>NW_028274820.1:87939001-88242031 GCF_037043125.1 Eumetopias jubatus
CCTGCCCTGAGCAGCAGCAGAGATGCTCACAACACCCCAGTCCCTGCTCCATTCCCGGGCTTGCCTGCTTTCTGGTCTGAAGGTTCCTGTGGTGCCGGGCCATCCCAGGAACGAAAACACACGGATACTACATGTGTTCACTGCAGCAAAGGGGCCTCACTAGGTCCGTGGGGACTGCCGGTCATTCAGTCTCGCGGACGGCACGGCTGGAGTCAATCATGCTGCTTAGGGCCTGGGGGCAGGTCAGGTCGGTCACTAAGGGGCGATGCCTCACTGTGGCACTGAGGCGGCAGAGTTGGGTTTGTTGTGTCTTTTGCTTTTGTTTTTCATTTTCTGTAGGTATGTACGGACGCAGGGGTTTGTGAGTGGCAGGGCCAGTCGTGGCACATCCGTCAGCTGATACGTGGTACAGTCCGACTCCTGGTGAAGGCCAGCCTGGAGCCAAGGAATATGGCAGCGGTGCGCTTTAGCCTGGTCCCACAGCAGGCCCTAGAAGATGAAGCCTCTTGGGACTCCCCCGCTTGCTGGTGAAGAGCACCAGGGCCATTAAGTCAGAGGCTGCGTGGTGGGGGCGGTACAGAGACAGCCTGGGTGCACAGCAGACCATGTTCTGCACTCCCCATGTGGGGGCTGGAGGAAAAGCAGGGGAAGAGCTCTGGGTGTTAAGTCCACGGGCTGGGCCCGAGGGAGAAGGAAGTCTCCTCCACTGAAGTGGCTGTGGGCTTGTCAGGACTGGTTGGGGACCAGCTTTCTGGTTTAGCAGCTGCCCTGGTCCGCTTGCTGTTGGGAGTTATAGTTCAACTCAGTGGGATCTGAACAAGCCATGCTGCCAGGTGGACTAAGCAATGATAGCTGGTGACTGATTCTGGACCCTGATGTAAGGCTTCCCTGTTGCACAACTCCCCTGAAATTGTGCAGTGCGCAGCCTGTGCAGCTGTACTCGGCAGCCTTGGTTCTGAGTCATGTCCAATAATTATGTAAGCAAGTGAAAATCAGTCTGTTTCTCTGTCCCCAAATGAAAAAAGTAGGGCAGAGTATGGCCATGCTTCCCCCAGGGCAGTCAAAGAATGATGGCTTGTCCTTGAGAGTACAAAAATTTGATGCTGCTAGATGCCTACTGCAGTGCTGGTCCAGCACCAGGGACATAGTAAGTACCTGAGTATTTATTAAAGGAATAATGAATAAGTGAAGGAAGGAAGGAAGGAAGGAAGGAAGGAAGGAAGGAAGGAAGGAAGAATGAGTGAGTGAGTGATGGTGGCCTATTTTCCAGGCAGTATAAGACAATTTTCTGCCTGTACGTTGGTGTTCACAGTGAGCAGGCACAGAGTTGCAGGTGGAGGTGAACAGTGAACTATACTGTTAGCAACCCAGGTCAAAGGTTGTTCTCAGACACACAACCAGGCACAGCCAGTGCCAGAAGGAAAGTTGTCTTAAATTATCATCAGTCATCCTTCTAATTTCATGACTAGGAAATGAAAGAAACAGGTTGGGAAGACATATGCAGAGGTCTGTAGCACCAGGCCACTGCTCCTTCTGATAACCAGCTGAGTCCTCTTCCCCGGGGCACTTACTGGGCTCCTTCTCTGGGCAGGACACTGGACAAGGTCATCTGGAGACAGTGACAGAGGAATTCCCATGCTCTACGTGTTCCCCGGACGAGGACACGGCTTGGGGCACTGCAGTGTGGCACTCGCCACATCTGTGTGTCAGCCAAGTGTCGGGATGTGGGGAGGGTGTGAGGTGGCAGGCCTGGAGCCCTGAGCCCTAGCGGGTACCTGCTTCCCCTCAGCTGCCTGCTTTCAGTTCTAGGAACCCAAGAAGGCTGCCAGCAGTGTCCCTCGGGCCCCAGGAGTTTCCTTTCCATAAATTGAGTTGCACTGTTGGTGCGGACTGATGTGCAGTGAGCTCTGCAGTGGGCAGCAGGGTGCTCCAGGGCAGGCAGGAAACATGCTCTTTGCCGATGTCAAGGTGTGCTCACCTATTCAGGAGCCGCGAGAAGAGACCTCTGGTGGGGTACCAGCAGGCAGGGGTGGGTAGCAACTATGGTCTTTTAGCTATTATCCCCCAAAGTTAGGAATATTCCCCCAGGTACCAAGATGAGGATAATGAGCTGGAGTCAAGGAAGAGAACCCCGAGCCCTGCTTTTAGAGCTCTTGGGCCTGTTACCCTCATTGCC
This sequence comes from Eumetopias jubatus, assembly GCF_037043125.1. Lineage (NCBI taxonomy): Eukaryota > Metazoa > Chordata > Mammalia > Carnivora > Otariidae > Eumetopias > Eumetopias jubatus. The sequence continues at coordinate 87,941,178 of NW_028274820.1, forward strand.
TCTTACACAGAAACATTGGCTTGCCCTTTTTCCTGAAATATGAGAAAGGTAAACAAGTGACATTCTCAGTCCTGATGGATGGAAAGCCAGAGAGATGGGGGCCAGCTGTTGGCAGCCCCATCCCTGGGGCCTGCAGGAAAGAAGCGAGGCCATGGGGCACTTGCTGAGCTGAGCCAGGACGGAGGGGGGCGTGTGGAGTGCAGCGGGAAGGCACGGGATTTTCCCTGGCACCTGATAATTGGACTGGGCTAACATGGAGACTCATCCCTGAAACTCACTCTTCTCTGTCAGGGCCCTCACTTTGACCTGTTGGCCTGAACACACTTCTGCTTCCGAGTGACACTTCCCTTCCTTTCCTGAAACCCCTCATCCAGACCAGCCATGGGCTCTGTTCTCCCCAGACTCATCATGGCATGTCTCAAGAAAACCAAAATAGTGGGCATGGGCTCAGCTCTCCGGGGTGCTCTTGCTCTGCTCGTGACCTTGTCTCGCCATCGGCATGAGCCCGGGAGCTCTGCTGAGTCATGCCAGGGCCAGGAAGGGACAAGGTCGAGGGCCAAAGCGTCTGGCTTCCTCCTGTCTCGGGAGCCGTCCACCCTTCACACGGCATCGCTGGCTTCTGGCAATCTCATCCCTGCCCGGCAGTGAGGAACCCAAGAGCAGACTGAACTGGTTGAAGGTCACCTTCAGATCTGAAGGACAGCGGCCTGGCTCCCTTGGCAGTATGTGTGGCTGTTTGGTCAGCCCAGGAGGCCCCCCGAGCAAGGGCGTATCTCATTTTGTGCTCTGTGTACTGTTGCATATTCAATATTGCTTAGTTTTAATGACAGTAATGAAAATCAATAGAACCCAGCCTCCCAATACCAAGTTCAGCACCCTTCACCAGACAGGCTCCTTTTGTCTTGCCTATAAAAACAGCACTAAAAATATCTCTCTTTTGTGTCCCCACCTTGCTATGTATGTGTGAGGTGACCCCGTTAGAACAGCTGAGGGGTGAGGAGACAGCCAGGCCAAGGCCAGCGTCCTCCAGGTGAATGCCCAGCCTCCAGACAGCTTTGCCTGCCCCTGGGGCACAGAGAGAGACTGGAAACTACCTCCAGGCACCAATGATGGGGGACACTGAGCTCAGGGACAGCCCCAGAGAATCCTGAGACAAGGCACACTCTGGACCAGGACATATGGGAAGAGGCATCTCCTGTGGCCACCGTGCGGAAAATCCAGATCCAGAAAATCTCAGAGCCCCATTACACACTCATTCCAACACCATCTGCCCAGCACCGACGGTGCACCAGGCCCTGTGCCGGTAGCGCATGGCACCTAATAAAACCAAAGCCCTGGTTCCTGAAGGGCTCCCTGGGTGGAGGGCTGGGAGGGAGCCTGACAAATCACGGGCCCAGGATTGGGGCTGGGTAGAGGGGAGAGTGAGCAGCGTCTGGGGAGTGGGGCAGGGATGGCTGTGGGGCTGAGGGCCGAGGGGCAAGCGGGGCGGGCGCTCTGGCCCAAAGGGGCCACTTACGTGATGCTCCAGGGGGCCCCATGAAAGGAGAGGCCGGAGAGGCATGTGCAAGTCAGGAGTGGGTTAAGAAAGCTCTGGCAAGCCGGGCTAAGGCATCGGGGTGAGCTGCGGGCCAGGGAGACGGGGTGGTTGAGAAGGGGGGAGCTCTTGAGGGACATGGAGGTAGGGATGGCTGCCCTTGGCCAAGGCAGAGGGGCCTGGGGTGTAGATGTAGGGGTGTTCAGGAGGTAGACCACACAGTGCTTGGAAATTCTCTGGGAAGAGGGGATGGGAGCACCATGACATGTCCCCCAAGTTTTGAGAAGGTGGCTGAGGGATTAGCTGGAAGCCGGGGCATAGAGGACGGGGGGGCTTCATCTGCAGGACAGCCCTGGAAGGAGGCCTGGGCCCCACGCACATCTCTGGCCTGGCTCCTGGAGGGTCCCCTACCTCCCAGCAGGTGCTATGCCGAGAGGCTCCCCCTCCCTGGAGCACGAACCTGCACCAGCTCTGGCCCTTGTGGTGTGAGATGCAGGCGAGGACACATGTATGCACACGCACAGTCACATACTCATAGATGTATGCACACACATATTCATGCGTGCACCTCATTTTACCTTAAGGTGGGGACTCAAGGTTTGCAAACCCTGCCCCCCCTTTCCATTCTTTCTATCAGCACATCCCGTCAGACCCATCACAGAAGCTTTGGGAAGGGCTGACCTGGACAGGCAAGGGAGGAGGGAATCGCTCAACAGACTTCGCGGTCCTGCTGAGCCACCCCTCCTGATCCACGAGGGACTGTCCCAGCGGATGCCTGTACTTCCGCCCCAGGCCACCCTGTCCCCCCACCGGGCGGGCTCTCACCCAGGGGCACACGCCAACCCTGCCCAGGGCCTGCTCTACCCCCCAAGGACAGGATCCTGAGCAGAGGGCTGGAGGCGGAGACATGAGGACTGCTGGACACCTGTCGACAGGTGGGAACGTGCATCAGAGCAGAACGGGGAGGGGCCGTGACAGGATCAGAGCTTCACCGCCAACGAGGCTGGAAAAGACCTGGGAGCAGGAGGGGGCATACCGTCTAAATATGTTTCCTCACAAAAGAAAAAAAAAAGTATTTTAGTTATTGTGAGAGCAAGTTCTCAAAGAGAAAATAACTGAACTTTGAAATGGGGTGCTCCAGAGAAGAAATTCCCAGGTGGGACTGTGCCGTCTGCACGCGAGGGGCCACGTCTCGGTAAACTGGAAGGCACGCGGCTCTGGCTAGTTGTTGGCTCTTTGGGGAAGTTGGTGGGCAAAAGAAGGCTGGGCTCTGCTACTCCATTAAGGACAGAGGAGCTGGAGCTTAATGGATATTCTTGAGTGTGGGACACAGAGGCTCTGGGGTCCCTCGAGCAGTGTCAGAGAAGAGTGAAGCAGGCAGGTGGTGGGCACTGCAGAGGGGGAAAGGGCGACCCTGGGATTCCCACGCACGGCACGAAGAGGCAGCTGTTAGCTCTGACCTCTCTCTCTCACAGCTCCCGCCTGGCAGCCCTGTGCCCTGCTCCAGGCTCCAAGCACAAAGGACAGACACACTCACAACCCAATTTGTTATACTTCCACCTTCTGGGGAGAGAGGAAGGTGAAAGAAGAAAGAGAGGGGAAAAAAATCCCATTTTCTTTATCTGTCCTTCCCATCAGGTGCAGCGGAAAATGCAAACTGGGGAGACAGCTGCTGTGACCTCTTTATATTTCCTTCGGAAGATACTGTATCTTTTTATTGCATGCAGGAATTACTTATTTGAAAGAAAAAAATATATATATATCCTTTCAGCATGACTTGAACCCTGAACGGCAAGACAGAGGGGGTGGCCAAGTTCCAGGGGCTATTGAGAGAGCATTTTGCCTTAAACCAGAGGAATCTCCGGAGGCCAAGGCTCGTGGGGAGACTGTCTGGGGAGGACGTGGGTGTTCTCTCCACCTTCCTGCTGTGTGACCAGGGCCCATGCACTGTGCCTCTCTGAGAGGCAGATTCTCCTGCGCAGTGGAACAGACCAGCATCAGTGATGTCCTCTTTGCTCACACAGAGTCCCCTGGCTCAGAGGGAGGGGTGCCGTGCAGAGAAATGAGGAACTCGTCCTGCTCACACTGGTACCCCCATGCCTGGCACAGAGCTTACCCCGAGGTAGGCTCTTACGATACATCGGTTGAAGAGTTTAGTGCTGCAGGGGGGTACTTAGACCCAGTACCTGCAGGTGGAAAGGGACATAAACGGGTTGAGGACAGCCTCCTGTATAAAAGAGTGGGGTACTGTCGCCACTGTGCTTTGAGTGCTCCTGAGGTTGCCCCTGACCCAGCGCGGCCCCCAATGCCTGCCCTGGGGTGTCTTTCCTTCCCTAGATTCCAACAGACTGAAATGAAAGCAGGCCTTGTGTCCTTCACTTTGGCTCTTGTGCTGGTTAATTTGATGTGTCAACTTGGCTGGGCCTAGGCATCCAGTTATGTGCTCAGACATTATTCTGGATGTTTCTGTGAGGTTGTTCTTAGATGAGATTAACGCTTCAATTGGTGGACTTTGAGTAAAGTGAATTGCCCTCCATAATGTAGGTGGGCCTCATCCGGTGAGCTGAAGGCTGAAGAGGAGAAAAGACCGACCTCCCCTGAGCAAGAGGGAATTCTGCCTGCAGAAAGCCTTCAGACTTGACCTGCAACACAGGCTCCTCCTTGGGTCTCCAGCCTGCCAGCCTACCTGCAGGTTTTGAACTTGGCCGGACCTTTAGCCAGAGACTGAATGTTTGTGTCCCACCAGAACTCCTATGTTGAAATCCTAATCCCCAACGTGAAGGGATTTGGAAACGGGGTCTTTGTGAGATCGAAGGTCATGAGGGTGGAGCCCTCCTGAACAGAATTAGTGGCTATAAGAGGGACCCCCGAGACTCCCGTGTTCCTTCTGCCAGGTGAGGACACAGGGAGAAGGCACCACCTGTGAACCAGGAAGCAATCTTCACCAGACACTAAGTCTCCCAGCACCTTGATCTTGGACTTCCCAGCCTCCAGAACTGTGAGAAATTTCTGTGCAGTCTATGGTATCATGCTACAGCAGCCCAAATGGACTAAGGCTCCATAATCACATGAGCAATTCCTTAAAATAAATCTCTCTCTCTCTGCACATTCTATTGGTTCTGTTTCTCTGGAGAACCCTGACTAATACATTCCCTATCTTCTCTGCTTAACACCTGGGAAAGTCTGGTGAAAGGGTGGGTGGAGGTGGGGGTAGGGAGGGGGAGAGAACTTCAGTCCAAGGAGCAATGAACAGAAGTGTCTGGCATGAGGGGCCAGGCTGGGCTGGGGGCCACGGTGATGATGAAAGGCAGGAGGAGGTGTTTGGGGCTGGATTTACTTAGGACAATTACAGGGGTGACTTAAAATGTGTTTGCTCCCTTCTGAGCTGTTCTGGGACAAGTGTCCTTGCTTTGCCAGGGGCCAACATCAGGAGGGGGAAGGCAACCTTTGCCCAATGCCCTCAGCTAGGGGAAGGGGAAACGAAAGGAGGATGGCTGGCTCTCTTGGCTCTGTCCAAGGCATGTGGCTGAGTCCTTTCCAGGCCTGTGTGCTTCATGTTCTGTCCCTTTGGCATAGATTAATTTTTGATAATAATCACACCTTACATTTGTAAACTGCTTTTAGGGTTTTAAAGCACTATCACCTACATGATGGGAAAAACTTGCCTTGCTTCTTTCTCCCCTTGGGGGCCACGAGGCTGAGTTGAATCATGTGGAAAAAGCATTTGGGTCTCGGAGGAGGCCCCATTTCCTTGTTATGCAATCTGGCTTTGGTAGAAAGAAGGCCAGAGCTTTTGGGGCAACTCCAAGCCCTGGATCTAATAGAAAAAAGGACATTCCTCAGAAGAGCACCCACCATGGGAGGCCTTTATGAGGAGTTCAGCATAGCGCTCCTTCCCCAGTAGGATGGGGCCCTGAGGCTCTGACTGCGTCTTTGGCTCCCCCCCCCTTATCTGTCCTTGCTGTCGGAGGCCTCGTCCCTCCAGGGTAGACCCTGGGTCCTCCTCTGGGACAGGTGCCCCTGTGGTCTCTGGCGAGCTGAAATGCGGGCAGCCGTGGTGGGCAGTGCATCAGGGGACATGGAGCCCCTGCTGGGCAGCAGGCGGCCTCTCCCTGACCGGAGCACCCTGGAGCTCAAGAGCGTACAGCCCCGCTCAGGCCCCTTCCCTTGGGGGAAGGCAGGGAGTACCCCCGCTGCTCCGAGGCGGCCCCTTCTGCTGCAAATGGTTCACCGCTACGGCCGTGGGGTGCTTTCCATCTTTTCATTCACCATCTGCTGGGCTGGGCTTGCACCCCTAGACCTTTTAAGGGAGCAATTTTCTAAAGCTAAGAGGCAGCCCCTTCCCCTCCCAAGCTCAGGGTGTGCAGATCCCGGTGGGGAGGGTGATCCTGAGCAGCAGGTACCGGCCACAAAGTCTCCCTCCAGGAAATCAAGCAGGTGCGGAGAGTGTGGTCCCTGAATACGCTTCCAGAGGGCGCCCCCTTAGCTTGGGGTTGAGAGGACACGGAAGAACGTTGGCTCCCACCCTCTCTAAGATCCAGGAAGCGTTGGGAACCACCACAGGCTGGAGTGTTCTTTACCACCATCTGCCCTTTTCTGGTAAGGAAGAGAAGGCATTCAGGTGCAAAAACTCCATCTCCATGCTTCAGGTGGAGGCTCACGAGGCCACCTGCCGCTCTCCCTCCTGGGGAGACACCCCATTCCCGAGCAAGAGAAGCAATGGTCCGATATGCACCTGCACACAGGAGCTCTTCCTGTGTTCTAGTACCATCTTTCCAAACCCACCTTCCCCACGAAGGTTTTTATAACGGTTCCTCCTCTTGGCCCCACCATGACAGGTTATTCCCCTGCCCACTGTGCAGAGAAGGACGCTGAGAAGCCGAGCATGCACACTGACGTGGCTCTCACACACAGAGGGACTGGGGAGCTACCTGGCCACCCCCCGTGAGCTCAGCTTTCCCCGGGAAACCCGTCATGGAACAACCCCCTTAGTTGTTTGGGGGTGGGGAAGGTGGGAGTCTTCCTTCCTGGTAGCCCTGTCCCCTTGCACTGGTTCTGCAACAGGAGGCTTCCCCACGTCGGTGTGTGGGATCTTCCTGGCAGCAGATCGCCCACATGCAGACACGAGCGCTCCCTCCGACCTGAGTGCCCGGTGCGCTGGGACGTGCAGGTGGACGTGCTCGCCCCCCGCTCCCCCCCCCCCGACTCTCACACAGGCCTCCTCCTGGTCCCAGACGCAGCACAAGCAGGGCTGCCTCCCAGGGGAAGGAGAGCACGTGCTCGCCCAGTCTCTCTCCCCGGGCGTCAGAGCCCTGGGCACGGTGCCGAACACAGCCCACCAGGGGCCGAGCAAGAGGAGGGGTGGTCAAAGGGAGCAGAAAGAGTTGAGGTGGGTTAGCGAACTTCCCGATCCTGAGTCTTCAGGCATCAGAATTTGGGGGGAAGTGGGCGGTGCAGCGGGAGGGGGTGAAGATTCCCTTTGGATGTTAGAAAACAGTAGATGCTCATCTGTCTTGGATGGCTTAGCTGAAGGCAGCTTAGAGGCCCGAGGGATGGATTAGGGGCCCCTGGAGGTCCTCCCACCCGTCCATTGCCACAAATCTCCAGACACAAGCACATACACATCAGTGCTTTCTCCCCACGCCCGGGATCAACAAACAGACACACGCTGTCTCCTTATCAGCGTTCTTCTCCCGAGCAGTAGTGACAGTGGCCAAGGCTAAGTGAGTGTGTGCTAGGGGCCAGGCACTGCGTCAAGAGGCTTTTACATGCCTCATCTCGTTTCTTTCTTACAACGAGGTGCGCGCTACTATTATCTCTGTCATACAGGTAAAGACACTAAGGCACAGAAAGGGTAAGTAACTGGACCAAGGTCACACAGCTGGGACTTTGCTGTGTCAGGACTCAAATCCAGGTGTGACGCCGAGCCACGATGACACACTGCCTCTCTTCAGCCTGGCCCCTTTGGAGCTCGGAGCTCCCCACTAGGATTTCCCCAGGACAGTGTCTCATTAAACACTCAGGCCAACCTTAACCGGATCTAAGGACAGCTGGCCCTAAGTGGCGTGCCCTTGTTTATATAGGCTATGCAATCTATTCATGGAACATTCGCATAAAATGTCATCCTGCTCCCCAGCAGGCTATCCTCTCTCATTTTTCTCTCTTCTTTCTCTCCATCCTCCATCACTGACCCAGATCCCTCCTGCCTTAGGTTGTCAGCAAAAATGACTTGCACAGAACAGAGGGGAAGGGAAGAGCGCGGGGGCTAACAATGGTGGTGGCGGGACCTTGGACCACACAGACTCAGCCTGAATCCCCTTCGTGCACAGAGGACACCCCTTGGCTACTCCAAAGCCCCCAGAGGTGGTGGTGCGGCCAGCCGACGGAGTCCCCTCTCTGCCTAGCGCTCACTAACAGCCATGGAGGCAGGCTTCCCTGGGCTCCTGGGACCTGAGCATGTCTGCTCCCTGCACCCTGGCTCCACTGGTCCGTAGAAGGTGCTTCTGACCAGTCCCAGGGCAGCCCCTGGCTGGGCAGCCTACTCACCCAGGTCCATATCTGCAGCCTTGGGCCGGTGGGAGCAGGGAACATTCTTAAAGATGGCGTCCAGAATCTTCTCCTTGACCTGAGTAATGGTGTCGCAGTTGAGGATCTTCACTGGGACCTCGGGGCTGTTGGCATTGTCTGGGTTGACACAGCTCAGGACCTGGAGGAAGGGGGAATGGAGGCGTGTGGGGGAGGGAGGGAGGAATTACTGAGTCCCAGGCGCATTCTGGACACCACTGCATGCACGCACGCTCTCTCTCACACGCACACCACATGCACGCCACACACACGGCACCTTCTCAGCAGCACACCTAGACCCCTGCCTACCTCTGAACCCCCACCTTCCATGTGTGTCGGTACCTCCTCCCTGTCACTCCCCCCCCCCCACACGCACGCATGCACGCGCACACACACACAAATGTGAATCTGGCTCCTTGCTCAAGAGATTTCATAAGCTTCAATTTTTGTGAGGGTTTGGGGCCGATTGGAGCTTGGAGAATCTATAAGAAGCTTAATGTGCTCTTTAAAAAGAAAAATGTGTAGGTTCAGGCCCCTGGAGAGGCCTTCCTGGCTCTGAACCTGCAACCTCGTATTTGGAGAAGAGGCCACCTTGGCTCAGGGCCTCAGTGTCTCTTTTTGGAACTAGTCAGAAAAATGAAGGCTCTGCCTAAAGCACCAAGCGATAATTTTTTCCTTGAAAAAGTTCTGGGCTGTTTCCCAAGGTTTCTCTTCCCTTGCTGTTCTCGGAGAGGGCTGTCTACATGGATGGGACTGTGTGGGATGCTGGGGGCACCACAGAAGGGCACGCGGGCTCCCACACCCTCCCTCTGCTCCTGCCACCTAAGCCCTCCACGTGCCTTCCTCCCTGGTCTCTCACTGCACCCCCCACCTCCCTCCCTGATCTCTCGCTGCACCCCACCCCATCCCTCCGATCTCTCGCTGCATCCCCCCATCTCCCTCCCTGGTCTCTCACTGCACACCCCCACCTCCCTGCCTGGTCTCTCACTGCACCCCCCCACCTCCCTCCCTGGTCTCTCGCTGCACCCCCCCACCTCCCTGCCTGGTCTCTCGCTGCACACCCCCACCTCCCTGCCTGGTCCCTCGCTGCACCCCCCCCACCTCCCTGCCTGATCTCTCGCTGCACCCCCACCACCTCCCTCCCTGATCTCTCGCTGCACCCCCCCCACCTTCCTGCCTGATCTCTCACTGCACCCCCACCACCTCCCTCCCTGGTCTCTCGCTGCACCCCCCCCACCTCCCTGCCTGATCTCTCGCTGCACCCCCCCACCTCCCTGCCTGATCTCTCGCTGCACCCCCACCACCTCCCTCCCTGGTCTCTCGCTGCATGCCCCCACCTCCGATTGCAGGCCTGCAGACTCCGAGGACAGTTTCCTCCCCCACCCCTGCTCCGCGTGGTGGCAATCAGAACCCTGGCCCCTGGACACCTGCCTTTCATTAGCAGCCAGACTGCTGCGAGCTCACATGAGAACATGCTTCTTCCATTAAGCAGGAAAAAACCTCCTAAATCTACAAAACCAAACTCTCACCCTCAGAATGTCCTAAACTGAAAACAACGGTGGAAGGAACTCTGGACCGTGGGTCCCTTCTGCGTGCCCTCTCCCAGCTGATCCTTCTAAAGCTTTCTGGGACCCTCGCTGCCCCCTCTGTGGCCAAGAACAGCCTGTCACTTTGTGCCGTCCTGGGCTCAGGCTCCCCCAAGCAGCAACGCAGCCTTATCTGGGCATCGTCCCCTGAGGGACACTGAGGCAGAGGCTGCCCCCTGAGTATGCCCTTCTGACATTTCTCCTTGCCTCAGGGGCTTATGGTGGCCCTAGCAGAACCCCGTGGGGTGCTTCAGGGCATTCGGAGGAGAAGCGGTGGTCAGTAGCCCTTCTGAGGGACAGGGTTTCCTGGCCACTGGCCAAACCACAGCTCCACCCAGAACATCCCTTCCCCATATTCCCATTCCTATGCCCCTTGGTTAGGTTCTGAACAAATTGCCTGGGGTTTGTTTTGCCTTTTTTGTTTTTTTTCTGCTAGCTCAGTGCTTCTCAAGTTTTAATGTGAATAGAATCACAGGGGGGGGGGGTTGTTTGCATCCAGCACCCAGCACCTCACAGGCTCCCCGGTGAGCACCCACTAGCAGGCTCCTGGGCGATGCCAGTGGGCACTCCCAGCAGCAGGGCCCTAGAGCAGGGGAGCTCAAGTTCTAGTGTCAAGCCAATTAATCACACAACTGAAGGGCACCTAGCTATAAAGTGATGCAGCCCGGAGCCTCTCAGCACCTTTCTCCTTTGGGGTATCCCTCCGGCCCAGGACAACAACAGCGTCAGTTGGCCCAGGCTGTCCAGGGCTCCTCTAGCTTTCCCTTTCTTTCTTTCCCTCCTCACCAGCCAGGGGCTGCTCCCCTTCTGCCCGTTGAGGTCCTTTTCTCCGGCCTGAGGTGGCCTTACATCTCCCTGCAGCCCTTTCTTCCCCGGGCAAAACAATTGCAGTTTCTTCCTCCTCTCCTCGGGATGTCTCTTTCCCCAGGCTCTCCACCTGATGGCTGTGCTCTCCCGACCCACCCCATGTTCCTCACAGGGACCCTAAGTCCCATCATCTGAAAGCAGCCTGGCCTCTGGAGTCAAGGCTGCTGCCCGTCTGGGGACAGCACATCATCTCAGCTCACTGTGCTGGATTCGGTCCTGAGGAACGGGGCTGGGATGGGAAAGGAAGGGGTGGGGGGGAATCAGGCAGGAGACTTTCAGCGGTACTTCTAGCTCATTAAAAATCTATTCCGGTCTCTGTTTTGGGAAGAGTCCCCACCCCACCCCCCACCACCACCCTTTCTCATTTTAATCAGAGCCTCTAACTCTCTCCTCTGGAGCAGAACGTAACTGTAAGGAAGCAAGGTCCCCAGTCACCGCTGCTCCTCTGAAGCCTCCTCCGGGGAGCCCACTGGGACCCCCCCCAGCCCGCTGAAGACGGAGGGGGAAATGTGCCTCACAGCCGCATCATTCCCAGCCAGGAGGGACCATCTTCCCGCTCTCCTGGGGGTCTGGGATTTACCCTGGGCTCACTGTTCCTGCCCGGCTCAGCCCTGCTCTGCCCTGTCCTGGCCCTGCCTGTGTGGGTCTCATCTCCCCATAAGCACATTTATTTTATTTTATTTTTTTAGAGAGCGAGGGGGGAGGGGCAGAGAGAGAGAGAGAGAGAGAGAGAATCTTAAGCAGGCTCCACGCCCAGTGCGGAGCCCAACATGGGGCTCCATCTCAAGACCCTGAGGTCCTGACCTGAGCTGCGATCAAGAGTTGGACGCTTAACTGACGGAGCTGCCCAGGCGCCCCTCCCCATAAGTGCATTTAAATCCCACCCGTTTCCTCTGCACACAACCCCCCCATCTTTGTCTCCACCCATGCTTCACCCCAGACACCTGCGACCTTATTTTCTACCTCCTTCCTTTCACATCCTCTCCGCTTTCCTAGCGGAGGCCTGGTGGGAAATCACACAACCGTCCAAAAGGGCCAAGAATGAGGGTGAGCGCCCTGGCCTGGAGGGACAGTGGCAGCCAGCAGACAGGCAGACAGGCGTGGGAAAGCAGTGGCAGGGCCTCCGTGAGCAGTACTGGGCACTTACTCTGTGCTCCCTGCCTCGCACGCCTTGCCCCAGTCCATCCTCCGGACAACTCTGGGAGGTATGCACTATTATTATCCCTGTGTAAATAAGTTCTAGTGTTATCCTCCGTTTTTTCAGATAAAGACACCCCAGCTTGGAGAGATTGAGGGACCTGCTCCAAATCACCCAGCTGCTCAGAAGCAGAGGCAGGGTTCCAATCCAGACCTCATGCTCTCCTCCACGTGGCGTTCGGCTGCCTCCTAGGGTGAGAGCCGCTATCAGAGAGGGGGTCTAACCTTGACAGAGGGAATCCCCATGTTCCCTGGACAAAGGCGTTAATCGCTAGGCCAATCCGGCCTCACATTCTCAGGTCATGGGGGTATTTGACCTTAGACCCGTGGGCAGAGGTGGGCTTCCAAAACACAAGGAACTCTTTCCTTGTTTTTCTCTCCTTCGGGCCCCCACCTGCTCTGCATGGAAGTGTCCCTCCCCACCCTGGGAGAGCCGATGAGGAGTTCACTGAGCGCAATCCACCAGCCCGCTGCTGGTGAGGGCTTATGACCCCACGTTCAGCGCACTGGCTTGGAACCACACTAGTCTCTGCTGAAGTGTTGCTCAGACGTGCCTGAGCTACCGGTCCCCAAATCCAGGTGCCCTGGTGTGGGGGTCCTAGGGGAGTCCGGGGTGACAGGCCTGGGTGGGACACCCGGCTGGGCCTGTGCAGCAGGCCAACCAGGCCAGGCGGCTTTTCAGCGTTCCCACCATCCGCTCTGCTGGGCAGGGGACAGCCCCGTTACCAGGGGCACAGGGCAAAGCCGTGAGGCTGTTTTACCAGGGTTTTGTAGTCGATCTGCTGGCGGATGAGCTTGTCCTCGCTCAGAGAGTAACGGGCCTCTCCCGTGATGGCGTCGATGGGCCCCTTCTCCATCTGCTGCTTGATGGCACAGAAGAGCGAGAACAGGGGCTCCCCAGCACACTCCTGGACGCAGAGAAGAACTGTGCTGGCCGGACTCTGGACCAGCCTCCCGGAGCCCATTTCTCAAAGGGCTGCTTTCCACTCCTCTGCTCCAGTTCTCTCCTGCTCCCGGTCCCCCTCCGTTGTCAACTCCCCTTTCCTCTGGACCACCTGTCTTCTCCTGTCTGCCCTCTCTTCACCTCCCCACCTCCTGCCCCCTCTCTGTTTCTTCTCCCCATCCCACTCCAGCTGCTTCCTCTGTGGCCCATCAGAGACAGAGGTCAGTCCTGGGGCTGCGAAGTCCTCAGAAAGCAGCTCATAATTGGAAGTCAGGTTGCTCTTCCCCCACCCAGGCACGTGGGCCGCTTATCCGCTGCCACACGGGCGATGGTACCTGCCCGGGACCTTGGCTAGCCTCGGGGAGTCTGGGAGAGGTGGGGGGGGGAGGAAGACGGAAAGCAGGGAACTAAGGGGTGAGTTGTTTTGAGCTTACAAAGGGAATTTGGCTTTAGGGCTCCCACGGGGTCCTCTCATGGGCTCTTCTCCCCCTGGCCTGTAGGAGGAGACTGTCTCTCACGCCAGGACCGACGGGGTGGTGGGGGGTGGGTGGGCTCTGTCTCCTGAGATGGTCAGGAGTCTGCCCCCTCGGTGACAGTGACAGTGAGGAGGGGGACAGCATTTCTTGGTGGGGTTCTAAGAGTCAGGCCTGGGGAATGTGGGCTTTGGGGTGTGCAGGGAAGCCGGGGGGGGGGTGGGTAACAGGCAGCGCCAGAGATAGCCCCACATACCCACATACAATCGTACCTTGAGGAACTTGTAGAGCAGGAAGGTGAACCAGTTGGTCAGCATCTTCTCGGCCACTGACTCAGTCCTGTTACAGCAAGACAAAGACAGAAGCAGCCAGTCAGAGCGCAGGGGGAATGACCCTGCATTGATCTTGCTGCTTACAGCTTTCGGGCCAAATCCTGAGATCCTAAAGCATACTTGAATTCCACGGACTCCTAGACACCCCAGAGTGACGAGACAAGCTGTGCCTACAGAAGCCGGGAGATGACATGCTGGCGTTAGGCTCCCGGGTGGGTGTTTGGTGGGAATGTGCGGGAGCAGCTCTGTCCATCAGCACCCTCTGCAGTGATGATGAAGACTCTCTGTGCTGGCCAGTGGGGTGGCCACCAGCCATAGGTGCCCACGGAGCACTCGAAATGTGGCTAGTGTGTCTGAGGAGCTGAATTTTACATTTTCTTCACCTTTCATTATTTGCATTTGAATGGGCACCTGTGGCTCGCAGTTACCACATTGGATGGGACAGCTTTAGAGAACTTTCTAGTTCCTGTGGGTGGGTGAAAAAAGAAGACCGAAAAACCTGGGGAGATACTAATTGGGCAGTGGATAGAAAGGAAGGTGGCAGGAGAAGTGGTGACAAAGGCCAGATAGATTAGACTGACCCCTCACCTAAAGTGAAAGACTCTCAGAGCTGACACGGACTAAAGGTGCATACCTAGCTCATCCTAAGCGATGCCCAAATTGTCCTATTTCAGAGTCCTTTGGAATTCCTCCTGGCACCCTGCTAGCATGTCATGTGCAATGACAGGAAGTGCCTTCTTGAGTCTAACTTGCATCCTCTGTGCTGCTACCCAGGTCCACTTATCCTTTTACCTTGGAAGGGAAGCCACGGCAGCAGGGGTAGGGCCAAAACACCCTTTGGGTTGCATCCACGTAGAGAAAACAAACGGGCCTCAAACTTGGCTGAGCGTGGGGCCAGCTCCAGAGAGCAACAGGCCCATCCAGGTACGTTTGGATAGACTCGGAAGTTGCAGTTGGCGGGAGACACAAATAGCTACAATCCCAGGGCAGCTGGGCAGTTGCCAGCTCCAAAGCAAACTAGGAGGAGAGGAGAAGGAAGACTGTCGAAGTGAGGGGGCCAGCAGGGGGCAAGGGGAAGAAAGGGAGGTCGAGGAGGGCAGAAGGAGAGCGCATCTGGGAGCGAGCGGGTGGAAGACAAGAGGCGGAGACGCACAGATCCAGAGTGAGGCCACACCGGGAGATTGTCGGTGGGAGCTCTGGCAGGCAGTGGCAACCCTAGAATTGTGCCGGTGGGTGGCTGCGTGGTGGAAGTAAAACAAAAATCAAAATGATCTACCTTGCTGTTTCCAAAGCTGGATGATTGCTCCGGCATGTAGCAACCTTTCACAGCTGTGCGGGCGGATGCCCAGTGCACCAGGGGAAAGCCTGAGGTAAACACTTCTGAAAGCCAAATCTAGCCACTGGCCCAAGCAGGAGGCCCCGCCTCGGGCCCAGACACCGAGGACGGAAGGCAGAAGAAGACAGGCAGAGGCAGACGATGCCGGGCAGTGATGGCTGGACGTGGGAGCTTTCCAGCTTTGTCTGCACGAAGGCTAAAGACATTGCACTAACAGCCTGGATGAGAAATGGCCTTCCAGGAGGAGGCAGATGTGAAGGGCAGCATGGATGGAGTCAGAGAGTCTCTGTGTCCTATAAAGCTGAAGCCACAGGTTATAGCTCGGTGGTCACATGTGGTCATTGGGGTCTCCCCAGTGAGGCATCCGACAGGGTGGGGCGGAGCACCCTGGACCTGCGTGGAGCCTCCAGCAGGTGCGTCAGGCAAGGACACACAGGCTGGCCCAGGGCTTCTCACACTCCAACAGACCTTTTGGGTCACCGAGGTTTCTTGGGAGCCTGCAGATTCCGCCCCAGTTGGTGTGGCCTGGGACCGGAGATTCCGCATCACCTACAAGCTCCCGGGTGATGCTTTGCTGCTGGTCCCAGACAGCAGGGAGAGTGGCCTGGAGCTAAAGTTTCTCTCTGGGGTAGGCCGGAGGCAGGAGGCCCTGGGGTATCTCTCCTAAGTCATGTTCTGGTTTAGGTAAGGGCAGGGGATGGAAAAATGACCTCTGAAGAGTCCATGAGAGAAGAATTCCAGTCGGAGGGTCATAATCAGGGGAGCATAAGCACGGAGAGAGGAGAAGGCAGAGTGGATGGATGTAGGGGGCCAAAGAGAAAGAGCAGGGTAAGCAGATGGGCCGTGGTGGACAGGTTCTTCCAAGAGGGCATGGAGCAGGCCCTGGCCTCTAGGCAGGTCAGTCCTCACCTTGGGGGACTTGGCAGCAACTTCCGGGAGCTCTGCCCCCGTCTCCCCAGAAGGCACAAGATCCAGGCCGAGTGGGCTCTCTCTCTGACCTGTGCCCCCTGCCCCCCGGGCCCGGCCCTCACCTCCTGAGCAGGAGCTTGGGGTGGTTCTTGCTCTCCAGGTTCTTGTCGATGAGGTCGGCCAGCAGCTGCTTCAGCACGTCGGTGGCGTACTCCAGTTTGCTCTGCAGCACGGTCATGATGAGCGAGGCCACGTTGCCACGGTCGCGCATGGAGAAGCTGCGTTGAGACTCCAGGGTGCGGATGAAGGACAGCAGGAACACCTTGTTGTTGATGAGCTGGGCAAAGAGCTTCAGGCCCTTCTCCACGCGCTCCTGCCGGTAGCCCGGAACCTGCGGAGGAGCCCCCGGGGCGGGGGGTGAGGGGGGGGGTCCTGACTGCCAGCCAGGCCCCGGGGTCTGCCCCACGGTGTGGGCCGTGCATGCTGCCCCAGCCCCCGCCGCCACTCACCCCACCTGGCCAACAGCACCAAGCCCTCGTCGGGTGCTGGGCACCGTGCTGTTTACTTAACCCGCGTGGCTGCTCCCTGCCTCTGGTTTGGAGCTGAATCAGGGGAGGTGCAGAGAGAACAGCACCGAGGATCCCCATCCACATGGGAGCCTGAACTCTTCCCTTACGGTGACGCAGAGCTGGTGAGGGGCCCCGCACCACAGCAGATGAGCATCACAGGCAGCCCCCCGGGGGGGCGTCCAGGAGGCTGGGGGCTGGGGCCGGTGACCCCAGGGGTGAGGGATCACCACACCTGAGCCTCCAGCTGACCTGATGCTGAATCTTCTCTGGCCATGTGGATCCCATTAACAGACCAGTGTGGCCTCAGAGTCAGGAGTCGTGGGGTCCACGCAGGCTCTGTCACCCCCACCCTGTGTGACCTCAGGCAAGTCCATTAACTTCTCTGGGGGCCCAAAGTGACTCACCCAAGGAAAGGGGAAGATTAAGCCCACCAGTCTCTCAGGTGCTCCCTGATTGACTCTGGTGTCTGATGTTTTCTCAGAGACCTCCTCTGAGACCCAGGGAAAGGGGAGGAAGAAGGTTTTATCTTCCTGCCCGCATCTTCTGTTCATCGGGAGGCACCTGCATGGGGGCACCGTCCGCTCAGCACACACTAGCCAGAGACCGAGCTGGGCAAGGAGGACGCATCTCTGAGATGCGCGGGGACACGGCAGCTCTGCCCGTCGTGGCCCTGGACTGGAAACAGCCAGATGCCCGGCTACAGCGGATGGCTCCAGGAACTGCGGCATATTCACTCAGCAGGAAGCCACACAGCCATGGGAATGAGGGCTTTCTGCCACTCACAGTAGCAGGGATGCATCTTGCAGACATTGAATGAAAAAAGTCAGAAAGAAGAGGGCAATTCGTGTAATACCCTTTAAATAAAGGTTTTAAAAAACCATCAACGATGGCAGGAAAATGGTGATTCCGGGGGGTGGCTGGGACTGGAAGGGGACACTCGGGAACTTTCGTGGAGGGCTGGTAGCATTCAGCTTCCTGATCTGTGTGCTGGCTGGATGGCTGTGTTCACTCAGGGAAAATGCTCTGAGCTGCGTTCTGCCAATGTGTGCATTGCTTGCTCTGTATGTATTCTTCCATTAAAACAAAAAGGTTACTTAACAAATAAACATAGCCTCTGGCAACAAGGTGAAGCCATCTGAGAAGAGAGCAGGGCACCCTCCATGGAGTGGGGTGCTGGGGGTCAGAGACCTCCAAAGGAGGTGCCATGTCGGGGGCTGTGTCTCCCCTGCGGGGGTCTTTAGGAAGGAGCAGCAGGTATGCGGCAGTGCAGAATGCAGTTTCCGCCAGCAGAGCTTGGGTTAACTGTCACAGTCATATACTGGGTTGTGGGCCCTGAGAAGACCCCTCCATTCCTTCAACAGCTGGTGCGTATGTAGATCTTGCTCTGTTGAGCGCTGTTCTACATGTGTTAGAACTATGGACCCGTTTGTGCCACACGACCCCCTGTGAAGTAGGTCCCATTATTATCCCAGGGCCTCATGACAGTGGGGGGCTTTCTCAAGATCCCAGGACAGAGACATGTCAGGGCCAGATGGTGCACCCGGCTGGTCGGTGCCACGTCCTGCCATCTCGGGGCTGGTGTGAGCTCTGAAGGAGACGGTGTGTCAAAAGCCGGACGCACAGTGATGTTTACTGAATGGCAGCAGTTTCATCCCACTTGACTCCAGAAGCTTGAAACTGGGGAGGATGGGTGGGCAGAGAACCCCTGTTTGCCCCCGGTGCAAGGAGGGGGCAGATGCAGAGCTGGAGTGTTCGTGCTGCTCACTCACTGAGCTCCCCTGTGTTCCAGGCTCAGGGCAAGGCCCAGGTGGGAGACAGACCCGTCAGACCCGGGCCTGCCCTCAGAGGGTCAGCAGCAGGCCCCTCCGGAGGGCCCTGTTGGAAGGCGGCACCCCGGAGAGAGATGGGAACCCGCTGGAGCCAGGGCCTGGTTGCAGCATGTCCTGGCTCTCTGCACGGCCACCCCTGGCAAGCTCCTCCTTCCCCGTGGTGGGCCCAATCTCAGCTTCATCCTACCTACCACGACCCCATTCCCCACTCCACAGGGGCTGGCAAGGGAAGGACAAGGGTAGGAGGCAGCCTCACCTTGCTGTCAGCCCGGCCTCAGTCTACCCAGCCGTCTGTGTGTCCTGCTGAGCTCCCTCCCAGCTCTGGGACCACCCCTGACACACATGTGCACGGTTTACCTCCTCTGTCCTTCAATCCCCCCAGAGCAACGTCTCCACAACTTGTCCTAATGATGATAGATATCCCCACTTCTTTGGCACCGGCTTGGCTGCCTGCGCCTTCTGGGCACCAAGGCCTGGGGCCCCGGGAAGGCAGGTGCCGCAAAGCCAGCTATGGGGCCACGGCATGCGGGCCAGCAGCCCAGGGCTCGTAATCAGAGAGACTAACTGCCTCCTACAAGGAGGAAAGCTCTGTCCCATCTGGGCTCGACTACCTTGTCTGTAAAATGAGAGTATGAGTGCCTCCGTCATAATGTTTTACGAGCATTAAATAAGATAATGTATGTAAAGTGCTCGGCACACACGGTACGCCCTTAACAGCAGTTTTATTACCTGCCTCTACTCCGCTGGCGGCTTTTCACAGACCCCTTGCACCCGGGAGTTTCCAAGACATCGACTGCACTGGCCCAGGGTCTGGGGGTGCCGGAGGTAGGAATTTTCTCCTCATTTTATGAAGGGGGAGATGGAAGTGGAGTATCTTGGTGAAGAGTATCCGGAACAATGCCCCTTTGTAACTGGCTACCCCCCGCCTCCCTAAGCAAATGCCACTGTGAAACAAGACTGTCTTTATTCACCAGTTGGTTCGATAATTTAGTTGAAGACTGTGAGTATAAAACTGGATAGTAAATTTTAATCGTAACCCAACAGGTTAGAGTTTAGAAGACACGGATAGGTTGAGAATGGGGTGTGTGGTTACTGTTTGCTCCCTGTTTTTAAAGGATCAGGGCCCCTGGCTTGTGCTCTCTCTCTCGCTCACACTCTCTCTCAAGTAAATAAATAAAATCTTTAAAAAAAAAAATAAAGGATCGGTGTGTGCCTAGATAGCCCCTTTCCCACATGCCCGACCTTCACCAGATGGTCACAAAAGAGGGGGGACTGGTGGTCTATGTCCAGGGCAGACTAAAGCCAGAGAACACCTCCTTCTTCTCACACATCTACTGTTCAAACCCAACCAGCGGGCAGCTAGCCCCACGGCTGAAAATGTCGGGAAGCCTTGCTTTAGATTAGTCAGTGCCTTTCCTGGGAATATTTCCATACTCAGAAAGCCAATGGGGAGAAACTATTCCCATGGTAAGACAGGGTTGGAAACAAATCAGAAAAGAACAGTGCAGGCAAGATCCCTGGATCTTGCATGGGATGCTGGATCTCACGTAGCCGCGGGCTAATGTGCGATAGTAAAAGTGGATTTCTATCCATTAATTAGCGAGTTTCATGGAAAGGAAAAGTCGTATGTTCTGGGTATATACCCACAAGACTGGGAGCAGGAGCTCAAACAGATACACGTACACCCATGTTCTTAGCAGCCGCGTCCACAATAGCCCAGAGCAGCCCAGTGTCTGCTGACAGATGAAAAGATAAACAAAATGTGGTGCATCCATACAACAGACTATCACTCAGGCTTAAAAAGAAAAGAAATTCTGTCACATGCTACAATATGGGTGAACCTCGAAAACACTTTGCTAAGTGAAGTGAATCAGTCACAAACGGATAAATACTCTATGATCCCACTGACATGAGGGTCCCCGAGTTGTCAAATTCATAGAGACAGAAAGTCGAATGGTGCTTTCTGGAGGAGGGGATGGGGTTTAGTGTTTAATGGGGACAGGCTTTCACTGGGGGAAGACGAAAACCTTCTGGAGATGGATGGAGGTGATGGTCACACCACAGTGTGAATGTACTTACTGTCTCTGAGCTGTACCTGTAAAAAATCGTTGAAATCGTCCATTTTCTGTGATGCGTATTTTACCACAATTCGAAACAAGAAAAGCTGTGTGACCTGTTTGACTCAGAGCCTGTGCCTGACAACTGGCCATCCTGTGGGCTCCAACTCAGGGAAGTGTGTGAAGGTGGCTTCTGACTCCGTCATGAGTGGGGAACTAAAAGTCTCCCCTCGTGATGAAGGCAAGGAAGAAGAGAGAAGACTCGGGTGTGAGGGGAAACGTTAACATGCCAGATGAGGAATAAGGTCATGGTAGGACGTGATGTAATATGTAATGGGGGCCAAAGGAACAGTCTGGGGCAGGGGCAGAGTATCTACCCACAGTCCGTGGCTGTGCACTGAACAACTCGCAAGTCCATCATCCAGGCTGCTCACGTGATTACAACCCAGCAGCCCTGATTCTCAGAGGCCTTCTTCTGCGGCCCTCCCAGGGCTGAGTTCATCTGACACCTGCGACAGACAGATGGACGAGGGGAGTCAGTGACTCCTGGTGGTGCGGCTCTGGGGGTGCCCTCCTGTGTGTTCAACCCGTGGGGTAGCTGGTGTCACCGTGAAGTTGAGAAATTAGTCTCTAAGACAGTGCTGAACCAGAGCTCTTGAAGTTTTCTGGCAGAGAGTGGAGTCTGCTGCCCCAGAAGCCTCTGTTTGGGGGTGCTTCGTGTCGGGGAGCTAGGCAGACAGGACCAGAGCCACACAGCGGAGCAGGGAGCTGGCTCCACGCAAGGCTCTGAGGGCAGGGGTGAGGGTGCTGGGGGTTTCTGCTTGTTGAGTCTGGCTTGCTGAGCTGGGTTCCTGGCTGTGTGCCTCACTGAAGAATAAGGCTAGGAGTTGGGAAGCAGTCCCGTCTTGCTTCTCACAGGAAACTGACCTTAGAGGGAAGCCTGGAGAAGTACAGCTTGGTAGAGACTCCACCAGCTTTCAGCAAGGGGCTTGGTACAGTTCAGAAGGGCAATGAGAAGGAATCATTTGTATTCTGGTCCTCGGGGAACAGGGCTGCTGTAGACAGTGAGGCAGGTTGTGCATTGAACAACTCTAAGAGGTGTCACATATGGATGATGCCATCCGGAGCACTGCAGTGTTCAATCTGCACAACCACCCATGAGATCCTATGGAAGAATGAGCCCTATAACTCTCCTGCCACTGCCCTGGCCAGTCCTTGGGAGTGTACTGTCCTTGGGTGTGTGTTAAACTAGTGCCAAGACTGGCCTGAGAGTCTGAGAATCTCTGGAGATGCAAGTGCATGTGGAAAATGCATAGTCTTCAGTGGACTAAACACCCTGGGATTTTGAAGCAAGTGAAAATGAGGCTGGAAAAAAGACAAATGGAAGAGAAAAACAAACGAGAATGAGAGAGGGCACGGGCAAGAAGAGTGAGACCAAGAGAATGGATAGAATATCACGATACAGACGGTGTTTTCCTCTGTATATAGGACACACACGTATGCCTTAGACGTGAACACACACAAGCAGATGTGCAGACAGAGGGAGAGGTGTGTTCTCAGTGAGGACACAGAGCCCACCAGCTACGGCCTCTGGAAGTGCCTCTGGGTATCTATCCACTGAGAAGCCCAGGGGACCCTCCTCCAGACAGAAGTGCCCGTGACCTTGTTATGGAAGCACGCATGTGTGCACATACATACACACACGGGCACACACCGTATTCAACAATTATGGAGAAACGCATGTGGGCCCTGAAGTCCCTGGGGCCTTGCTCTGCTGCCTGTAGAGGGGCACAGCCTCCACATCCCCTTGGACCACCCACGCAGACGTTCCCACAGGGGTCAGTACCTGCAAAATTGTGCGACCGCTGAGCGGTGGGTCTGTTGCAATGTCATGGATGTTATACATCTTGGAATTAGTCTTATTCTCTGTTGTTGCTTTGGCTGGAGATTTTTGATCCATCCTAATAAGTGTCCAGAGCCGTAAGGCACAACAGCGATGTGCAAAGTCTTGTCGTGGGGAGCACAGACCCTGAAGTCTAACTGAGGGACTCCAACCCCGGCCCTGCACCATCCCAGCAGGTGGCCCCGGTGCCCTGAGCTTTGTTGCCTCTAAAATGAGCGCACCGTCTTCAGCCCGCTTGTGAGCTATTAAATCAACACATACACCTGGAGTCCTTAAAACCAGACCTGGAGATTAGTGAGCCGTCAGCTAATGGCAATTATTCCTTATGATTATTATTTTGCCCTGGTTTCCTCATTTGTATTTTTCACTTTTCTCTGGTAGTTATCTTTATGAATCATCCCAAATCCCTTTTGGAACAAAGCGTACTATGAATATATGCATAAGCCAGGTACCATGCTAGACAGGAAGCGGGACAAAATGTTCAAAAGATGAGGTCCTGCTGGTACAAAAGACAGTGATGTTCTTATCACGCACGCTCCCACCTCCCTCGCCAGCGCATCGCTTATCTTTCCCACATATACTTATTGGCACCAACTATCCGGTGAAATCCCTTATATCGTGGTTTCCTAAACGGGGGCCATGAACTTGCGACACTGTCTGGTTTTTGCGTGTAGGTAAAGTTTTTTTTCTTCAACTTCCATTCAGTTCTCAAGGGATCCATGACCCCTAGGACCCAAATCTACTCCCATCTCTGCTCAGAGCCCCCCTGGCTTGGCCCCATTTCCTGCAGAGGGACTGGCTGGCTGGCACCAACAAGTCGGGGGAGCCTCAGGTCAATCATGTCCCCTCCCTGGCCTCAGCTTTCTCACCTCCCAACAAGGTGGCTGCCCTTGAAGGTCACCGATACCTTTCTCCACACTAACACCTCGATGGAGCAAAGCTTGGTCGTGGGCACTGCTTCTCACCTCGAGGTCCCGGAGCACTGGGTGGTCTTCAATTCCAGGGAACAGCACTCGCATGGTGTAGGTTCTGTAGTCCAGGAAGGGGATCCCAGCTCCATCCAGGTCACTGGTCAGCTCGTGGATGTCCGTCTGCAGCTCGGCAAAAGCTGGTACAAAGGGAGCCCGTGAGAATGCTGGTTGGGGTGGACCCCGAGTCTGAATGCTTGGAACCCTCACCCAGGCCCCTGGGAGACGTGGGCAATGGACCGCAGGTGTGCAGGAATAACGCAGGATGTCTTAAGTAGCTGGGGTGAAGGACATAGGAAGGGGAGAAAGATGTAGCACAAGGAAGCGAGTCTTGGGCCAGATCCCTTCCAAAGCATGGATGGGGGTGGGCTGTCCACCCATTTGTCCTGCTGCTGGATCTGAAGTGCCTCCCCGTCTGAAGATGAAGGGTTTTGGTTTGCAGAATATGCTGGGGGTGGGGGGACACCCCTATCAAGAGACGGGGGAGGGAGGGGAGAGGTTCCAGGGGTGGGGGGGTCTATTCCCCATTCTGCATTTTTATAGTGGTCTTCCTTTGAAAAGGTAAGAATAATTTCTTTTGCAGTCCCAGTTCTGGGCCAGGCAGGTGGAACCACCAAACCACCAATGGGGCCAGATGAAGGCTCCGCCACACTAATATATTCCTTCCGGATACATATGTGGGGCGTATCTTTATCCTTCCTTCCTCAAGGTGATGCCACTCAACGGTGATTTATGATCTGCATGGGGGAAGGGCTGTCTGTGGAGGCAGCTCAGGCTTCCTGATGATCATGGAGCTGCAAGACCCCCTTCCCTCCGGCCCCCAAGAAAGTCCAGCACATGGCCCAGGTGGTTACACGGCACCAAAGCTGTGATTACACTCAGTCCTGAGCACAGCCCTCCTCCCAGGCTGCCCTCCACCCTGGGTCTGAGGCAGTCAGAAATGCCGCGCCAGGCCCTTTCCGGCTCCGCCTCTCCCCTGGGCACACACACACGTACTGACACGCATGCATGCCTGCTGCGCACACAGGCTCGCACCCAACCAGGATGGATTAGCCCATGCTGGCAAAGAATAGCCAGCGGGCACTGATTATGCAATCCTTCTTAGTATTTCTATAAACACCAGAATTGGGAAAAAGTATTTTGTGGGCTCTGTTGATCACACGAACACAACATGGTGGGCCCAGGCACTGTGGATGGGGCCCCCGCTGCACCCCACAGTGCCAATTTGGGCCTCCGGATCTCGGGTTTCTGGGCCTTCTTGAGAATAGCAGTGCTGCTTCTTTGATAGAACGAGACACCACCTGGCCTCCCGGACAGGCTCCTGCAGGCCTCCCCTGTTCCTGCACCCCTGGTCACCCGGACGCACAGAGTCCCTCTCAAGGCAAGTGACTCATGCTTCCAAGTGGAACTTATACCAGTGTGCGCGCCTTTGTGTGTATGAAAGGAGTCGGTAAGGTTTTTGGCCTGGACGGTCACCAAAAGCACTGATGAACAGCAGTCCTGTATGTACTGAGTGAGGAGCATGTGTGTGTATGTGGGAATGTGTGTCACGTGCGTGTGGGCATTCGTGGGTGTGTGTGTGAGCGCATGAGTGACCGTCCGAGTGTGTGTGTATGTCGGTGAGTGTGTGGGACAGTGATGCACATGTGTGTGTTTAGGCAGTGAAGGGCCTAGGCTGGGCCTCTTCTGGGTTTGTGTGTGGGTGATGTCCTGGCTTACTGCCAAGTCTCGGGGGGGTCACCTTCCTTGGACCCAAGCTGCCCCTTATATGTCCGAGGGCCAGCTCTGGGCTCCCCCAACAAATGCCTTCGTGGCTAATCTCCGTGTGTTCTGCTTTACGTCTCTCTCTGTGCCCACAGAGCAGAGAGAGAGAGAGAGCTCTCTCCCGAGCCAGAAGCCAAGGCCCTCTCCTGGTGCCTCCACGGACACTCTACGGCTGGACTCCTTGTCTGGCTGCTCATCTCTCCTTCTCCAGAACGTTCTGAGAGGAACCTGGCTTGGCATTCCCCTCTCTGCCCCCTCCCGGTTGGGGTGCTCAGCTGGCGGGGAGGAGAAGGAGGGGGTTAGCTTTTTATCAGTCTGCAGCCTTCCTTCAAGTCACTAAGCGCTTCCAACGTTCAAAGCCTCGTGCCTGCCACACATAAAAGAGATTCTAATCACTACACCTAATTAGAGGGAAGAGTACATTGCGGAGAAAAAAAATTAAGCAGCGTAAATATAATAAAAGGCAGTAATTAACAGTCCCACAAGGCAGATGCCATGTTGACAGCTAAGGATGTAGTGAAGGGATGGGACGGACCCACTTCCCCATCAGACGGAGCCGCGGCTCCCCTGGTGGGGATGGGAGGGCCCCAGGTACAGGCTGGATTGACTCTGAGAATAAATCTACAGTAAAGAACCCACTCAGACCCTCCCAGGGTGGCTCACGAAATGATAATCTGGGGGTGACAAGAGTCTGACTCCTAAATTTCCTTCTTGGGTTTAGTGCTGCTGATTTCGTATCATGGTGGTGTTGGTAATTTTTAAAAACACAAGCTGTGAAACCCTCTTCCTTCTAAATCTTGAATCTGAGCTCTGGCCGTACTGTCCTCCTAAAGGAAGGGAGATCAAGGTTGCTGAACGCCGCATGTCAAGACACCCCAAGCTCTCCCTGAGTGGAGAGCATCAAACCCCCATGGCCAGAATTTGGGGCTGCAAACTGCCCTTGGGGTGGGGGGTTGAAAGGACCCCTGCCGAGCGGGGGCGGGGAGGGCGGCCTTGCCCAGGAAGGGGCTGTGTCTGCTGGGATATGGGCTGGGTCTGGATGCAGCTCGGAGACCAGAGTCAGAGTCAGAGGTCAGACGCCCGGCCCCCAGCACTGCCCGCAGGTGCCCAGCCCGTTCGCCTGTGTGAGATGCGCACGCACAGCCTCGGGCGTGGGGCCGTGGCCCCGGGTCACCAGGTACCTTCTTTGCACTCGAGCGCCACGCGTGACTCCAGGTTGTCCATTTGCATCTGCAGCCGCTTCAGCGTGAGGTCACTTTCGCGGGACTTGCGTTTGTAGGCGATGAGGACGGCGACAATGAAGATGACCAGGAGGCCGCCGGCCACGGCGATGCTGACGATGGCAGGCAGGCTGAGCGGGCTGTCTGGGGCGACGTACACCATCCCCGGGGAGTACTCCATGCCACCGACGCGAGCCTGGGGGCACAGCAGGCGAGAAGGAGCTGGGAGCAGGCGCAGAGCAGTGGGGGTAGCTGCCCCGGGCCGTCGATGAACTGGCCACGGGGCAGGACGGGAAAGGGCTCCGGGGAGGAGAGCCGTCACTGGCTGTAAGGACAGCTGAGGTGGGGGGGTGTGGGGGCCGAGCGGGGGGTCTGGATGGCTCAGAGACGGGAAGCTGCACAGTACCCAGGACTAGGGTTGTCATCTTTGTAAGGAAACAGCACACAGCTGGGACCTAAAGAAGTCTGACATGACTTCGGTGAGTGGCTCCCTGAGCTTCATCCCAGGCTAAGGACGGATGACTGAGGCACAGAGCATGATATGATAGACCTCCTCGGGCCAACCACGGTCCCCTCCTGCAAGGGTCTCTTGCCTGTGACAGGCAATGCACACATCATTCATGCTGCTTTGCCTTGCTCTCATTGTGGCACCAGCCAGAATCCCCTCCTGGTCTGCTCACACTCTGGCATCCCTAGTGCCTGCCCCAGGCAGAACGGGGCCCCGGCCGGCTTACCATCACTTTGTGCCTGCCGATGAGGTTGGGGGACTCGCAGAGCAGCTGCACGTCGGACACCGTCACAGTGCATGGTTTCTCCCCCACCAGCACAGTGTAGTTCAGCTTCACATTGCCCCCGGCTACGGGGGGGATCAGGTTCTTGCCCTGGAGGGACAGGAAAGCCCTGGTTCTCCCCGCAGAGTCAGGACCATAGCTGCCGGCTGGCTGCCACGTCCCCCCAACCCAGAGGTCCCATCCTGCTGGCGAGTGCTGGAGAGGCCACCTTCCATAGTAAGTCCCAAAACCCCATGACGCCTACACTGCCATTCCCCTTTCCTCAGTGGGGAGTCAGTAATCAAGGCACTTTCTAGCTTATCCAAATGTAGCCTCAGAATCCTTCTTAACACAGAGCTATGGTCAATCACCACCAGTTGACTCCAAACTGTCACAGGAGTTACAAGTAATTTGCTACCCGTGCTCCAAAGAAACCCTCTACTGTGGCTTGCAGAGGGCTACACGGGAGGAAGCAGGATGAGCCTTGGACCTCCCAGGTCCTGGACTCCTGGGACAAAGGAAGCTTGGGAGTCAGACGGCCAGGATGGATCCAGCTGCCCTGATCGGGTCTCCATGGCCTCTAAAGAGTTTGCCTCTCAATCCAAACTCAGAGCCAGTGTTTTCCGTGCTCTGGACTCCAGTGATGAAATTGGGCCTTTCCCTGTGACTTGACAAGCCTCCCCGTTCCCCACAGCAGCCTCCTTGCTTCCCACCTCCTGCCCACAACCTCACGCTACCTTCAGGATGATGGGAGTGCCAGGCTTGAGCTCCAGGATTCCTGAGGGCCCAAAGGCCTCAAACACAGGGTTGGGATAATAGGTGAAGTTGGTCTTGTTGAGGATTAGCAGGGACTGGACGTTGTCCAGGATGAAGCCAAACTCCTCGGGCCTCTCGGTCAGGTCAGACTGGTGGTCGGGCCCCAGAGCGAGAGCCGGAGCCTGGCAGGTCATCTCAGTAGCATTCAGAACCTCACAGAGCTGGAGGGGGCCAGAGAGGCAAGACCATGCAGCGTCTGGACCCACACAGCCCCACATAGCCAGCAGGGCTCCCTCCGTGCTGGGATACAGCATGGGGTTGACATGGGACAGTTAGGGATGGGTCGCTGCCCCTCTGCATCCAGGACCATAGAACCTGGTCACTCAAGGAGTAAACTGTGCAGCTAGCACCCACCTCCGCAGTGGCCACAGTGGGTGTGGCAGTGACGGGGGTATCTCTGAGCTAAGGGGCAGCACTGGGGGTCTGAAAGATGGAGGAATAAGCATATGAAAACCCAAAACCCCCAAAGCAATTGCTCCTCCAGGCCTGTACCCCAAGGTACGAAAATGCCCTCATGTCTCCTTCCTCATCTCACCATCCCAGTGCCCCGGGGTGTCACATGCAATGGGTCATCTGTGTCTGGGTGGCCTGCCCTACTCAGGACGCCCCAGGCCCTTTGGGAAAGTGACATGTTGAGTGGGCAGCCTCATGCCCCCTGCCCTCCCTGGACTCACATTGATGTGCTCCTTCCCTCCATGCTTGGCACGGATCTGGGGATTCTGTATGAGGTCCAGGTGAGTCCCCCACACGGCGATGGGTGTGTTTCCACTGACGGGGGGTCGGGGGAGGGGAGAAACAGGAGGCGTGTCAACACAGGGATAGGAATAGCAATGGGGCTTGACAACAATGATGATGATGATCAGGCTGAGCTCCGACATTAAAGGCCATGGTAACCAGGAGATGTGATAATGTTCACGGGGACAATGATGGCAAACTGAATGAATAAGGATGAGCTCTTAGCAGCCATCACTCATCACGACAGTGATGACTAGATGTCTGTGGCCATCCTGCACTGAGCGCATCTGGAGTGTGGACACCCGTAGAGGCTCCTGAGCCTCCTGACCTGAGTTGGATGCTTCTCTGCAGCTCCCTGGTGTCTCCCCCCCAGCCCTCACCAGTCACAGGGAGATTTCCCACCTGGCCTTGGCCCAGTGAAAGCCCTGCTCCAGGATGATCCCCACTAGACCTTCCAGGGTCTGAGCACAGTCTCCTCCCTAGGGCGATCACTACAATTTCACCCTGGAAGCTTCTGTCTGCTGAGATCCGGGAAAGGCAGAGGCCCAGGCACCCAGGAGCCTCGTGTAGGAATGCAAACAGCAAGTGTTCTGGGACTCAGGTCTCCTGTATCCTGGGTGTCAGCCAGGTATGGAGGAGGAAGGAGCAGGAGATTCCTCTTTGTGTAACTTTCCAAAAAAACCTCGATGCCAATTGCTGTATGCAGGGCTCTGAGAAGCTGACCTGAGGCAAGGGCTATCTTCCTTGGGGGCTACTCAAAGGAAAGTGACAAGTCACTTTCTCCACAATCCAGAGAGTATCTTCAAGAAGGATCCTACTATCTGGAACAGTTAGTTACAAGCTTGGTGAATGAAGAATCCATGACACCCATATTCATGTCTCCCTCTCTATGCCTCTGCCCATCTCTGTACTCCCTGTTATTCCCTGCCCTCCACCTGCCCCCCACTCCCCCCCCCCCCCCACACTCACATTAGCACACGCCGGAAGATTCCTGTAAAACCCAGACAGGCTCTTCTGCCCATGGCGGTGTTCCAGAATGAGATTCTGCTATCTGGCCATCTCCCAATCTTCTTAATCACCAATTCAACCCCCCATCCCTGTTGGTGAGCAGCCCAGGCTGTTGTGAGCAGTGCAAAGCCACGCTCTGCAGGGCCCCGCCCCTCAGAGAAACTGTTCACTGCAGCAAAAAGTCTGGAGCTGGCTGGCAGGCCCAGAACGTTCTTCCAACCTCGCTCTGGTTATGAACGTGACTCGGTCGGCTACTGAGTGCCAGGAAGGACGATGCCTCTTTTTCTGTGCTGGCGACTTGAGGAAGAACTGAGTTAAACCAGGCCTCCTCAGGGAGCTGCAGAGCTTGTCTACACCAAGGGCTACACCAACTTCCTGGATTCACCAGGCCCTGGGGGCAAATCCCAGAAGTGCTTTCTACAGATGCTTTCCCCCTCTCTGTGCCTTGCAGTTATCTACTTTAAAAATCACGGCCAACGCTTATAAAGTGTGGGTCTTAGGGAGTAACCGGTGAGAACAAGCCAATCTCATCTCCACGAAGGCTGCCTTTCACGCGTGTGAGGCCAGGGGTGGCAAACTTCCCCGCAAAGGGCCAGAGAGTAAATATTTTAGGCTTCCCAGGCCATATGGTCTGTTGCA
Organism: Eumetopias jubatus; assembly: GCF_037043125.1. Taxonomy (NCBI): domain Eukaryota; kingdom Metazoa; phylum Chordata; class Mammalia; order Carnivora; family Otariidae; genus Eumetopias; species Eumetopias jubatus. Next base: position 87,971,197 of record NW_028274820.1, read on the forward strand.
ATTACTCAACTCTGTTGCTGTGGTGAGAAAACAGCTATAGACAAAACATATACGAATGAGCATGGCTGTGTTCCAATAAAACTTTATTCATAAAAGGAGGCAGATGGCCAGATCTGGCCCCCAGGTTGGAGTCTGCTGACGCCTGGTTTAAAAGACTATTCTCTGGACTGGATTTGTCCCTGACCCCTGCTTCAGCCATGGAGACCACATCTTCATGCTCTCCCCCTCCCCCCAATGCCAGATGCCCTCTAGAACTGAAGCCAGCAGTGGGAAGGGCTGAAGACTGGCCAGGGGCAGTGGGAGAGAGCTGAGCCAGGCGCTGCACTGTGCCTATGCATCTGGCTTAGCCCTCCCAGCATCCCGGGAGGGAGTTGACAGATGAGAAACCATAGGCCCGGAGAAGTTAAGTTACCTTTAAGGTCATTCAGCTGGGCTGAGCCCGCTCTTTCTGACCTCAAGCCCTGTTGCATCCCCCCCGGCCCCTGATACAGCAGTTTCCCAATGGTCAGCAGGGGCCTCGCTGTCGGGATGCTCTCTGCTGCACCTTCCCATTACGATGTATCCTCCAGGGACCAGAACAGCATGCCTGCCTGCAATTCCCTCCCTGAAGTGAGATGTCACACTCCAGAGCACCACCAAGTGGGGGACTGGGAGGGTCCCCAGGGATCCTGGAATTTCCAAAGCCCCCCCCCCCCCCCCCCCGTGACTCTCTCAAGAGGGGAGGCCAGAAAGGTATGCAGCTGGTGCAAGTCAGCTGGCTTGTGACTGGCTGAGCGAGAGGTGGCCCTGGAGGGTCTTTCCACAAGAGCACTCACCCAGCTCCCTCCCAGGACACGCGCTCTCTATACTTGCGCTGGCAGGCGGCAGAAAGAACAAGACTCAGTCCCTGTGCCTGAGGAGTTTGCAGTAGAGGGAAGGACAAAGCAAGCAGACAACTCGGGGTCATAACAGAGCATGACGGAGGCACGGCAGGAGGTTACAGAAGCCCAGAGGATGAACATCTGCACTGGACCCTGGTGGTCAGGACACACTTTTGCTCAAGAGCAGGCCAAGGAGAAGTTGGATCTGATCTTACTCTTTCTCCTCCATCCCTCGGCAGGAATGGAATTACTGCCCATATTTGGGAACAGGACTGGCAACCCCAGCAGTCACTGTGACGGGATCACAGCCTCCAGGGGCACGCACCAAATCCTCAGATGAGGGGCCGTGGGCTCTTGCTGATTGGAGCTTGGGTTCTGGGGCCAGGGCCCACTCAGAGGTACTCTCAGTGGAAGGAGGGCAGCCTGGCAGGAAGGTTTGATTTGGGGGGTGCTCTGAACCAACCCCAATTCATCAGTCCTCAAAGAAGAACGGGGCCCCAAGACTGTCCTTGGCTCTTGGAGAGTTAAGGAAGGACAACCAGGGCCATGCCTACCTGACTATGCTCCACTCTGGCTCGATGCGCACGATGGTGGGGTCCTCCATGTACTGGAAGAACAGGTCCTGGTGGATACTGGCCTTGTCCACTTGCACCATCACCTTCATTTCCAGCACCTCATCTGAGGATGTGGTGTTGCAGACGATGTAGGACGGAGAGCGTCTGCAGGGAAGGCAGACATGCAGCTAGGCTCCCGGGTGTTGAAGGGGACAGGGGTCCGGGCGGGGGCCAGGGCCCTCCACCCCTCCCTGTTCCCAGGCTCCTCAGAGGCCATGGTGAGCACTGCCTCAGGTGGAAAGCTCCAGGCACTACTCACAAAGACTCTCTCTTGCACCAAATCCGTAGACAGGTTCCTCTGAGACCTCTTTTCAAAGAGGCCTCATCCTTGGGCCCTGTCTTGGGCCTGCCAAGCCCCATTTTTAGCAAGAATTCTGCAAAGTGAGGTCACCCACAGTACCCCCTCCCCTTGATACCTGATCACCCTGGCCGCCTGCAGCAAGAATCCTGTTAAGTCGGTTTAGTAAGAATTTTCCTATTCTTGCTGTTGCTTCTTAGTAATTTCACACCAGCGACACCCTCACTCTGCTGGTTGGCTGTAAATCCCCAGCTGTCTTTGCTGTATTTGGAGGCAAGACTGATTTCTTTCTTTCCCCATTGTGATAGTCTTGACACCTACTGCAATAGTCCTGAGTAAACTCTTCTTCGCTATTTTAGCAAGTGTCAGAACAATTTTTTCTTTACCCCTGGCCTGACTTCTGATCTGCCACAGGCCTCAGCATAGCTCTGTCCCGGGAAAAGCTCCCCGGCAGAATGTCACATCCCCACCACGTCTCCCAGTCCTGCATCAGATGAACCTCCTGCCTGCCTTCTACCCTCCAGGCTTCTGGTTTATGGAAGGTGTGCCCTGCTGAGCCCGGATGGTGGAGCCAGGGGAGAGAAAGTCGGCTGCCCTTGGGAGGTTCAACCTCAGCCAGCTGGGCAGGAGGCTCAGTAGTCCCAGCTGGCTCTGCAGCAGGGGGCAGGGGCTCTAGATTCCCCAGTGTGTCCTGGGAAACCCTAGGGTTCCGTACAGTGGTTGGTATAGGGGCACAGAGGCTAAATGGTGGGCAATAACAATGAATGGCCCAACTAGGGAAGGGCTGCCTGGCAGGTCTCCAGACTGAGCCAAAAACATCCACAGTCAGGTATGCCCATACCATCCCCCCTCAAAGAGAATGGCCACTTTCTCAGGGAGGAGAAAGCACTTCCAAGAGGTGAGCCCCGGAAGTCTGTAGCCCTGGGGCAGCCCGATGGGCCCCACCCTCTGGGCTGTGAGCCCCTGAGCCCAGCCTGGAGGTGAGTTACCTGTGGAAGAGGCAGGGCTGCTTCCCAAACATCACCACCACGTTGCTGCCTGCGTTCAGGTTGGTGCCCGTGATGGTCACTTGGGTGCCCCCAGACATGGGCCCCCGCCTGGGCTTCAGGTCCGAGAGAGTCAGCGTCTGTTCAGGAAAGGATCTGGCCTGAGACACAACCGGGGTCTGAAGAGGCAGCTCCCCACTCCCAGAGCCACTCAGTAACGGTGGCCTCCCAACGTGCCCACTAAGTCCTATTGGGCTTGTGTGGATAAGCAGCGTTCTGGACCCTGGGAGTTTACACCTCTCTATTAACAACAGTAATAATAACAGCTGCTGTATGCTGGTGTTTTAACTGGCAGGCCTTCTCTTCATCCATCTCTATATAAGGTATGTGCCCAGTCAATTCTACAAGGTAGGTATTATTACCCATTTTACAGAACAGATTCAGAGACATGAAGTAAAGTTCCCAAGGTCACACAGCTAAAAAGTGGCATGTCTGAGATCTGACTCCAGAGCCCTGACTCTGTACCACCTCTCCAATTGCTTTTGGGAAGGTGATCTGCTTCTTCCACAGGCCTCTTCCAGAGAGCTGCCCAAACACCCAGAGGCCAGAACGATGGGTCCTGAAGGCCCCAGAAAAACCCAGGAGGAGAAGCGAAGAACGGTCAGTGGATTGAGTGAGGATTGGGGGGAGGGGGCACCTGTGAGCTGAGGATTTGGAGTTGCGATTTGTTCTTTCATTAGCATTTTAATGGAAAAAACTTTCCTCAGTCCCAAGTGAGAAGCCTGTCTCTGCATTTAAATGAAGATTTCTCTCTCCCCTGCCCCTTAAAGAATTCCACACCAAAAGTTGAACTTACTTGGCTCGCAGCCGGCAGGCCGCCTCCCCACGGAGAGGCCTCAATCCCTAACACCTTGGGAGAACAGGAGGAGCCCCTGTGACTCTCTGACCGCGGCTTGCAGGGGCCCACCCGCCCTGCCGCCCACCAGGTCCTTGCAGATCCTGAGCCTGGCCTCCCCCTTGGCACCCATAAAGCAAAGGAATGCTTCATTCCAGAGCTGCTCCTGGCCCAAACGGAGACCCGGACGAGGGTGGGGTGAGGCTGTGGGAAGAGGCTTGGTTTTTCAGCTCTGCCTAGATCTTGCTGTGTGACCCAGAACAAGCCTTGTAACCTCTCTGATCGTAAAATCGGAGAGCTGGGTCAAAACGAGTTATCTCAAAGGCGCCTCCTGGTTTTCTGGTTCTGTAACTCGGGGTCACCTCCCACAAATGGTGCCTCTGTCCCGCTGTCTGGAAGGGAAAGAGAGTGCAGTCTGTGCAAGGCAAGGGTAGTCCTAGAGATAGAGTCAAAACCCACCCAAGTTCCCATAGATGGCGGTGGGAGCAACATGGAAAGAAGAGGTTCTCTGGCGGCCTGTGGGTGGGGTTCTAGAAGGGATGGAACTGAGTAATCCCTGTTGGCTCTGCAGTGGTGGGCTGGGCGGGGGAATTATTCTAGGGTGAGGAGAGGATGATATGGAGACATGTTTTAAAGTTGTGAGAAACGATTAATTATTCAAGTCATGCTTCATAAATATTTCACGGTGGGTTTGCACGGGAAATCAAATTCTGTATTATTTGCCACCTCTTCACTTGGCTCCCAGATGGAGGTAGGGAAGGGAAAGGTTCCCTCCATGGAGATCTCTAGGGACAGAACTGGGAACAAGACCAAGAATGCTGATCCCCTGGCCTTGGCGGGTGGGTTTGGGGTGAAAAAACCCACACATCAGAATCCCGCCTGATTTGTGGCGGGAAACTGAGTTATTAGACCCAGATCTTACTCCCAACCTCAGCACTGGGAAGGGGCTCCCCAGCATGCCCCAGATCCTGGGAGGCATCCCTGAAAAGGGGCTCTCCAATGTGCCCCAAGTCCCCAGAGGAGCCCTGGGAAGGGGTTCTCTAGCTGTCTCAGGACTCCAGCAGAGTCAGGGGCTTCTCTGTGCCCCTTGCAAACTGCCTAGCGGAACGGGAAGGCAATGAAGGCTCTGAGATGCTGGGGAGCATGAGAGAGGGTCCTTCTGTCTTTTCTTACATGCGGGGTGACCCTCCCACCCTGGCCCCCTAGGAGCTCTGTGGGGGCGGCCTCAGTGACTGGGCCCTTAAATGCACACTGGGGACTGGGGACGAGACTGAGGTCTCCTCTCCGAAAGTCTTCCCCAGTACCGTTCCTCAGAGGTAGCCCTCAAAAAAAAAAAAAAAAAAGCCACACAAATCTTTGAGTCCCGTGGCCCTACTGGACCAATGCCGTTTTGCCTTGTGGCAACAACCCTCATCTCTTCCCGACCTACCTTTGTGCTCCCACCTCTTCTTTTCCCACGAACCCCCTCCCCTCTCCCTCCCTTCTCTTCCCATCTTTTGGTGCATTTCCAAACCTCATGCCAGGGTCAGCTTCCCACTGCTCCAGATTCATACGGAACATCACACTCTGCCTCGTACAGATCCTGCCTCTCCACCCAGCTTCTTCCTCGAAGCCTCGCCTCGATACCCTGCCTCTAACCACATCCTGCTCCAGAGCACAAACAATGCAGGCCAGGCTGGCCTGACCTGAGAGCAGAAGCGGCTTTTGAATACGACATAGGCTCGTTGTAAGAATTAAGCCTGAAGCCACATATGGACAGGCACATGGTATCTGTTCTCTAAGTTCTGTTTCTCCTAGGCCAGTGGTCCTCAGCCTGGGCTGAGTTAGAATCTCCTGGGGAGCTTTGTGCCCCCCGTAGCATGTGACTTAGCTCAGGGGGGCCCCCGGAGCCTTTTGTTTAAAGCCCCTCAGGAGATTCCAACACGCAGGGAGGTTTAGAACTGCCTGAGCAGTGGGGGCTAGCAAAGAAGTAAAGGGCCAGGGCTTCATCTCCAAAGACCTACTAGTCTGAACAGAGGAGCAGGGGCTCCAAGACATACGCCCAGTTTAGTGTGGGCGGGCAGACGCCATGGAATCCCCAGTGAGCCACAGAACCGTGGGCGCCGTGGGCTGTGTATTCAGAGAAGGCGTGGAGGGGCTCACGAGCGGGGCGTGGACTAAAAAGGAGAACGCAGCTTGGGGCAAAGTGGGGAAGGAGACGGAGAAGGGAGAGGGGTCAGGCCATGCAAAGCCTTGGGAAACAGGATTGGATGGACGGGGCAGGCCAGACTGAGAAGGCTGGACGGCGCCCTGGTCCTTCTTGAGGTGGGCCTAACATGATGAAAACAGTATTCTGCAGGGCAGGGTCGATTAGAATGGGTTCAGACCTTTAACGTCAGGGATTTAAGGAGGTCATTGCAGCAGCGAAGAGAATGGGAGAAGGAAGACTCCAGGACATGGTGATGGGGTGGCTGAAATCTGGAATTTAGGGAAGCTGAGCCACAGCCCACCAGAATTGTGGCCGGGGGACAAGCCCCTGACAGAAATGGGCAAGTGAGGGGGACACACTATTTGTCGGAGCCGGCAGCCGGGGTGGGTCATGGAGGTGACAGCCGGACAGCCAGAGGTCTAGTGGCCTTGGAGTGAGTCACAGAGGTGAGACGTGGCAGAGATGGCTAACACCCCAAGGAAGCTTCAGCCAACCCTAGTACCGTCCATTCTGTCACTACCAAGTGACACCAGGATGCAAACTGCTTGGGGCAGTTGACTGGCTGAGGAAGCCCAGTGCTTGCTTTGCCCACACAGGGGCATCCTCCCTGTTCCCACGGTGGCCAGGTAACTTCAGAGCTGGATTTCATGCCCAAGTTTGGCAAGCCACGCCACACCTCTAAACACTTGGGGAGTGCTGTGTCTCCCTCCCCCTCAGTATCTCAACTCCACTGGATCGACAGTTTATGTAGAGATCCATCAATATCATATTCAGTATACATACCCTCTCTCTATATACACAAGTATTCATGTGTCGCTAATTGTGTGCAGGTGTGTTGGGTTCCACTGGAAAACTTCCGCGGAGCCTTTGAGAAGAAGGTGGGCATACAAATCCTAAAGAGATGGGGAAACCTACACATCCATTAAATCCATCACATATGTGTGTTCTTCTACGTGAGATCCTGTGTGTGCAGCCTGACCAACTGTATGCAGAAGGAGGGGGGATTTTCAGGAGGAGGGCAGGGAGCAGAGAGAGCAGGGCCTCAGCGGGAAGAGACCTCTGATGCACGTTCTGGCAGGGTTGGCGCCCACCACAGTCGCGTCTGAGTGTACATCCATCCTCCACTCCACCTCTCCTTCTAGACCGCGGGCCCCCTGAGGGAGGGGCTGTGCAGGGTCTGAGTCATCCCTGAATACCCACAAGCCAGGGCCACCGAATTGTAAGATTCAACCAATGAAGCAAATATTTACCAAACAATCTAGGGGGAGGGATCGTGCAAGGTGACACATGGTTGTCAGCTGAAGGGAGAAAGGAGGAGCGGGAGGAAGGCTGAGGGAGGAGAGGGGAGGAGGGGTGGACGGTGGGGGAAGGGAGGGTGAAAAGTGGGCTCCCTGTGATGTGTCCTGGAGCATTTGACACCCAGGCATAAAGTCCCTCACTTCAGGCTCCCAGCTTCCCAAAGCAGCGCGGAACCATGAGGAAACTATCTTATCACAGCCGGCATTAGCCCCAGGAGTGACCTGGATGGTAAGACAGTTTGGAAAATGAGGCAGCGTGAGGGACAGCAGAGACATGCATGCCTCCCGCATGGGATTGAGAGGTCCCCAGAGCCCCTGCCCCCCAGAGCCCCTCACCAGGGGCTGCCTCGGTAGGGCCAGCGAGGGTCCCAGCTGGAGGGAATGTGGCGGTAGGGGTGAGGTCTGCAGACAGGCCACAGGAAGGGAAGGGAGGGGTGTGCAATGAAGGGTAATGGTGTGGCTTAGAGGAAGGTGGAGTGGGGGTGCAGGGGAGGTGCGGGATGGGGGTGGGGTTAAGGAGGTCATGGGATGGGGTGATGGGGAGTGGAGAAGGTGGGCTGAAAGCGGATGATGGGATAGAAATGATGGCGTGCCAGTGTACCCGGAAATCTCAGGGCACAGCAGTCCTGCGGGCACAGAAACCATGCAGATGAGGGAAGTGATGCGTCAACTTCATGTAATTATCACAACAATACTGTGGGGTAGATGCAAGTCTTATCACCCCCGTTTTAGAAATGAAGACACTGGGACGCTAAGCAATGTCCCCAAGTGCGCCCTGTGAGTAAGTGGCAGAGTCAGGGCTCCCCTCCTGGCCCAGACACAAGGCCACTCAGCCCGAGGGGGATGCAGGGCCCGACAGCCAGGGTGGCTTCCCTGGATCAGGGCCGGACACAGCATGGCTTGGATTTGAATCCGGTCTTTCAGATTTCCAGGGCTGCGTTCTCACACTGCAGGACAGACTCCCACGAGCTGCTCGGGGTCTGCCCACAGAGGTCTAGCCCGGCCCATAACCATGGTCATGCGGTCTGTGGCCCGTGCCTGGGCAGGTTGCTAGTGGCCGGGACTCACCATGAAGTAATAGAGTTGTGAGGACCGGGCCATGAACTCGGGCCGACAGACGGCCACACAGATCTCCACAAAGCCTGCGTGCTGGCTGGGCTTGGCCTCCCCCATCTCGCACACGATCCTGCAGAAAAGAGAGGACAGGTCCCCGTGGTCACATCAGGGTCACAGGACTCCAGATGTGACCCCTGGGCCCTGCACCTCCCCTGGCCCCTACTCTGCAGTAGGGTCTCAGGGAAGGGCAGGGGAGGCGGAGGGGAAAGATTCTTCCCTGCAAGGCTCCTCTTTGGTTCTTGGGAAATGCAACCTACAGGGTTGTCTCCATGGACATCCCTGTCAAGTGAGGGGTCTAGGGGAGGGCCCCTGTGTTCTGACCCGAGACACTCAGTTTCTCATTCAGGAATTGTCCCCTCAACTGTGAACCAGGGGGCAGGGATTGTGTCAGCCAAACAGCTTAGGGAACACGGCTGGCAGGGCCCAGAGAGGTAGTGACCTTCCCAAGGGCCCACAGCACGTCGGACAGGGACCCAGGAGCGGACTTGAGGTTTTCAGACCCTCACCCAGGGGCCCTTGGCTCCTACTGCATGGACTGCCTCAGTGGAGTGTTTTTGTCCCCAGCCCCAGCTGGATGCTTGGTCCAGAGGAGAGACTCCTGCTTGGGGGGAGGGGGAGGGGTAGACAAGAGCCATACATTTGTCCCCTTTTAAAAATGTTCCTTGTTTTAATTACAAAATTTGTTCATACCCCTTGAAAACAAGACGGTACAGAAGTGTGACAGTAAAAATAAGTGTCCCTTTCTTCACTCCTAATCTCTCTTCAAAGTTTGATATATATATATATACACACACATATATATAAAGTATATATACACATATATATACTTGTAGACCTTGCTCTAGATCTATGCAAACATATGTAATATATAATATATACAAAATCTCTATTTTACAGATGAAGAAGCTGAGGCACAGAAAAGTTAGGCAACTTGCCCAAATATGTATATTTGCCCATATGCACCACCTATGTGTATATATGTGTGTGTGCATGGTTATTACGCACACATGTCAACATAAGTGTTATATATATTTGCATGTACAATTATATACAAGCATACCTATATAAACACATACATGACTTTTAAAAGAAACGTGAAACATAGCTACCCACTGTCCCAAACCCCGGTCATTTTACTGCACAGCCCAGTGCGGACTTGCCCCGTGTGGCTGCATGCACAGCCCTACCAGATCCTTTCTGACAGCTTCACAGCACTTCATGCCGCGGCTCCACCATTGTCTATTTATCCAGCCTCCTACTGATGGACATTTAACTTCCCTTCATTTTTCTCCTACTCCAAATAACCCTGCAGAATGAACCAACTTATACACGTATCCTCAAGCATTGCACATTTGTTAGGATAAGGCTCTAAGTGGGGAGCTTGTGGGGTCATTGTTTATGTATGTGATGTTTGATAGGTGGAAGAAAATAATGGTCCCACAGGGTCGTTACCAATTTGTACTTCTGTCAAAAGCAATTGAGTGAGATTATTTTACTCTTTTGCCAACACCAGATAGTATCAATCCTTTGAAAGTTTTTCCAATATAATAGGGAAAGATGATCGCTTTTTTTTTGCTCTCATTTTTATTTCCCTGATTACTAGTGATGTTGCAGATATCTGCAAGTATGTGCGTGTGGTCCTAAAAAAAAATCTTAGATAGCGTTTCCTTCGATTGGTCTGAAGCTATCTCTTTATATTGCTAATGAATTGTCTTTTTGTAGGAGCTGCTGAATGAGGAGTATTAACTTTGCACTGGTAAGTATTGCAATTATTTTCTCCCAGCTTGTCATCTGTATTTCAACTTTGTTTATAATGTCTTTGGCCACACTAAAGTTTAAAAGTGTCTGTGGTTCAGTGGCTCCTTCTTTTACTTTATGGCTTCTAGGTTCTGTGTCTCTCTTAGAAAAAATTTCTGGGCGAGAGTCCAGTAAAAAATATATGCCTTTCTGTCCAGATAGCATAATTAGCGCATGTTCAGTATAAAGATAAAAGAGAGAGTGCATAAAAACACTTGCCATACAGACACCTCCTCTCACCCCATTTGAACCACCCAGAAATATCCACTGTCAACATTCTGGCGTTCAGGTTTTCCGTCTTGTTTTTCTTTTACAGAATTCATTAGAAACTCTATTCTGCTTGGTGAATGATGTTCTCACTAATACACCTTGAGTATGTACCTGGTCATGATTCTTCTGCAATATCAGATTTAATGGCTATATAATTTACTGTCCTGTGCATGTACAATAAATAATTTAAGAATTGATTAATTCCCTATTTTAAAATATACAAATTGCTTCTACATTTCCACGATTACAAATAAGACCAAAATAAGTATTCTTGCAAAAAAATATTTGTGCATTCTGGTTATTTAAGTAAAGTTCTAGAAATATGATGACTAGGCTAAAGACTTTCAATCCACATTTCCAAATTGCCTTCCACAAAGTGTGTCCCAATTTACCCTCCAAGTAGGAATGTATGAGTGTGCTATTTCTCATGCTTCTCATCTGCACCGGGCATTAACTTTTTAAAAATTGTTCCCCATTGTTTTAATTTTCATTTCACTGACTACTAATGCTATTTAACTTTTTTTTATGACTTTTGGTTCTTTGTCTTGTGAATTGCACATTCATGCTCATTCATGCTCTTTGCCCATTTTGCGATATTTGCCTTTTTACTTATGGAACCTCTGTATATTAAGAAAAAGCGTGTATTAACTGTCATAGGGTATATCGCTAGTCCCAGTTTATTGTTCATATTTTTCTTTGTTTACATGGATTTTTGACATATAAATTTTAAGTTTTATATACTCAGATCCCCTAATCTTTTTTTTATAACTTTTTTCTTTTGCTGTTAGAACAGTTGCACTTCCCTTATTTGAAATCAAATAAATTCTCACCTGCATTTTCTTTTAATCATTCCACAGATTTATTTTTTTCACTTAACTCTTTAATCTGTCTGCAATTTATTTTGGTGTATAATGTGAAATGAGGGTTGGTTATATATATTTTTTTTTTTCTCAGAGTTAACCCCCACTGCTTATTGACTGATCTTGGCTTTCCTTGCTGATTTGAAATGTCACCTTTACCACATACTAAATTTTTACGTATCAGGATTCTTTTCTGGGTGTTCCATCTTCTTCCACTGATCTAACTAGTACCACGATATTGCAATCACGTGACTTTATAATCATATATTTTCTGTTTGGCTATGCAGGTCCAGAATAGGGCATTTTAAAGTTCCCCAAATCACAGTAGATTGGTAGCAGTTGGCTTTGGTTTTGTTCTAGGAAGGACTCCAAAAGTTGAAAGAGCCACAGAAAGCTCTCTGGGCAAATAAGCCATGAGGGACCAGGGAGGTGAATTCCATCAAGAGTAGATCCTTCAGTCACAGGCTCTACTAAGAGTGTTTTAGGAAGCTCCGGATGGAAATCAGATGGTGTTACTGATGGCTCCAGAATCACTAAATCTGGGCAAGACCCAGCAAGCGGACAGGTAAGCTGCCGTATCCAAGGGAGACCTAGAAAGGGTCAATAACCTACTTGTTATTAAAGACAAGTGGCTAGGTGTCGCTCTGGGTGGGGCGGCAGAGATGGTATAGAATATAGATTCTGTTGTGCTGGTAAACATTTCATGGGGTGTTTGTTGGGCTGGAAAATTATATTTACTTATTTACAAGGCAATGATACATGACTCTCACATCTCCTCTAACAGGTGGGCTGGGAGGTAAAGGTTGCTCACGGAATGACCCACTCCATGCTCCAGCAGCCTTTGCATGGAAAAAAACAATCCCAGAGGCCTCCAGGCTGGCGTGGGTGTGAGGTTTCATTTTCAGTCTCCACAGAAAGTAGCAGAGCCTCAGCTTCTTTCGTAATTGGAGGCGGACAGGAGTGGGGACTTGGGGACGGTGAGGGGGTAGGGAACTGAACTCATACTTCTCTTGCAGATTTTCATTTTGCTTTGTCTTGTCACCACCCATGGCCACACCCCAAGGAGGTAGCGATCACTTTTCTCTTCCCTCCTGGCCCCATGTCCCCTTACTACGCTTGCCAATATGGCAGCTAGCTAGTTCAAGAGCTGGGGAGGACACTAGAATGTTAGGGGCATTCTACCTCCCCCACCACCGCAACAGTCTCTAACACCGTTGGCCATTGGCTGTCAGTTGTTGGCCAGGGAAGGCGAGTCAACACCAGATAGCCACAGCACCCTAAGTCTCATGGGGCCTCCACTTACTGTTCTGCAGGGATGTAGCCATCCACCAAAGGGCTGCACTCCACACCGGCCACCTTGACGTAGGAGGCGATGTCCCGGAATTCCAGGCCCAGGTTCTCCCCTCGGATGGTGACCTTGGTGCCCCCTTCCCGGGGACCTGTCACTGGGATTATCTGGAGGGAGGAAGCAGTGATTTGGACAGGCACCAAGATAGAGCCATCCCCCACTTGCTGCTGGGGCAAGAAGAGGCGTCTGGCTCTTCCCCACCTCCGTGCGAGTCTCTGAGTTGGACCCACATCCACAAGGGCACCCAGGTCTGGGATTGTCAATGGCAGGAGCTTCTGGTAGAGCAGTCCATGTTTGCATGTGGTATTAGGAACAGTGTTCAAATCCTCTCATTCGCCTTCCTATTTTGTGGAAGAGATGAGGGGATGGAACGTGATCCACATTGTTACAGGGTAATTCACAGAAAATCAAGGAATAAAGCCTTTAGGCATTTGCTTGTGTTGTTCCATTCTGAAGGAAAATGAAAAAAAGCCCTCTTAATACCCACGGCCCTCCACACTATGGCAAGCCACCCAGTTTTCAAGATCCTTCTCAGATGTCCCTTCTCCATAACCAGTTGTTCTCTCTCTCCACAGAAATTTCATGCTCCTTTCATGGTAACAATGATTTGTGTCTGATTCCTCCTCATCCTTCGGATCCTGAGTCTCTGAGCGCAAGAATGGTGTCTTACTTCCTGTGGACTTCTCAGTGATGGCACCATATTTATTTCTTGAGTTGTCATTGGGCTGGAAACCACAACTACCCAGCATTTTCCTGGATTTAGAAGGGCATTTGCCACAGCTCCTTTGCCTTCACTGTCTGGCTTGGTTTCTAACGGAGATGGGCTTAATTTAGACTTTACCTTCCTATACTGGTCCAAATGACTGGGTTTTCTTCCTCAGATGTCACCATTGGTGTTAAAAAACCCATGATGGAAATGTTGGGAATCAACAGCCAAGGGGCCTGCTTTGAGGTAGGTGCTATGTACAGTTGCCACGATCTAACCGCGACATCCCACGGTAGTGACTTTAGTGGCAGAAGATGTTCTACACCAGCCTCTTCTGTCATTCAAAAGACCAGAGGAGGGCACATTTCCCATTCCTGGTGTCTCTCAACACCAGCGCCTGGATCTTGGCCAATGTCCGCGGGATCCCAGCTGAAGGAGCTCAGACAGCCCACCTCTTAACATTTCCTACCCTCTCTACCCTCAAAGGTCACAGCCTGGAGAAGGGTGGGAGGGGGGAGTAAAAGAAACCAGGCTGGAGGGACAGCTTCCCTGGGGAAGGCTGCTCACTGACAAGTTAAGATGGTTCCTTCTTCCTACCCATGCATGTTTGTGGGTGAGTGTGCACATGAGGGTGAGGGTTTTCACGTGTGTTCCCGTGGCGGTGGAAAGACAGGTCCCTCGGAGACATGGGCCCATTTCTATGTGAGGGAGGTGGGCAGATGTAGGGAGGGCCGGAAGGGGGAGTGCATGTCCTTCCCAAATGCCTGCCCAGCCAGTCCCCAAAGCCCCACTGGCCCCCGGCAGCAGCGGATGCATGATATTCCAGCCTGGGCATGTTGTCCTGAAAAAGGAGCTTTATGTCTGGCGCAGTCCTTGGTTCCCCAGCTCCCCGGAGGGCCAATGCCAGTGTGGAGCCAGTAAATAGCCTCCCTCGCAGGGAGATTTGTTTAATTTGCCATCTCCTCCCTGTGATTTTCTTGATCTCAGGCCAAGAAGAAAGCAAGTCCCGCTGTTTGTGGCAGACGCACTCTTAGCAATCACGCGTGGCAGCCCCCGGGGATGGTTCTGTGTTAAGGGCTCTGCGGGGCAGGCCCAGGGCCCTCCTTCCTCAGATTCTTCTGTAGGTTAAATGCCTATCTTTTGCCCCCGTTTGAGAATTGCTGGTGAGATTCCCACGCATGCAGGAGAGTGAAGTAGAGGCTAAGGGAAACTCCCCATGTCTGGAAAACCAGGGATGTGGAAGATGAAGGGGCTGGAGTGGGGGGCACATACAGAGGGCCACCGCTGAGGGGCCGCCTTGCTGAGGGAGGCCGTGTGCTCACATAGGTCAAGCTCCCTACCTGCTTGTACACATCCCTGGTGTGTGTGCATGGTTGTGAGTAGAGGGGTGAGGGAGTACATCTATGCGTGTCTTGCCTCCGTGGTGAAAGAGAGCACTGGTGGGGCAATCCAGAGACCTGGGATTCAGGACCTGTTTGATTTAGGCTTTGGGGAGAGGACATTAGCATCTCTGAGCACAGCTCTTTATATCTGGGAAAGGAGGCTGCTAACCCTGGCTTTGGCAGGCATTCTAGCTTGAATTGTGTCCTCCCCAAATCCCTCTGCGGGAATCCTAATGCTCAGTACTTCCAAACGTGGCCGGATTTGGAGAAAGGGTCTTTACAGAGGTCATCAAGTTAAAATGAGGTCATTAGGGTGGGTTCTGATCCCACAGGACTGGCATCCTCATATAAAGGGGGAATTTGGACAGAGACACACAGAAAGACGAGGAGATGGGACTCAGGGAGAAGATCATGGGCTGCTGGCCACGAGAGAGGCCGGAGCAGGTCCTCCTGCAGAGCCCTCGGAAGGGCCGGCCCTACCCACACCTGGGTCTTCACTCCCAGCCTCCGGAACTGAGAGACGAGGAATTTCTGTCACTGAAGCCATTTGGTCTGTGGTACGGTGTGGTGACAGCCCTAGGAGCCATATGGCAGTGTTGCTGTGAGGATGGACAAAGTAATGGATAGGAAAATATTTTGCAAACTGAAGCACCACGCCCATATTTGCCTCTTATTATAACTGCCACTCTATGCATGGAGAAGAGACTGTGCTCCCTTTCCTCTTTTTGTCTCTGCCCCTCTCTGCTTTGTTATTAAAATCATCATCCGCCATGGCAAAGAGGTGCTGAGTACCTACAACGTGCAAAGCACTGTGCTGAAGGCACAGAGGGTCCCGCCGTTGAGACCTGCACGCCTCTTCTTTGTTTTACCAGGGGAGCACGGTTGTGGGGGAGTCTAAGGGGGTCTTTCTTCTGGGAGTGGGGAGGTTAAGACAGCAAGTGACATAAATAAACCCCAGGAACAGTGATCCCCTTGGCCTAGACATGGAAGGGAACAGCTTTAACAGTGTCAAAAATGGCTGAGGAGGTTGGTGAGATTCCTAGGGGCTCTGCATGGAGCCAGCATTCTGCATGATTTTCTCCTACAGTCCTTGTAACTCCTCTGTGAGATGGAACTTTAGACCCATTGCACAGGGGAGAAAGCTGAGGCATGAAGGTAGCGATGAATTAGCCCCAGGAAACCCAGCAATTAGCTGGCAGAACTGGGCTTCCAGCCCCGTTCTCTGCATGTTTAGCTCTGCCCTGCCCCTCACTTGTCTTTGCGCTCCGCCTGTGTCCCCGGGCCCTCCTGAACGGTGCTCCAAATCCATTTCTGCCATCTACCCGCCTAGCTCTTGCTAGACGGGTAGATGGCGGCATCTACTGCCATCTGAGTGAGTCCAGGGG
Organism: Eumetopias jubatus; assembly: GCF_037043125.1. Taxonomy (NCBI): domain Eukaryota; kingdom Metazoa; phylum Chordata; class Mammalia; order Carnivora; family Otariidae; genus Eumetopias; species Eumetopias jubatus. The sequence goes on from NW_028274820.1 coordinate 87,987,200, forward strand.
TCTCACAGTTTCCACCCTCTCCACCTCCCAAGGGCTGGGCTCTGTGCCCTGAAGCTCCACGCAGCCTCAGCTCATGGCTGACTGTTGTGTGAGGTTGTCCCAGATGAAGCTGAACCGCCTCGTCCCCCAGACTCTTAGAGACAAAGGGAGAGTGGCCAGGACTTGGAGTCATGTTTGACATAGCTCATGTGGAGACTCCAACAGGACAGTCGAGCCCCTCTCTGTTTTCCACCTTCCTTGATAAGGGAAGGACCAAGCCCACAGCTTCTGGGGAAGCTAGGCAGGAAAACAAGGATGCCCCCAGCCAGCCCTGCTAATCAGCGTGGTGGCTGTCACCACGGCAACGCCTGGCAGGGACTGGATTGGCCACCCAGAGCGGCCCCGAGGCCCCTGGCTTACCTCTGTGATGCGGGGGTTGGTGCACCTGCTGTTGGCGCCTGACAGCTCCAGCCACTGGCTCTCATGCACGGGGCAGTGCTGCCGCAGGGTACACTGGCCCTGGCCCTGGCACCAGCCACACTGGAAGTCCGGGTCCGCCTTGAGGCACAGCCCACAGCTCTCCCGCATGGCTCCGCACTTATAGAGGTGAACTGTGGACGAAGGGCAAGAGGTCCTTTGGGGTGAGAGGGAGAGCAGGAGCGGATGGCACTGTGGACAAGGAGTGTAGTCCCAGCCTCGGAGGATGAGCCACAAGCGGCCTTGTTCCTTTAGCCACTGTGACACAGAGAAGACCAGAAGAGAACTTCGGGGCCGGGCCGCGAAGCTGGACTGGGAAGCGGGGCTCCCTCCAGCATCGGCAGGGCTCTGTCGGCCCCAGAGCCACTGCCCACGGTGGGCCCACACCTGGGAGGTCTCGGAGCAGTGGAGAGGCGAGGAGAGCAGGCTCAGAGCCGGAGGGAGGGATAGAATCACAGGTGCCCTGGAATGTAGAGCCACTCCTCCCATCTGCCCTGCCTCCCCGCCGGGGCCCGACTTCCTCACCTTTGTTCCGAGCTGGGTTGTCAATGTTGAAATGCCCGTTCCACACAACCGTCAACTGCACCGGCAGATTGTTGATCTCCATCCCTTCATACGAATACTGCAGCAGGTTGGGGGTAGCAACGAAAAAAGCTGGGTCACAGAGATTTCTAGGGAGAGCCGGCTCTTCAGCCTGGGGCTCCCAGGGGTGCTCAGGGCTAAGGACCCGCCATAACTGTACGTGTGTCGAGCACAAGTGTGGGTGCACACCTGGGGAGGCGTGGCTCAGGGAATGGGGTGCAGGCAGGAGGCAGGTGAGGCCTGGATGGGACGCCCATTTGGAAAGTAGATGCCCTGAGCAGATGAGAGCAAGCTACTTGTTCTCCTTCCACAGATGCTGGCTCCCACCAGCTGGGCTTTCCCAGTGTCCTCTCTCACTGTCCAGGGGAACCCCGCCATTAGGCCCCCACCAAGGCCCTTGATTCAATTTAGGAACTTTAACTTCTAGGACAAGTTCAGAGGAGGTGGGTGCTTTATCAAAGACCTGGAGAGGCCTGATCAATTCCCAGGCAGGGGTCGCAGGTGCTGCACTAGAAAGGGAGGGGCTGCACTCCTCAGGAGCTGAGCAGATGAGAGAGAGAGATGAGAGCTGGGGAGGGCTTACAGGTGAGGTGGGAAATCCCGAGGACACCCTAGGCCCCAAACCTGGGAATCTGGGTCAAGACTCCAAAGGCCTTTGCTGGCTCAAAGAGGCCAGGCCCCAGCTCTGTGGCTGCCCATGGGGGAGCTGCCTCCAGGCCTGCACAGGGCCCTCGCTGGGTCCTGCTTCCATGCCCTGCTCTCCTCAGCTTCAGTGCCCCACCCAGCTGGGTCTCTGCCTTGGGACTGAGTGCTGGGGGCGGGGGTGGGGGGGTGAAGGAGGGGTAGGTGCCGACCCCCCCGCCCCATATCTGCCTTCTTATCACAGACACTTCTCAATCTCCAGAGAAGGGGGGTAGGTGACAGGAACTCTGGGCCTGCCCAGGGCAGCATTTCCAATCCGTACCCGGTGATTTTCTCATTATTCCACCAGATTCTGCCCTCCACAGGGGGTGGATGGAAGAACCGGGAATGAGACAGGTTTTCTGTGAAGGAGGGGCTGAGGGCTTGCAATTTGCTGGAGGGGTTCAGTCCAGGAGACCTGGTTTGAAGCGGTATTTGCAGAGCCAAAGGCTCTTTTAACTTAGTTGAACTGTGGAGGGGCTGGGGTGTGGGGAGTGTGACGGACGTTATGGAGGAAGCAGATGGTCCCTCCTCAGAGCTGACCAGCTGCTGGTCCCTCACTAAGGGGAGGGCGGCTACGGAACCTCGGGAATGCACAGCCTGGGGAGGGTCTCTGGGCTGTCCCCGGTGCCTCTCCCTCTGGAGCCAATTCATAGAGATTTCTAGAGGAGATGTCAGTCGTCCTCCTCTGGGAAACTGCCCTAAGTTCCTGAGTTACAGCACGAACGCGAGCACGCCATGACGTATGTGTATACACATACGCATCACTGAGGTGGCGCCCAGCCCTCTTCAGCTCTCCCCTAGCACTCCGCAATTTTTCACCAGCTCCCTGGAGACATGTGCCTAGGCCAGGGAGCCACGTTCAGGGTTTGCCCCACAGTGATGGTGGTTTGCACTGTACCACGCACCCTCTCATAGAATCTCCCTTGTGACCCATGACACCTGGGCCAGGGCCAAGGTCGGGGCTCAGGCCAATAGAATCAAGCAAAGCTCCCAGCCCTGCAGAAACAACCGTGGGGCCTTTGATGACCGCTTAACTCAGCTGGTGACTCATAAACCTTTTGCCATGTAGTGCAGCAATCAGCTCCCCAGAGACTTCGTTCTTTGCTTCTGGGTCAGACTAGGTCGCTCTAAGCCGTCCTGAGCTTTCTCACAAAACCTTGTCCTCTCTAGGCTGGTGGGTCTCAGGGTGGTCTGGGGGCCCCACTCGTCAGAGTCATTTAGGGGGCCTACATGTAGATCCCAGGGCCTCCGCCTAGACCTGCTGGAACTGGAAGATGGGGATGCATTTCAAACAAACAACTCTAGTGACTCTGGTATTGCACGGAGTTAGGGCATCTCCACTCCCTGCGAGACGGATGTGCAGGACGGGTGTGCGGGAGCAAGAAGTTCATGGGGGAGAGGAGGTAGGGAAGGGGAGAGGGAGAGAACACTTTTCCAGCTCTCCCTCCCCTCCCCTCCTCCAGCCAAGCTCCACTTCCTCTCCTTCCCATCTATCTCCCTCTTCCAAGGCCCCAGTGCAGAAAAGGTGCTAAGGGCTGGCTTCAGGCTGTTCTGGCCTCCACTCGAGGAGGGATGCTGGAATGGGGCGGGGGGCTAAGTCAGGATCCAAGCCTGGCTCCTGCTTCTCAGGCCAGGGTCTGGTCAGGATTCAATGTGGAAGCAGCAGGTGGTAACCAGGGGCCCGTCAGCCAGAGCTCAACAGAACCTCCAGGCCTCTCTCAGGAAGGCGCTGAAGTCCCCCAGAGAGCAAGGCAAGAAATTCTGCATATGCGTGCATGCGTGTGTCCGTGTGCACAAACGAGGTCACACGCAGCTGGCCGGAGAAGAGCTCAGAGCACAAATCCGTATGGTCTGTGTGTTCATACGTGTGTGCACACGCGTACTCGCACACACCGCTGTGAAAGGGTTCTGCAGGGCCCACCTGTGTGCATGTGAGCCGACAGCGTAAGTCTCGGTTTCCCCATTTGCCAAGTGGGGATTACAAACACCGCACACCTAACAGGACTCGTCGGAGGGTGGGGGATAACCATCATTGCTCCGAGCACAGGGCCTGTCACATGGAATGAGCGCTCAAATATGACTCTGTGTTTTATGTCTCTTTGTATACATTTGGGGATGCTGTCCAAAAATATGTTGGTGTTTCCTGTGTTTATGTTTATGTGAAGTAATAATAGCAGACATTTATTGAGTGTTTATGCACCAGACACTTGATACATATGGAGACGTGTGCATATGAGAACGCTTATGTGTTCTGGAGTGCATGTGTGTGTTTACACACATTCACTTTTCGAGGAAAATTGAAAATAAAAGACGTCAAGGACCAGAATGTGCTGGGCATTGCTTTATCTTTTTATCGCCCATTCCAGGGATCTTGACTATGAAATATTATAGAAGTCATTAACCCTGGGTCCTCCCCACCACCTCCTCCATCTCTAGGGAGGTCACTCTCATTCCTGCAGGCTCTCTCCCCATGACCTGTGTTCCACAGGGGGAGGGGGCCGACAGCTGGGGAGCCTGGACCCCTGGCTCCCATCCCCCAGGACTCCCCACCTCTGCTGCACTTAGCATTTATATAGCTCTCTGTAATCAGCGGGCAGTTAATCTGCACAAAACCCAGAGCTGAGGGGAGAGTGTTTCAGGCTCTCAGGGGCCAGGAGGTTAACTGACTCAATCAAGGTCTGGCACGCCACAGCCCAGCTCGGGGCTGACGTTGCTCATCACCTTGGGAAAGTGTGAACCTCCACCTTGGGACAGCAAAGACAAGACCTATACGATTTGAACGTTCTTTCCTCGAACCATTCCCTGTTCTGAGCTCTGAGATATTGTGCTGAAAAATGCTACCATTCGGGTGGACAGATCTGAACAAAGTAAGAAACCTGTGTATGCTCCGTGTCCATCTCCAGGACCCCCGAGGGCTCAGCAAACCCATTGCTGGCCGGGTTCCAGGAAAGCAGGGAGGGGGCCAAGTTACCTCCCCGCCCGTCTCTCCATTCTTGTTTTGCACGTGGTAAATTGGGACACCAGGAAAAGATGGGCGGCTGCTGTGGGTCCGGTGGGAGCCCGGCCCGGAGCCGGCTGCCCCCTGTGGTCCACTCGCTTGCCTGATTGCAGGTGACTGGGGGGCGGCTCCAGGCACTATTATGAGCAACACTCGTCATTCTCCTGGAGCCTTGGTCTAAAGGAGGCCAAGAGTCCCCACAGTTGCTCTTCCCTCCAACCGTTGCCTGTGAACTGCCTTGTTCTCCTCCCACATCCCCTCCTGCCCCATGGCCCTGCTGATCTGAAATGTGGGCTGGAGGCGACCTGTCTGCCCACCCGGCCCGGTGTCACACCCACGAGGAGATTTCCCGTGTCTCTTTTCCTTCTCTGCTCTCCTCTGAGACCTCTTTGTCACCCACTACCACCACAAACGCGGGGTTTCTGTTGGATTTCCCCACCCCACCACCCGATTCCAGAAAGTTCAGGGACTGAAGAAGTGAAACAACAGGAGTCCTCTCTGAGGCGCATCAGACCTTGTTCCCAGGGATTGCACTCAGGCTGGGTATAAAGTGCTCAGTTGCTATTTTTTGCCCAACCTTTGATGGGGGCTATGTTATGAAACTGGATTCAAGTTCTGAACTGGCTACTCACGTGCTGTGTGACCTGGGGCTGGTCATATGCCCTCTCTGGGCTTCAGAGATCCCCTCTGTCACAGGATCAAGTATAGACACTCTCTCAGGTCTATTCCCACCCTGACACTATGTTGTCCTCTATAACGTGGTACTATAACTATGGTAAAGGAGGCTTGCCCCTGATTATGACCCCAAAGTTTCTTAAGGAAGTCACTTGACCACAAGTGGCATCCTGGCCCAGACCAGCATTTCAACTGGATCCCTGCAAAGAGAGGCTCCTGGGAAATGTCAGAGCTGAGCCCTCCTGGACTGCATGATTCCAGAGGGTCCTGGTAGATAGAGGGGACTTTTCCTGGAACCTACCCTTTGTGGGGTGTACCTCCTGTCGCCTTCGTTTCTAAGACCTTAAAATGATACAGAAAAAACTTTCCCATCACTTTCCTCATGAGGGTGTTAAAATAAAGAAGGCTGAGCTGCTTTGGGAGCAGCGACCTCAGGTCCTGCGAAACAGCCCCTGGCGGGCGGGGGGCATCAGATGCTGGCACAGGTACCCCACAGGGTACCCCGGACGAGGGCACCCACCCACCTGTCAGGGCTCCATTTTGTGCCTTTGTCCCCAGGAGGCCCTGACTCCCCCCCGCCCCCCAGTCAGGACAGTTTGACCCCTAGTGGGCTCATTCACAGAGTCGGGCCTCGCTCAGGAGTGCTGAAAACAGCGGGTCCCAAGGCACTGATTTCGGACCAAGGAGTTTATAGGATGAACTCAGGCTGCTGTATGGGGTGCCCTCATCTATTTAACTGAGCCAGAGGAAGCCTGGGGCCTGTGAGGCCCCGTCTTGTAGTGTCTGGGGAAACAAGGGCTTAATCATCAGAGGCCACAGACTGTCCTCCTTCCTGACACCTTTGGGACCAGATTCCCTGGGACAGAGTCTCTGACAAAACAGACTTCTTTCTGGGGCCTAAACCCCTATCTGCCCTCCACTGACTCACATGTGGGGCTCAGGCTTTTTCTTCCCACAGGAACTCGCTTACTTATTTGGGGGAGAAGCACTTGAGCCAAACCCTTGGGGCTGGTCTGGTTGGCCTCAGGATTTATGAGAAAACAGGAGGTGTTTAATAGCCTGTTTGCTTGCAGGTTTAACCTGGAATGCTGCAGAAATCTGCCAAACAGCCTGGCCGCCAGGACAGGAGGGAGCTGTGGAGACACATCTGGGGTTTCTGAGGTTGAGTCCTCAATTGTCCGTTTGGTCCCTGCAATACTGAGTGACCTCGGGCAAGCGTGCGGGCCTCTCTGAGCTCCATTTACCCCTAGATTTTTTCCTGCAGGGAGAGGGCGGTGCCCATGAACTGCTTTGTCCAGGACTCTCCTGGTCCTATAGCACATGCCCAAATACAGTCACCATATATGAGTACCTAGCAGGAAGGATGAACGGGAGGCAGGGTGACAGAGGAGGACACCCTGAATCCAGACCCAGCCCTGCCCCCCGACTAGCTGGGTGAGCTTAGACATGTCGCTTTATTCTGACCCTGAGGTGCATGGAGCTTCAGCCCCTTCTCAGGTCTGCCTATATATTTCATTTTGTCTTTATTACATTTTATTCTTAAAAGAAGGTCCCCCAAATCATATAGGTCCCAGCCCCACAAACCTAGACCTGCCCCTGCTTCTGGGCATCCAGTTCCTCATTTGTACAGTGAGGAAGCATATTAAGGTTTCCTACAGCTTGAAAATGTTATGAGTCTAAAAGCCTAATGTTTGTCTTTGAGCATCAGGGTACAGAGGAGCAGGCCAGAAAGAGAATGAGAGAGAGCAGAGCAGTGGCTGGGAAGACCACGAGGTCAGGAGGGGGGCAGCCAGATGGGAAAGGTGATGCATAGCTGGGGCACGTGGGGTGGTACCCAGGAATTAGGCGATAGCCATCGGCAGCGGCCGGGGGGGGGGGTGGGACACGGGGGGGAGCCGCTGGCCCGTCAGTGGTCGGGCATGGACCTAACGTGGATTTTCTAAACATTGGGCAGGTGTGTGCTGATCTGAGCAGCACCCTTCTGGCTAGCTCCATCCTGTTCCACCACTCTCTTTGCAGGGGTCTGGTCTGTCTCGGAAGCCTCTGTGCTGGGAGACGGTCTCTGTGCAGGTCCAAAGGCAGCAGTGGGCCTTTGGGGCCTCAAACGAGGTACTCAGGTCAGCCCTGCAAGGAAGGCAGGGCCCAGGGACTCCAGAGCTCATCTCAGGAAGGAGGATGGACATGGATGTTCCTGGAGCCTAGCACACCCTGCAAATACCTCTGCCCACAAATGGTGCTCAGCAGCCCCATGACAGGTCCCCAAGCCCCTGCCACTGCAGCCCCTGCCCTTGGGCAGACATTTGGTGACCTCAGAGCCCAGCACTCTGCTGGGACGGGCATCCGAGGCTGTGCCAGGCAAGCAGGGCTAGAGGGAGCAGTTCGGCAGGGGGCTAGACTGTTCTGTGCTTGTTTGGGGAAATCCCACAGAGCCGAGCTGACTTGGCTCTAGAGAGGAACGAGGAAGGGGTGGAGGCGGGGGGCACTCACAGAGGTGTTCTGGCATTGCACGCTGGAGCTGTTGAAGCGCAGGGCGGGCACCCTCTGCTCCGTGCCCTGGATGCTGAGAATGCATTCGTACCCGCGCTGCCCGGACTGCGGCTGGGGGAGGTTCTTGGCCTTCAGGGTGATGGGCTTGATCACCTCCACGGGTACCAGGATCTTGTCCACTCGCAGCAGCTGGGGGCAGTCCTAGAAGAAACAGCACAGCTCGGGCTGGGGAGCGGGAAGCCAAAGCTTCTCCAGACACAGCCCAGAGGTCTGCCCTGCTCCACCTTCCTGCGGACACAGCCACAGAAGGTTCTAGAGACTGCTGCCCATCCCCCCATCCCCAGCCTCTATGTGGGAGAGAATGGGTCTGAGAAATCCCAGATCCCACAGTCACCATCTGGGGGCCACTTCTCACTGCCCACCCTCTGCAGTTTCCATTTTAATGCCCTCCAGACTCTGACACTCTTGGTTGCCTCTTCCCAGCCCCCCCTCCCACCCTAGCAGAGACAGACTGCTGCTAGATGTCCCATGTCCCACCTTGGGGCTGATGACCCCTGTGCGTCAGTCCTAGGCTGCCAAGAGTTGGGACAGAGAGACCAACCAGAGCAGCTCTGCAGTGAGCCCTGGGCCCCAGCTCTGGAAAGTGGGTCTGGACCACCGCAGGAGGGCCCAGGAGGGTCTTCCATATGTGGCTGAGTTGGGTTATGGGGAATGTTCTGGAAGCTCCAGAGACCTTTAAAAATCAAGAAGCTTCTGACTGCCCTCTGTGGCACTTGACCCCATGGAAATGCCCCTCAGAGCAGATACACAGGGAGCACCTCTTGGATGCTAGCAATGAGCACACTCATCCCTCAGGCTGAGTGGGGCCCAGAGAGCCTTGGGCGATGGAGGAAATGACTGGGCCCTTTTTCCCTGAGGTAGTCAGCTCTGTCCCAGGAGGGCTGGGGGGAAAATGGGGTCAAATACAGAGTTTGGGTGCTCTGTCCTCTGTCCAGAGGTGGGAGGTGGCATGTAGCTGGATTCTGAGGACTTGGGTGGAAGAGAGTCAGTAATGCCAGGCCCGATGGGCATGGGCAGGAGTGGGGCCTTCTGCAGACGCAAGCAGGATGTGGACCCCCCATGTCAGGCAAGTCCCAGCATCCCCCAGATGACTCCCATTATGACACTGGGTCATGCTGAGCCAGGTGGTTTCTGGGCAGGCTGGTCATCAAAACCCTGGTACACCCATCCTTTTAAGGATGCTGCTCTCAGCAGAGCCTTCTGGCCTGTAACCCCAGCCCTCCTGCCCAGCTGAGTAAGGCAGAATGGCCGACTGGAGGGGTCTCAGGCAATCAGGCAGCTGACAGCTGTCCCTCCTGGGTCTGAAGGCAAGCATGAGCCCCTTCTGCCACTGAAAGTTGGGAAGGCGAAGACTCGCATTCTAGTGCCTGCTGAGCTTCTAACAAGCTATGGAACCTGAGAACATCACACCCCTACTTGGAGACCCAACTTCCTTATCCGCCCAAGGACCCCATTCAGCTCTTCCCCGTCCTGGTTCTGTGATTTGGGGTGGTCTCGCCTCTGTCCTTCCTCATTACCCTGGAGCCTTACCACAGGGGAGCGGGTGCTCCAGGCCCATCAAACTAACCCTCTCTCTCCAGGCTGCCCGTACCTTTATTCTGCAAAGCAGCTAGCCGAGGTCTGGCAGACCTGGCAATCTCACTTCTGGATATATACCCCAAGAAATTGAAAGCGGAGACTAGAACTTGTTCGCTTATATTCATAGCAACATTATTCACCACACCAAAAGGTGGAAGGCACCCAAGTGTCCATTGGTGGACATCATGGATGAACAATGCATGATACATACTGAAAATGGAATATGATTCCATCTTAAAAGGAAGGAAATCTTAACACACATTACAGTGTGTCTGAATATTGAAAACATCATACTAAGTGGAATAAGCCAGGCACAAGAGGACAATGGTCACATGATTCCACTCATATGAAGCACCTAGAATAATCAACTTTATAGAGACAGAACGGTGGTTGCTGGGGGAGGGGAAATGGGGAGGTAGTGTTTCACGGGGATAGGGTTTTGGTTGGGGGAGACGACAAAGTTCTGGAGACGGATGGTGGTGATGGTTGCACAACAGTATGAATGTACTTAATGCCACGGATCTGCACTTAAAACTGGTGAAGATGGTAAGTTTTATGTGTGCGTTTTTCTACAATTAAAAATAAATGAAAACACAGAAGAGCGCAGCAGGAGGGGAGAAGGGGCAGAGCACTGAGCCTGGCACGTGGTCCTGAGACTCCAAAGCGCATGGGTCTCCAGGGACTCGGGGTCCCATATGGAGAGAGTTTTAGCAGTTCTATCCTGTGCTCCCGCCTCGGCTGCCACCTCAGCACCCCGCCCCCCTCTCCAGCAAGATGAGAGTGCAGGACACAGAGAAGACAAGAATGATTTAGTGAATAGGAGGATGCACAGGACTGGAGCAGGAGGTGTGTGATGTTGGAGAATCAAGAGAGGAGATCTATGAAAAGCAGGGAGTTTCGAAGCCAGAAGGTGCTGACTGCACTCTTCCCTTTTCCTGAGGCCCTGGGCAGCTCTCCTCTTCCCAAAGCATGCACAAGCCTGACCTCCCCTCCTGCTCCATCCACATTGGCATCATCGGGGAGCTGGGTCTATGGTTGCATTTGGAGTAAGAGGAGTTCTGGATCTCTCGCTCCCATCTCCTAGAGATAACTAAAATGTTACTACTGTCCACGAACAACACTCAGGAAGTGTCTGGCATCTGGGAGCCCTCTGGACCAACCTAATGGATCCCTTCTACTTTGCAAAGGAGAAATTGAGGCAGGGAGCAGAAACATCATGGCTCAGTATCAGCAGACGTGTTGGCAGCTGAAGAAGCTGACCGCCAGCACACCCTCTTCCCTCCCCTTAACAAAGGAGGCAAGCTCCTCCTAGTGGGCCAGGACCACCTCAGGAGGAAGCAGTGGGTCTGGAAGGATCTCCCCGTGCCCAGCGGGACTTCGGAGCTGCTATACCCTCCTGTGAGGGCTGGGAACTTGCCTGGGGCTGGGCTGCTTCTAGTCCAGGATGTGCGCAGACGCATAAGCCTCTCTTCCCCTGTAAGATTCTCACTGAGGCTTGGCGCGTGTTCTTTAATGAGTCCTGATTGCCAGTGGCCCCATAAAAACCTAGTTTGCATATAAAAAGGTTGGCAGGTCTGAGAGTAAGTTCATTAATAATAATTGGAGAGGCCCAGGGCTGGGCCAGGTCCGTTTTCCTCTGGTGGAACTGAGGATTGACCCCAGTGTCCCTCCTAATTGAAATGTAAAATGGCAATTTTTCCCTAGGCAGCAAGGCATGAAGGGACCATGGCCACCACATTGCCCCCTCCTCCCACCCCAGCTCCTCAGATCCTGACCTGCGTCACACGGAGATTCCAGGTATAAAACCACCTCTGCGGCTAAGGCTCCTGGGAAGATGCAGAGAAACCCTCCTGTTTCTCTCTGACTTGGGTCCCAAGCACCTCCACCAAGGCCTAGGGCTCAGACAATCACCTCTGAGAGTCCTTCACTAAACTGGCTGGGGAGTCACTAGACACTGAAGGCAAGCCTATCTTCCTCCTGCTCATTTCAGAGTCCTGAAAGGGCTCTAATTAATTGTTGCTTTGCTTAATGCTTAGTGGAGATTAAAAACTCCTCCTCCAAAGGGCTTTTGCGGGGAGGGTGTCCCCATGAACTACCACATATAAAGCATCTGACCCAGACAGAACAAGCATCCAACAGATGTTTGTCTCCTCCTCATCTCCCGCTGCCCGGTTCAGGCCACACCTTATCCCTCATGTACTCCCTTTTCCTACATCGCTTCCGAAGGACCCATCTCCCCTGCTCCCGCCTCCGTGCGCTTTCCCACAAACACCCCCTCAGCTCCCACTGTCCAGCTTTTCCCACCCCTTCTAGGCTGCAGAACCTGATGATTTCAACAGCTCCAAGTGCCCCAAACACAGGGGGACAGGGACAGAGGCCCCGGGTCTGTCTACTGCTCTTCTAACAGCCGTCCCCTCTTCTGGAAGGTGACATCCTGCAGCAGCATGTTCTCTGTGCTCTGAGACAGGACTTCTGCCAGCCAACCACGTGGCTTTGGGAAGTCCTCCAAACTGTCTGGGTCTCCTTGGCCACAGAATGAAGAGGCTGGTTTGGATTCAATGAATTTTATGGTCCTGGTTCTATTATTAACCCAATAGATGACCTGGGACACACCATTATATAGCCTTTCTAGAGCTCAGTTTTCTCATCTCTAGAATGGGATAACAGTGTCTGCTCAACTAGCTCTGGGTGTAGTATTCAAAGGTGGATCAGCTGCATGAACACTGGAGGGGGCTGGTTGGCAGAGGGGCCTTCTGGAAGGGGCCATTTACCTCCCAGTAGGGAAGTATTTTAATATTTTAATAACTGGCACATTCGAACATAGTACAGTCTTACAGGCGGTATGGCTCTGGTAGGCAGTGAGTGATGCTGTCATGATTCTAGTTAACACGGCCCAGGGCTGCAAGGACTCCATCCATCGCGCATTCTACCACCTCCATTACCTCCCCCGTGCTTTCCCATTTGCTATTTTGTTTCACAGCCCAGTATGTATAATTGCCCCACGTTCATGATAAAGGAACTAAGGACACCGGTTACCTCATTCAGTTCCCACCATGATGAATAAAATATTTTCACCTGATCGTCTTCCTGACTTTCGTTCCCAGATGATGATCTAGCCCCCCTACAGAATTTCCTCAGAAACGTAACACTCTTCTCTCTTTCAAGGAAGAGATTTCTCTGAGCTACCGTAAGAGAGAGGGCCAGCTCTTGGAGGTGGAAAGCACCCGCATTTAACAAGATTCTGTGGAGACAAATGAACGCGTACATTCGGAACCAGATTCCCCTGGAGGCTGTTTTGCCTGTGGCTACACTTGGCCGTTGTTAAGAACTGCGGGTGGAGAGGAACAGTGGTTTGACGGGCAAGGAAATCTTGGACGTCTTGGCTTTCAGGCAGTGGCTCCAGGGGGCTCCAGGTCAACTGTCCAGCCCCATGCACATTTTTGGTTTTCACTGAAATGCACCCAGAAGTAAAGATAGCACTGCTAATTGCAGGGAGCAGGAACATCAAACCCAAGTGTGAAAGCAAAAAGAGGCCTTTCCAGCCACCGGGTCCACATGTCAGTGGCTGCTTTGTACAGAGGTTTCACTGCATATTTAAATAACTGAACAAGGACATTAAGCATGCTGAGGAGCTGAGAGAGAAAACACTGCCCTTAGGGCTGGTGCTGCCTGGGGAGAGGGGTGGTAGGCCTGGGGATTTACAGCCCCGGGTGTGTACAAGATGAGGGCTCTAATTCTCCTGGTTGTTACGGCAAGATGGGGGAACTGTGAAGCTCTGGGGGAGTGCGGGGCCAGCTAAGGAATAAGTGATTTGCAGGGTACGGCTCGCCACTAATGTCACCTCGGTCCCCATCAATTCCAAAGAAGCCAGCCCTAGCCCTAACCAACCCCCCCAAATTTACACTCACCTTCTCAGATGCATGGTGCCCAATACAAAAATGTAACACACCATATATTTTCTTGCTGTTCCCCAAGTTTATAATGCCATTAGTGTGATCTACGATGGGCTGGTTTATGAGAGAGCAAAGTAATAATACAGAAAGGAAATACCCATAACCTCAAGGGGGGGAGGGTGGGGCAGACGAGATTGATGGGAAGTGCAATTGTCTGGCGACACGGCAGCCCAGGAATGGAGTACCTGGAGTGGGGGCGGCGTGTGGGTTGGAAGCAAGTTCTTTAGCTGGCGTTGGCTTTGTTTTCTCAAAGGAGGGTGAAGGGCATGGCTAGGGTGGTTGGGTTCCCTTGCGTTGGGCCCCAGGAAGGGCTCTTCTTGTCAGAATCACTGACAAGGTAACTGACCCAATTTCCCTCCAGAGTCCAGTGGGGGTGGGGTGGGGTGGGGGGGTAAACGCCCTTGGCCTGCCCTGTCTCAGGATATAGGGCTTACTTCAGTCCAGGGGCTAGCCCCCGCCCCCCCAGCTCTTCATTCCAGGAGAGGACTGACAGTGGGGGCTGGCAGATGTTATCATGCCCATGTTGTCTACAGATGCATGTCCGGGGTGTGAGGGTGGTAGGAAATGTGAGAAGAACCTTTCTAGCACTGCTTTGGAAATCAGGCAGAATTCATTTTGCCTCTTCTGATCTTACACCTACTCTCTGGAGTAAACGCAGTTTGAATTTCCAGAAGAGAGGGCCTGCAGGAGCTCTCTCTGAGCCTGTGCACCGTGGGCCTTCCTAGCAAAGCCCATCTGGTCTGATGCCTAGGGAAGAGCTTCAGCAGCTGACTTTGCTTTTCAGTTTAGATGAGAGATAATAGTAAAATAGTCTATGAAGCATAAATTCTTGTCAGCGGATTTGCTTTTCCATGGAAAAGCGCCTTTGTTCCCTATGGATCACCGTTATTATGTGTGTGGGCCTGATGGGGGGTCAGGTCATCCTGAACCTGGAGATTCCAAAGCCACTCAGGGACTGGAGGCCCTTCCCGCCTGGGCCACCTGTTAACAGCTGCCCCTGGGAAAGGCCATTCCATTGGGAAGAAAGGAGTCTCTCCTGACTCTGGAAGGATGGGGCTGAGTGCAGCAAGACTCACCCCTTCCTCTCTCTTTTCTTTTTGGTACCCAGGATCTGGCAGCTGATCTAAAGACCCAGCCTTGTGATCGCAATGTCATCATTAGTTGAAACAAAATCATTCCCTGTAACTGGAATATAGTTACTATAAACAACATATGTTTATTGGGCATTCTATTTCTAAGAATTGTAATTATGCTAGAATACTTGCCATTAATATAGTAACAACATTGATCGATCAGTTCTCTGTTCCAGACCAATAACTTCACCTGAATGTACTCTTTGTTCAGGGGGAGGGGAGAAGATGTAATTCAACATCCCTGGTGATAGTCAACAAAGCCAGTGTTGAAATGGAAGACGCAGGGATGAAAGCCTTCCTGGGGATGCAAGATGGCGCTGGGGCAATGAAGAGCCACCTGGCAGTCTCTCTCTTGACTGACAAAAGGACCCTGTCCGCGTCCCCACACTCAGATGTCGAAAGGAAATGGAAGCCTGGGGACTTCCAGAAGAATCTCTGGGCCCGTCTCCCTCTTTCATCCAGGGGGATTGGTCTGGGCCCGGATGTCCAGGGGAGCCACAGGTCCTGAGGCCGAGTGGCAGTCACCCTGGTAGATGGGACAGGGAGACCGTAGCCTGGACTTGAGCACTCACCCTCTGAGACCACTTCTTGGGCATGGACTGCTCTTTGGTGCCTTCTAGCTTCTTTCCACTTACAGCTAAAGAACTTTAGAGATTATGTAGACCAACGGTCCCGTTTTACTCATCTCTAAATGCAGACTACAGATGTCTTATGCACCTTGGAACCTCTCGCAATGCCCTGCATAAGGGAAACGCTCAGGAACTGGGTAATGTAGGACGAAAGGTGACCCGTAGCAAAGCTTTGGGTACCATGCTGTGAATAAGCTCTTCCCCTGGCAGGGGGAGGGAACTCTTCTGTCCAGGGTCCTCTATGAAATCACCTTTCAAATGTCTAGTTTTGTTTGTTTACGCCTTATTCCTGCTACTCTTTCTTCCCAGAAACAAAAAATATAGAAAACAAAATAACGACATGAAAAAAAGTCACCTTATTTCCATTAGCAGCCAGAGGTTTCTTTTTAAGCTCTGAGCACAATGACCTCCTTCCATGACCCCAAATGGCTGGATCAGTCGAGAGCCCACAAATATTTATTACTTCTTTTCCCTTTGGTACACTCCCCAGGAAAATGCCACTACAATGATCATCATGAAGTGGTCAACTCTGGGTTCTCCTCCATACTATACTCAAAATGGCCCCAGTATTGAGCTGGGTAGAAGGCAGCCTCCAAACAGATCAGAAACACAACCTCAGAGCTTCCTTTTCTTAGAATAAATAAACATCCAGGAAAAAGAGGAGCAAAGGTGACTTCAATTCAGTGATGCAATGAGGGAAGCATGGTGATTCCAAGTTCCTTGGGAGCCTCTTGCTGTAATGGCCTGCCAGGCTCACCATAACGCAGCTTGGGTGAAGTGTAAAATGTCTGAGTGTGGCCCTGGTAGGTTAGTTCATCACCACCTTCCATTGGCCAGACTTCTCTTCCTCCAGGCCTCTTCCTTTCTTGGGAGCCCCAGCATCAGACCCCGGGAGGTGTTGTGCCTCACCGGCAGCCTTTGTAGGTGGGCCATTGTGCCTGGCTGGCAACCCGGGCTCTCTAAGACATCGTCCTTCTACAGGGATCCCTGCACTGCACTGGGAAACATGGTGGGCTCTTGTTTTAGTCTCTCCTAGTTCTTTTTAACTCCTTCTGAGTGGCAGATGCAAGCTTCTTTTATGCATTTAAAAGAAAGAAACTTGGGACAAGAGGAGCAAACAAGAAAGAAAAAGCAGGAATTTGAAAACCTCCTTCAAGGTAATTAAATGATTAGGGGCCTTTGAAATCCACCAGATAGCTCAACTGTTTCTGCTTTCATCTAGTTTATCCTTGGGCCTCTCCACACAGGAAACCTGTGCCAGACACACCAGTCTGGAAAGCTGGAGAGAGGCTCAAAACCTCTCTGTTTCCGCTCCCACCAAGTAACTTGCAGGTTCCCGAACAAAGTAAGAGGTTTCTTCCTGGGCCCTCGGCCCCTGGTCCTGGGAGGGGTGGTGGGTGAAGCAGACCTTCCTCTCCTGACCACATGCCCCAGGATGAAGGCTCAGGGTTGAGGAGACTGGACAGCCTTTTATCAGGGTCTTGTGCCCCTTGCTGTCAAACCCATGTCTGTCCTACTAGCTTTAGATCCGTTTTGTCTTAAAGAGGAACAGGATTAACACCTACATGTTAGCTTCACATTCCTTTTTAAGGCCGATATGTAATCTCTTTCTTCCTTTTCCCCCTAAAGGGGCCATCTAAGTCTGGGTCTCTTTTCTCGATTATGATCCAGAGCAGCCATTTCTAGCCATAGACAGACCTCATCCTAGAAGGAGAGGGCTTTGCGTCTGGAGACTTCCATGGCCTCTTCTTCCTTCTCTTTGTTTCTCTCTTGTTTGCTTCTCATGTCCTCCCACTCAGTCGGATCATCCTCTCCCCATGACCACCTCACCATCCCTTGCCTTTAGCTCGAAAATCAATGGCCCTGTCCACCCTCTACCTGTAGAAATCCTGCTCGGCCATCTGAGCCTGGGCAGGTGGGATTTGGAGCTCGGGTTTTCTCATTGCCAAGCAGAGCTCAGTCATTGTCCCCCTGGGCTGCCAGAGCCCCACGCAGCGGGTGCAGGCAGTGGGGAGTACATCACCCTTCCTGTTCAGCCTCAGGGACAAGACAGCTTCCCTCCTGCCATTAAAGGTTTGGCCAAAGCTAGGGCTCCCATGGGAGTCTGGGAAAAGGGGCCAAGGGCACTGTGATGGGCCTTTCTGTTCTCACCGTTCCCTTCCTGTCCGCCAGACAGCTTTTGTGCTTCCTGCGCCAGCACCATTCTTGGCTTTTGTAGCTGTGGGGTGTGCCACATGGTCATGGCACCTGTGTGGGTATGGAAGGGGCGCGAAGGTACACCCAAGGTCGGGGAAGGGGGTGAAGATGTTGGAACCTGTCCGAGTCCAGTGTTGACAGAGAGAGTGTGGGCCAGGATGGGAGTTCTGGCCCTGAATTCAGTGGGGTCTAACCAACATTGTATATAGATAAATACCTTTCTAGTCTAAATAACCACGTTCTAAAGCAACCACTCTGATCAGTCCTACTGGCCTGATGGATGGGGTCACACAGGCCCCATAATGGCTGAACAACAGCAGACTTTTCCAAAATATTTTTATACCCATTATCTTTGAGGTCCTTGCCCACAAACTTACATCCTAAGACAGGCAGCAACCGTAGGTATAGAGTATTTCTATTATGTTGATGAATAGTAGTCAAGGATAAGAATAGGGGCGCCTGGAGGGCTCCGTCTGTTAAGCATCTGACCCTTGGTTTTGTCTCAGGTCATGATCTCAGGGTCGTGAGATCGAGCCCCTTGTTGGGCTCTGTGCTCAACGTGGAGTCTGCTTGAGATTCTCTCTCTCCCCCTTCCCCTCTGCCCCTCCCCCCATGCGCACATTCTTTCCCTCTCTCTGTCTCAAGAAACAAAAAACAAAACAAAACCACCACCACCACCAAAAAAAGGATAAGAATAAAGATTCGGAGAGAATAAAAACACAGCTTCTTAACCATGAAGCCAACTCTAGTGATTCCCAAATGGGACTACGCTATAGAAACCAAGTACCAAGCCCACCCCCAGAGTTTCTCATCCAGTTGGTCTTGGAGGGGGGAGTGGTTAACCTTGAGTTTCTAACATGTTCACAGGTGATGCTGATGCCACTGATCTGGGAACGACACTTGGAGAACCACCACTCTGGTTGATAAGTTGACTATTCTTTCTTTCTTATTTCTCTCTCCCTGTTACTCATCTTGTCCAATTTGATCTCAGATATGCTCTGTGGACAATGCTCTGAGGGACAGCCAACCAGTCTATACGTAGTCTTGCTGTGTACTTAAATTATTTCTATCACACACACACACACGCCCATCTCTCTGGAATTGTTCTAGAACTCACCTGGCATGTGGAGGGTCTTCATGGCTAGAGTGACCTGGAATGCACCTTTGCCTGTAGCTGACCCTCCAGGACTGACCCAGAGCCCACTGGCTCCAGGGCAGAGCCACTGCATGTTCACTGCTTTCATGAAGTGGTCCCTTAAGAGTCAGGGTTGGGGCAGAAGCAGGGGCTGTGGGATTTGCCTTTGTTTTCTCTTCTTAAGGGCAGGCTTGCCTCGTGTGCCCCATGCTCACGGCCAGCAGCACTCACGGCTCTAGGTGCCAGGACCTACCTCGGGCAGCTTCACTCGGCCTTCCTGGAAGGAGCAAGACTTGGGGTCATGGGTACAGACGTGCCGGTATTTGCACCAGTGGCATCGGTATGGGCTCTCAACGCAGGACAGGCACCTGCCCACAGAGAAGAAAGAGGCACAAATCACAGAACCTTGGTGAAACCAAAGCAGAGGGCCTAAGACTCCTGGGTCTAGTAAAATATTTTTTAATAGTAAGAGAGAAACCACCTTCCAACACTCAGGAAGAGCAGATCCGATACAAATCTGTCCCTTTCTGCTCCAAGTTCTCAGGATGCCCAGATTCTGTGGCCTCCTCCCCCTCACTCAGGTAGGTGAACACCTTGGTCCCCAAGGGCCTAACCCACACATGTCCTCCATCTCCACAGGATGGTGCCCTCTTTTGTTGAGCTGGGGAACAATGAGGTCTGGAGTAGAGGGGTTCATCCGGAAAGCCCATGCATTTAGTGTCGCGAAAGAAATTGAGTTTTAATTCCAGTTGACTCCAGGATCTCACTGTCAAGGACCCACACGGACCCACCCCAGAAGAGGAAGGTTCTAGGCTGCTCTCCCAGTGCAGTGGGTCCCCACACAGTTAGCAATCCTGTTTCTACACTCCATCCCCATGAAATAAAGGCAACATTATCAGAGCTTCTTCCTGTTTAAAACCCAGCATGGGTCCCGTCTTCCAGGGGGTAAAACCCAAACGCCTTGCCCTGCGGGCTGAGCCCTTTACCATGTCCAGGCCCACTGTCTCCACATGCGTTTGTTGTTTCAGTTGTGAACAGGCCATGCTCTCCCCACACTGTCCTTCTGCCTGGGGTACCACTCCCCCTTCCTTCACCTGCCCATCTCCTCTTCCTTCTTTGATCAACAGAGAGTTGGTCACACTGGACCCTTATCCTGTTAACCACTCTGTTTATGTCTCTGGGACTGTCCTGGCCTTTCTGTATCATATTTTACTTATTAATTATCTCACGAGTCCACAAGGCCACGACTTCTGGAAGCAGAGCTTGGGTCTTTGAGTCTTGTTCATTGTTGACCCTTCTTGTCTAATGACATTCCTTGTATCTAGTAGACACTTAAAATTATTTTGTGGACTGCATGGAAACTTCACACATGATTTTATCTGTCTACTCTGCTTTCCTAGAGGGGCAGAAAGGGAGCAAGGGAAGAAGTCACCAAGTGGCAAAGCCACAGGCAGCTCCGTGGCAAGAAGCAGGAAGAGAATTCTGGTGTCGAAGCAACATGTTTTTGGCTGGGAGGCCTGACGACCTCTTACTTGGATCCCCAAAGATAGCCAAGCTCTGGACTCACAACTGCCATAACCAGAGAGGTAGACTAACATTCCTCCAGCCTAGAGCCTGGAAGTGTCTTTGGTTATGTTAACTAGCTTGTTCTATAGGGAGAGGAAAACAGAAAAGCATTTTAAAACAAGCAGGGCTTTATGAAATCAGGTCCTATGGTTTTCAAACTATGCTCTGTGGAACCCTGGGGGTTCCATGGAGTTTTGTTGGAGACAAGAAGATAGATGTATGGGGTTCCAAGACAGAGGGGTCCCAGGCCCTCCCAACCCTCAACCAGAATAGCTCCTACTTCCATCTGTTTTTTTGTATATTGGGTGTCCACACCTAATTTTGGCTGGAGAAAGGTTTCTGTGGTTCGTACCTTCTCAGTCTGGTCCAAATCCTTCATTTTAGAGAGGAGATAATCAGATAATAACAGCAAAAACATGAGCAGTGCCCAGACAGTGGCTCTAAATGCTATGCTTGTAATGACTCTTCTAGTCCTCACAGCTGTTTTGTGGACCAAGCAGTGTTGATGAGCAGGGGCAGCGACAGGCGGCGGGGGGAGGGGTTGTCCCAGCCAACTGAGATTCTGCCCGGAAGGGCCCGGGCTGTGTCAGCAGTGAAATATTTGGGTGACATTCTTAGAAGGAGGACTACCATGCCCCACAGACAGGGGACACTGGGACACAGAATGGTCAAGTTTCCAGCTGATCTGACTCCAGAGCCCGAGACTCTGCCTTTCGTGCCTTCCCTTGGGAGGTGGACGCTTCCATCAAACAGGGCCGGGGCTAGAGCTGGAGCGCGTCAGCACGTGCCCCACTCGGACCCTCCGCAGCTCGAGGCCTGACCCCGCCCACAGCGGACTGGGGAGAGCTGGGCCTCAGTGCTTGGCCTGGACACACATGGGGGCTCCTCTCCTTCCTCAGGGCCCTCTTCTCACCCAGGGGGCCAGCTGCTCTGTCCTTCAGGTGAGGGTCACCCTCCTCCTCAACTGACCAAATCGGGTGAGACAGACTGATGCCAGCGAAGATGTATGGGCTAGGGATTTGGAGATCCCACCCCGCTGGTTCTTACTCTGCTCATTCCTGCCTCTTCCCGTTAACTCTATGGGTACCAGAGGGGGGGCCCTGTCTCATCCCCCTTCTCCCTACAGGGACTCTAGATGGCAGCTCCTTGCCAACAGGGCTGGCGCCTTCAGTCTCCGGATAAACCTTGACCTCAGGAACAGGGAGTGGAGTGGGGCTGGGGGCCACTTACGAATTGTGGACACTGCAGTTGTAAAAGACAAAGCTGGTGCTGGCAAAGGTCATGCCTGTCTCCTTCGACTTGAGCTGCAGCTGGACGACATGGTGGTCCCCTGTGGGATAGAGCCAACCACAAGTTCAGGGGGGAGGCCAAGACCCCGTGTGAGGTTCCCACTGAGAGTGATGTATGCTGGGAAGGGGGAGCCCATTCCCCCGGGGGGTGCTCTCAGCTCAGACAGGACTCTGATTCAGCAGGGCCCAGGCCCAGGACAGCCCTGAGAGCATCTGTAGAGGGCGCTTCTGGTCCGTTCCTCTGTCCATGCTATGTTCCCACCCCTCACATGCTTACCAGCTTCTCTCCTGTCTGCACACTCAGACAGGCTTGCGTGTGGGGTGTCCACGCCAGACTCACAGAATCACACACACACACACACACACACACACACACGCTGATTAGCTACCAGGACAAATGTGTAGGCTCTGTAACACTACCACAGGCTACGCAGGAGGTTTTGCATGAATGTGCGCATATGAACGCACATAAGTTCATTCCCCATCTCGGTAAGGAGACACCCTGGGCTGACACCCCTGCCTCGGGCGGGGCCTGGGGGGCTCAGGGCTCCATTAGGGCCGGTGTCCCTGCAATCCTCAGCTGGCGTCAGGGAGGAGCTAGAGCCCATGTTTAATTCACAGCCCTGACCCCAGGCCCCCACTTCCAGCCTTGTTCTGTGCCTTCCCCAAGAGCCTCATTAATCAATCAGCTTGGAACAAATGTGACAAGCCCAAATGGGAGCGCCAGCATGGAACCGATCTGCCCAGGCTGGGCCTGTCCCTCACCGGCACTGGGCCTCTTTCCACCCCTGATCCTCCCAGTGGGGTTCTGGGAAGGCACGGCAGGGTGGGGATGGCAGGCAGGGGCCCGAGAGCAGAGACCCAGCAGTGCAGGCAGGGTAAGGGGCCAGATGACCCTGGCACCCCCACCCCTGCTTGGGACCAGCTTCCCCTCCCCCACTGCCCCTCCATGCCCGCCCTCTCAGGCTCCAGGGCAGTCTCTGAACTCAGTCGGCACATTCTCATGCTGTCTTGGCCTTGCCCTCCCCTCCACTGTCTTTGCAGCTGCTCCTCACCTAGGATGACGCTGCTTCCAGGAAGCTCAGCTGGTTTCAACAGTCATTTCTAAGAGCAGCGAAAAGACACTTCACCCCCTCTTCCGTATCATACCCGCCAATGCACCCCCTCCCCGATTCTCCCCTGCCTGTGGACTCCCTCAATGCCCCTACGCCTGTCCCGAGTTCTCGTCAGGTCAGGAGGAAGGACATGCCACCCCGCTTTTCCTCCGGGGACCACTCACCATTCTCGGTGATTATCTGGGGCACCTCCTTGGCTGCTGGGGAGTAGCACTGGATCTGATTGCCTACCACCAGCCCATCCATCTCTGACAGGTCCTCAAAGGTGCAGTTGACGCCGGCTGACAGCTCCGGGACATTGTATGTCTCTAGGACCAGCTGCGAACGGCCAGGCAACGGGAGAAAGAGGAAGAGAGTGAAGTGGGGAAAGGGATGGGGCGTAGTAAAGGAAGAAAGAGGGAGAGCAAGAGAGATCAGAGAGAAAGAAAAGAGGGAAAACAGGAGGCGATATTAACACAGAGAAGAAGAGAGCCAATTAATCCATCACAAGACACAGAGACAAGGTGGTGGGGTAGAAAGAGACAGACACAGGAACCTTCATTACATATGGATGGATTTGGCCCCAGGAAACGGGAATGCTTAGGAGATATGTCTGTAGAAAGAAAGGCGGGCAGGACTGAGGTATTGCTGGTCAAGCTCCTCTTCCATGGTCCCCAGTTTTGGAAAAATGGCAAACCAACCACCAAGGACCCAGTGCATGAACATGGGAGCCATCTTGCCCCTTTCTCCCTCTGCACATACATCCTTCCCATCTTACAGACAAACATGTAGTTCCCAACAGCCACCCTCTCTTGGTCACCCTTTTGATCCTCTTTGGTATCACACTTTTCCCTGTCTTTCTACCCATTGTGCAGAAAGTCTCTGCCCCCATATTCCCATGCATGTTCCCCTCTTCCATCTCCAGGGACGCATCCTTTAAAGCTGCTCTTGAGCAGCTAGGCTGGTCAGGCGTGGCCCAAATCCCCTGAGGAGGCTTGGTGGGCTTCGGTGGGGAGAGGGTTCTGCCACGTCCCTGGACCCAGATCCCCCTGCCCTTACCAGGACATTGTACTGGGAAACAGAGATGTTGCTGGGATGGACAGTCAGCCGGACGCATTGCTTCATCTCAGAGGCAAACCTGCGGGGCTCTCTGGACCGCTCACAGCGCTCCTTCCGGGTGCACCTGGGAGGGACAGAGCAACGTGTGACTCAGGAGAAGGCCACTTACTCCAGCGAGGGGCTGACGCGGAGGTCAGGCCCTGCGAGGGGCCCCCAGGACGTGTCCAAACTCAATGTGTCCAGGATTGACCTTTTCTGCCCCCTTCCTCCAGCCTGGTCCTCCCCCACCAAGCCCGAATTTGAAAAAGATGGCAATTCTAATCACTGGTTGCCAAATGCAGAAACTTGAGGGTCATCCTAAAGACCCCTCACATCCTCCTCGTTCACAGAAAGAGTTGCAAAGTCACTATTCTACCTCCCCACTCATCCTCAGCCCTCCTCCCCTGTTAGGCAAACTGAGACCTGTTCTCAGTGTATATACAACGTACTCGTTCAGATTTCCTCGCCTTGTGCTGCCCGGTTCTGCTCTCTGGACCACCCTCCCTCATTTCCCCTGTCCAACTTCTACCTACCTTCCCAGACATGCGTCAACTATTAAGCATCTGCAGTCTCTCCCACCACCAGCCTAGGCAAAGTTAAAAGCATTTGGGGGTTTCTTTAGTCTAGAACTTCTTCGATTATATGATAATTACTGGGTTAAGCGCAGACCTCTCCTACCAGGTGTGAGCTCAAAAGAAGACTCTGCCTGACTTATTTTGGGATCCCCCGTATACCTCATGTCCAGTAGACAGAAGACAAATGTGGGTGGGTGGGAGGGAGGGAAAGAAGGATCAAAGGAGCAGAATGGAGCAGGTCAGAGCATGCTCTGGAGCCAGACTGCCTTGGACCCAAATCCCAGTTCCCTGGCACAGGGTAACTGCTAGAGAAGGTTTCTATTATTGCTTAGCATCCTGTGTCGTTCAAAGTATACTGTGTCACAGGTGGACCACATTCAGGGCAACCTGAGGTCTCACAGGGCTAACTGACGGGGCTTGTGAAACATGCATGCAAGAATCACGGCCCTTCACCCATATGTGCACATCACACATGGGGGAAGGTGCTTAAGCTCTCTGCCTGGGCTGGGGCGCCACTGCCTTCCAGTGGGAGTTCACTGCACACACGTATCTGAGCTTCGGGGAATAGCCAGGATGTCTTGTGGAGCCTGCATGGGGAGTGGATATTGGGGAGGGAGCATCCACCTTGAGAAGCAGACAGGGGCAGGGTGGGGCTAGAGATGAGGGAAGAGAGGCTCCAGGACCGCCTGAGCCACTCGTGGGGTGACTGGGCACAGGAGAACACCACAGGGAAAGAAGGAACCTTTGGCTTCCGTGGGAGGGACAGCCTAACAGTGAAGAGTCAGGGGAGAATTCAGCAAATGAAGGAGAAGTCACCGAAACCATGGACTGAAAGGGGGAAGCGGAGACCCAGGGACAAAAACGATGGCCACAGAGTAAATTGGATGTGCAATGAGAAAGTGGAAAACAATTCTGAGTAATACACTCATGGCTGCTAGTCCCTGAGCGCTTCGTAGGCACCACAGTAAGAGGCTTATGGTTTATGTCAAAGCCTCTCAACAATGTTGCGGGGCAGGTACCATTTAAAAATCCATTTTATAGACTAGGAAACTACAGAAAGCGTGGGTAAGTCACTTGCCCAAGGTCACCAGCTAATCAGAGAGAACCAGTACTCGAACACAGATGAACCCTGGAGCCTCTGCTCATGACCGCTGGGCCGTACCTCCCTGAAGCTTCGAGACTGAGAAGTGAGGTTCCGACCGCCTTGCGACCGGCTAAACCCGTTTCCCTGCCATCTTGATGTTCTCTTCATGTGCCTTGAGGTGACTACCTGCCCAGAATTTCCCTTCAAGGTTTGTCTCTAGGCTAATCGCTATTTTTGCCTGCCACTAGGATGCACTTTGAATATTATTGCAACTTGTGACTTCTCTAGGATCCTTCTAGGAATCCTGAGAGTGAAGGGTCAGACATGAACGTGGTCACCTCCCTGGCTGCTTCAGCAGACCATGGCAACAAGGGCATCTGCCTAAAAGTCTTGGAAGTTAATTTACCAGGCTAGCTCCTCTGTGAGGACTTCATTACCTCCAGCCATTAAGCTAATGTTATGGACTTTTCCAGGGTGTCCGCACTGACATCGCTATTAATAGTGTTATTACTCCCATTAACAGCAGACCCAGAGAGCTGGTACAGGCTTAAATTATTCACTGACTCCCCAACTTGGAAGTTCTTATTTCCATGAGCAATCAGTAGGTCTGAAAAATGTCTTTGATTAAATTACGAAGAGAGGAAAAATGAACCTGTGCCTGGGCCAAACATCAACTGCTAAAGAGAAATCCAAATGAAGAAGAGAGGACCCCGCCTCTCTTGAAGGTGTACCAAGGCACTTGGTTGGGGGATCTCAAGATGAGGTCTACCTGCATGGTTTGCTGCTTCCAAGGTTCCTGTGGCTGCATCCTGCCATGGCTCCCCGAACGTAAGAGCCCCTGAACCAAATACTCGTCATCCTTCTCCTCCGGGTCTAGGTCTCACCAAGGAAGTCACCTGTAGCTTACAATTTTAAACATCCCATCTAGCCGCGTAATCTTGGGCAAATTACTTAAGCTCTTGGTGCCTCAATTTTCTACGTTTCTACATTTCTACAAAATGGGGACAAAATAGTATCTGCCAAATAGGGTTATTATGGAGAATTAAATGAGGTTACGCAAGTAAACTATTTAGAACAGGGCATAGCTCATACGCGGTAAGCCCTCGATAAATGTCCACTAGTATTATGATACCATCCCTGCTCTGCCTTCCTCATGCGAGCCCTCCGAGCCATAGCTGACACAGAAGCACAGAATTTTCAGACTGGCCCATGGGGCAAACCAGAAACAAAAAGACAGAGATGGTTCCAGCGGTTTTCCTCCTAATGAGAGATGGGGAGCCCCAGAGGCCGGGAGGGAGGAAAGAGGAAAAGAGCGGTCTGGTTTGCTTGGAGCTCTGCTTTCTTACTAGCTGTCAAAGGGTATTGACTACTCAGCTCTCTTAGTGGAAAGTCAAATTTAAGGTCAGTGTCAGGGATGTTTTGACATTTCTACTATCCCTCAGGGCCCATGAGGGTGGAGGCTGCAAATGTCCAAAAGCACAGACAACTGACCTTAGATGTGATAGGATAATGGACGGGGGAGGACGGATCCCTTCTGAGTCCTTACAGGGTCTGTCAGGGTAATGGCCTCCTACTCTTCTAGGACTGTGATTTCCCATTAGCCCGGGCCAGAGTGGGCAAGTGTGCAAAGGATTCATGCATGACTTTTGGGAGTGGCGGGGGCGGTGGCTTAGATGTTTCTTCCAATGGGGCTCCAAATACTTCCTATAGCATTTCCTTCAATTGCGCTGTGGGAGCACCCTGAAGATGGAGGAAGGTCCTGCTTCATCCATTTGCCAGGCAGGTCTCAAAAAGTGCACGCTAGGTGACTTGAAGTCTTCAGACAGTCATCCATGCCACCCCCCCTCGCCACCCCCCCCGCCGCCCCCACCACAACACAGACCTGCAGGGGACCAGCGGGAAGCAGACCCTGAGCGGACAGCTCAGGCAGGCCCCCAGAATTGGAGTGTAGCCCCGCTCATCTCCTCCTACAGCCCTTCCTCATCTCGCTTTCTCTGCAGTTGGGCCCTCCAGCCCCAGTTCAGAGGTGCTGGAAGGCCGTGGGGACAGAGGCCTGGCCCCTGGAGGGGTTAGTATTCAAGCCAGTGGTTCCAATGAGATTATCCTCTCTAATGAAGCAGCCACCTCCGCCCTCCCCTAAGCCTGAACTTTCGCTGCTGGAGAATTCCCAGCCAAGTGGAAAATTGGAAAAGAGAGGAACGGAGAAAGGAAGGGGGTGAGGGAGAGGGAAGAGGTGGTGATTAAGCTCTTTAGAAATTAATTCTTAAGGACGGTGATAGAAATATTAACATCCAGTGCCACCGGCTGGGCAAGCAAATTTCAATTTGGAACTGGGGCTGCGAGCAGGGCCTGGGTGAGCCTCCAGACCAGGGGGTGGGTGGGTGCTGGTCCATCCCCTGGTCCTGCAGCAGGGTCCACCAGCCTTGGCTATCAGAGTGTCTCCCGACTTCTCCCCACAGCTGACACCCCCACCATCCTTAACACCTCACATTGGTCATGGCCTGGGCTGAAGGGCACCATTGTGGGGAGCCATGTTTAGAACATGAGGAGATTGAAAAAAATGGGGTGGGGGTAGGGTTTCCCAAATGATCTTTACAGAAAAGCTAAGAGGAATGCTTACTCTAACAGGGGCTCTTTGGTCACTGTATCCACATCTGGGAACCCTGGCGAGGGAAGAAACTGGGTTTGTCAATACCATTGGCCTTGCCCTCTTCAGGAAAGCCCATGGAAATGGGCAGGCACATCTGTGCAGCTTGGAGGAAGGTGAGCTAGATGGGGAAAGGAACCCTTCCAGGCAGATGAGTGAGCAAGAGGTTTCCCTCATGAAGGGCGTGGACCAGGGGAGTCCTGCAGTGTTGTGATTCTGGGATCCAGTGACTAACACCATGGTCTCGACCGAAGTATTTAGCCTGTTCTTGGATAAACCATGACTACACTACAACTTCCCTTGTCACCAGCTGCTGAACCGGCAACTGGACTCACAACCCTTTGCCATCTCTAAAGCTCCAAAGCCAACCTGAGCAGCAGCCATGGGGTTCCCTGCCTCCTGGGCCCCACCCACCGAAGCAGGAGGAGGGCACAGGACTTTACAGAACCAGCAGGTGCAGGAATCCAGAGGAGGCCCAAGAACCTCTGTGGGCTTACATGGCAACCACGTGGTCCTAGCCCACCACCATCCCCGCGGGGAGAGCCAAGCTCCACCCTGGGTCCCAGGTCAGAGTCTCTCCTTGCCTTCCTTTTGGCCCATCCTCAAACAAATGATAAATTGAACACAAGCCTCAGGTGGTAGTAAAAGGGACTTGGGGAGGTTCTCTATTTCCGAGAAGAGAATTACAGGTAGCGCGTGCTCAACAGGAAGGGGAACCGGGGACTGTCTCTCTCCTCTCTTTGTCAGTAGGGAGCGCTGTTTGGACCTATTTATTTCTGGAAGGGTGAGGAGGGGTTAAGAAAGAGGAGGCGGAGAGAAGAGCAGGATTGCGGGGAGGGGGAGGGACTGAGGGCAGGAGATGGAGGGAGAGAGAGAGGAGGAGGAGGAGGAAGCAAAGACAGGTGGTAGCAGGCTAGTCCATCCTCCCTGCCATCCAGTCAGTCGCAAGGAGGATGCTGGCTGTTACTTGAGACACATTCACCGGTTACTCCGACTGATCCCCGTCCGCTTGCAGGCTACACATCATCCCACAGCCTGGACCTTTCATGGCTGTTAATGTCTCCAGGTTGGCAGGCTTGGTGCAGGGCGGCAGACCAGGCAGAGTGTGGTGCATGCTGGTATATGGTGTGCATGTCCGCACTTGAACCTCAGAGGCGGCCCAGCCCCTCAGGCTGTCCCCCAGGGAGCCAAGTCAGTAGACTGGGAGGGACCCTCAGAGCTCATATGGACCACAGGGCTTTCCCAATTCCTGTGAGCTGATGGCACTGTTTACTTCATATCCTTTGGTCATGAAAGCACGTGTTACACACCTGTTTGTGGGGAAGGGGGGGAGGCAGGAGTGAAGAGAGGAAAAGCGAGCTTCCTTAACCCATGCTGTGTATCTGCTGAGCCACAGATGGGAAAACCTCGACTGTACGAGTAACCAGTCTGGGATTCTTCCCTCTGGACTGGGGGCTGGTAACTTCCTGGCGGACAGTCAGGGAAGACCAGCGTGTGGACTGCAGAGTTTGCTGGGCAGAGGGATTCTAACAGTTCCTCGGGAGGGCGTGGGCCTTCTGCAAACAGCCCTCAGAGAGATCTCACTGCCTTGGCAGGTTGGTACTAAGTAGTCCCTCGACACAGCTTCAAAATAAAATAAAACCAGGCTATGGAATATGCTAAGAAGCAGGAAGGAAGGACCTGCATTTTTAGGATCGGCTAGTACTTCATTAAGGGGACACTCAACCATGGCTACGGGACAGAGTTTGAGCATTTGCAGGGGCCAGTGCCGACCGAGGCCCCTGTGCAGGGGTGCCTCCTCGGTGTGGCTGGTTGGAGTTGCCCAAGGCAGGGAGACCTTGTTCCAGCGGCCCCGCCACAGCCCTCCGGTCCTGGGGGGATGTTGCGGGGGACAGGAAGGAGGGGGCATGGAGGAGGCCTTGGGTCTGACCCGCAGCCTCTGCTCCCACAGTCACTGCAATCAGGGTGAACTCCAGGCGCCTCAAGGACACTTCACGCACGTCCTTTGCCTTAATCTCCACAGTGTGGCCGCAAGGTGGCTCTTTCATTGTTGCTCTCAGCGGAGGAAACCCAGCCCAGGCTGGCTCTGTCCACAGGTAGGTTCTTAGCCATAACCCCTCCCTTCCACTCTGGCTAGAAGTACTTTTCCTCTCCCTTCCTTTCACTCTCCCCATCTTGGCAGAAACCATACAAAAGAGAAAAGGAGTGGATACTGCACAGTAACCTGGGCCGACCCCCCGGGGTGGGCATTCTTCCAACAGAAGAAGTCTGCAAGGAGGAGGAGCGGTCACCATGGGGCAAGGGAGAGACTTTATAAAAGCTGGTCTTATCGTTCCCCTGTTGATGTCTTGGGTTACATGAGCCTCCCAGGAGTGACGCTGATGAACCTTCTTCAGAAAGGTAACGTCTGGGCCAATTGATGTGGCTGGGTCTGCCGTGGGATCCCGTTACCTGCTGAGACCCAGATCGGCTTCTTGATCTGGGCCTGGTTGGGGGGAAGATGGAGAGGGACCCGGGGACATGCCAAGCCTGGCGGTTAGAGGGAATGTTCCAGGCCCAGGACAGGCAAAGGTGGGCTGGGCTGGGGGCTTTCCTTTACCTTCCCCCAAGTCAAAACAGGTAGGCTCAGGCCCAAGATGAATGCCCTGGGAATACGGGCTCAAGATTCAGGGGCAAATAAATACCCAGCTTGTTGAAACCACTGTTGCCACTGGAAACCAGCAAGCCTCAGGCTGGGTCGGGGACTGCATGAGAGGACAATGGGGCAATGCTCTGTGCTACTGGGTCGGCAGGCCCATCCTTTGAGATAACAGGAGGGAGGTTTCAATTACACAAGCCTTTCTTAAGCCTGTTCAGTCTGCACCCCACCTGTGCCCTTGCTGGTAGAAAGGACCTTTTCAGCCACCTGAGCCACCTGTTAGTAGGGGCCCTGCCCTTAAACGGTGCACTCCCTCTCTTCTCTCTGCCCCTCTGTCTCTCCTGTTTCCCTTGCTCTCTCCCTTCCTCTCTCTGTCACACAACAGAGCTTCTGCTATCCTCTGCCCACAAAGTTCCCACCCTCCTGCTCCCTACAGCCATAGGAAAAGCTGGCAAAAGTGACAGAAAAAGGACACTTGACACTCAAAGGAACCCTCTCCCTGATGCTCTTTTGCCCTGGTTTTCCTGAGAGTCAGGCTCGCTGGGCCTCGCAGCACTTAGCACAGGGGCTTGCCCGTGATGGGGACCTACCAAAGGCGCTGATTCCGGTATACTCTGCAATCCCTACCTCCTCCCTGGCTAGGGTCCTGCTTGCCAAGAAGCTTCAGGGCAGAGGCAGTCTGACACAGTCCCCTTGTACCCACGGAGCCTAGCTCCGTGCCTGCCTCTGAGGGAGCAGGGCCAGTGTGAAAAGGTGCACAGATAAGCTCTACGGGGGCATGGCACTCCCACATGCGATAAAAGCCCCTGCGGTTTTCACCATGCTCCCTTCTTAGCAAACAGAGGCGCCCCAGGGGGAGTGTCTGTAGGCTCCCTTTGGTCCTCCTCCACCTTCTGCACTGACTCTGCCGGTCCCAGCCTTTTCCAGCCGGGTCCTCATGTATCTCTCCCAACCGGGAATTCTGGCTGGCATCTATTTAAAATGCAAAGAAGAAAATAAAAGAAAATAAATATATATATTTATAAATATAAATATAAAATAAAAAATAAATTAAAATAAAATAAAATAAAATAGTGTATCAGAAGAAGCAGTGTCTGGCTTTGACCTGAACTTAAGTGACTAGGGAGGAAAGGCCCACTGGAAAGAACGGGAAGGAGCACGAGAGAACTTTCTGGATGAAGGATATTTTGTGTGTGTGTGTGTATATATATATATATATATATATATGCATATATGTATTTTAAAGATTTTACTTATTTATTTTATTTTAGAGAGGGAGAGAGACGGCGTGCGTGAGCAGGGGGAGGGATAGATGGGGAAGGAGAGAGAAAAAGCAGACTGCCTGCTGGTCGTGGAGCCTGATGCGATGCGAGGTGGGGCTTGTCCTCACGACCCTGAGATCATGACCTGAGCTGAAATCAAGAGTCAGATGCTTAACCGACTGAGCCATCTGGGCGCCCCAGGGATTTCTGTATATCTTGGTGGGAGTGTGGATTACCTGGGTCTTTGCATGTGTCAAAACTGTTCAAAGTGTACACTTAAGATCTGCTTATCTCACTTTCTCTATGTTAAACATTATATTCCGATTTACAGCATCTTCGAAGACCCAGGGACCTTCTCTTCTTCATTCAGCCATTTGGGTCCGTGCTTTTCCTTAGTCACTAACACTGGGAGGGAGTGTCAGGGTGAGCAGGCAGTCTCCACATAGCGGTGCTCAGCAGCTGTATCCTCCCAGGGGAGTTGAGATCTACCAGACACACTTGCACAGACGCCAGCACCAGGAGGCTCAAGATTTCGGAGAACACCGCCTTGACCCAGGGGTGCGCCTTGGACCTTTACAACATCCTTTAGTACCTGATTTTTGTCCACTTGCTACCAGCACGAGAAGGTATTGCGTTTCCTCCTTATAAACAAGGATGCCAAGTTTCCAAGGTACAGAGTTACGATCCTCCTAAGTTGTGGATTCCACGTTTGCGAATTCACCTGACTTGCTACCATTTATTTAAAATCCCCAAATTGCTACTTAGGGCACTTCTGCGGTCATTCCTGGACATGAGCAGGGTGGAGAAAAATGGGCCCGGCCACACCCACACATTCCTATCAGAGGTTGAACCAGGTGGCGATACTCGGCTTTCTTGTTTCAGTTCACGCTATAAACAAACGTCCTTTTCGGTATCTCTTTCGTGCTGCATTTTCTGCCTTGTCATGCATTTTGTCAGTGACTTCACTGTTTAAAATGGCCCCCAAGTGTTGTGTTGAAGTTCTGTCTAATGCTCTTAAGCATGAGAAGAACACGATGTGCCTTACGGAGAAAATACGTGTGTGAGAGACTCTGCTCAGGCATGAGTTCTAGTGCTGTTGGCTGTGAGTTCAATGTTAATAGAACAATTTACAGTAAACAAGGTGTCTTTAAACGGAGACGCACATAAAACACAGACATGCTGCGACCAGAGGCTCCGAGGAACCTAGCCCTGGGACCATCCTCGGAGTGCTGGCTCGGCCTTCTCAGATCTGGTGTTTGTGGTGACTGACAGAACTACCATGAGTAACGGGAATTGCCTAAACTTGTCCAAACCCCATAGCACAATTGCCAAGAGTGAGGAGTACATTCCAGTGGTCTCCATCCCAGCCGTCCTGCTAGGTCCCTCACAGCTCTCCCACGCCTGTTCTCGCTGTGGCATTTTGGGCAAGGGAGAGCTGCCAACAGCAGCCAAGAGCTGCTCGGTGCTGAGCAGCAAAGACAAAGCCCTTGGACATCTCTTGCTTTCTGAGAACGTGTGCTTAATAAGGCACACATGAATAAGATATGCAAACTTCAAAATCAGATGCGATGCCAGGTTAACGGAGGTGAGGGCAATCCAGCAGGAGCATCTACCACTCAGAGGAAGGCAGCTCGAGGCTGGGATGCGCATGGCAAGGGAAGGATGTGACTGAAGTAGAGCCATCTGGACGATCCTGGGGGTCGATCAAAGTCTTTAGAGGCAGGGCACCCACACCCAGGAGCTCTCGGGCCTTCCCCGACGGTGTGGCCATTCCTGCCGCACCTCCGCTTTCCATCTCATAGCACTCCACGGTTCAGGACATGCTTTCCCCAGCGCCATCTCATTTCATTCTCCAACGACTTGGTGAGGGGGACAAGACGGGCCCCACCATCGCTGTTTCTAATCCACAGATGAGCTGGGCTGCCCCAGATTGTTGCACAGCTGGGGAATGTGGAATTTGGACTTGGCGGCAGAGGCCGGAAGTCTATGTCCATAGCTGTTTTCTTTAGGCCACGCTGAGTGCAGGGCTGCTGGCTTCCCAGTACAGGCTGATGGGCTCCTTCATGAACTGCCCAGACTTCTCTTGGGCCCCAGTTCACCCCTGTTTTCTGCTACTTGACAGGAGGCAAGCATTATGTTACCAAAGGGAGAAACTGAGACCACACAGAAAGTAATTTCTGGTCCTTCCTCTTCTTCCTGTTTAACTCACCTCTAGGGATGGGATGTGAGGGTGCTCGGAACCCCTCTGCTTCCTTCACAGAGCCTAGGGGTCCCTCCTTCTCCCAGGGTCTAGTGTTATGTGGGTCAGTATCACCAGGCAGGACCAAAGCTGACATGGAGACCTGTCTTTGGGTCCCACAGACAGAGTATTCGAGAGGGGCCAGCTTTCCTGATTGCCCTTAAAGGATGCTAGGAGTGAGTGCCCCACACCAGGAGCTGCGGAGCCACCCTTGGCTAAGGAGAACGCCAGCTGGCCTGGGTCCCCAGGGAAGCAATGGGTCTGGAGCATGGTCCCCTTCAGAGAGGCCTCATTGTGGGGGAAAAAGGAAATGACTTCCTCTCTGCCTTACAAAATACCACCTAGGCAACTCTTCTGCGCTGATCAGAGCCGATCTGAATTCTGAATGCAGTCTCTCCCATTCTGTTCTGCGGGCTCTACTGCTCCCTTGTACTGTACATACACTTGCACACTTCCCCGCCCCCCACTTCCCAGTCATCTCAGTTATGCGGGTCAGTGGGTCTCAAGTTTTCCCACCATAACACACCTGAGGGATTTCAACGAGCTCAAGGACTCATTATGCGTGAGCCTGTCCCCAGGGATGGGAAGGCGACTGTGCCCTTGGAGAGGATGTGCTAGAATTTAAGAGGACATTTCTCACTTTCAGAAGCATTCCCGGCGTGGGGGCAAGGACCCTGCCTTCTTACAGTTGAAAATGCCTGGAAAATGTCCTTGGTCACATATAGTTCAGGCTCTCAGCAGGGAGACTAAAGCCCTTCTCCTTAATGTGTAACACTCTGTCCATCGGGTAGCAAGTCAGTTTCAGGTGTTGACTAGAAGCCTGGGTTCCCAGCAACAACAGTTTCACTGGCAACAAATTCCCTCTGAGTGGGGCCCATTTATTGTGGGCTTCTCCAGTCAGCAATGCCGAGGGTCTTCCGATCCCCGAAGAAGGGCTTTCAGCTCTCCCCACATGTCTGGGTTGGCCCTAGCCCTCAGATCACATCTCAGGCTACCATCTACATCTACCTCCACTGCATACCATTGCCTTCTTCTTTTTTTTTTAATAATTTTTTATTGTTATGTTAATCACCATACGTCATTAGTTTTTGATGTAGTGTTTCATGATTCATTGTTTGTGCATAACACCCAGTGCTCCACGCAGAATGTGCCCTCTTTAATACCCATCACCAGGCTAACCCATCCCCCAACCCCCTCCCCTCTAGAACCCTCAGTTTGTTTTTCAGAGTCCATCGTCTCTAATGGTTCGTCTCCCCCTCCGACTTACTCCCCTTCATTCTTCCCCTCCTGCTATCTTCTTCTTCTTCTTTTTTTCTTAACATATATTCCATTATTTGTTTCAGAAGTACAGATCCGTGATTCATCAGTCTTGCACAATTCACAGCGCTCACCATAGCACATACCCTCCCCAATGTCTATCACCCAGCCACCCCATCCCTCCCACCCCCCACCACTCCAGCAACCCTCAGTTTGTTTCCTGAGATTAAAGAATTCCTCATATCAGTGAGGTCATATGATACATGTCTTTCTCTAATTGACTTATTTCACTCAGCATAACACCCTCCAGTTCCATCCACGTCGTTGCAAACGGCAAGATCTCCTTCCTTTTGATGGCTGCATAATATTCCATTGTGTATATATACCACATCTTCTTTATCCATTCATCTGTCGATGGACATCTTGGCTCTTTCCACAGTTTGGCTATTGTGGACATTGCTGCTATAAACATTGGGGTGCACGTACCCCTTTAGATTCCTACATTTGTATCTTTGTGGTAAACACCCAGTAGTGCAATTGCTGGATCGTATCATACCATTGCCTTCTTCCCTCTTCTAGAGAATACAATGGAACTGGCACCAAGAGGCACATAGGGAGAGTGCCCAGTGCTTGGGACAGGGCTTCATTGGTCTAGTGCGCCCAGGTCCAGGTCCTCTGACAGCCAGAGGGGTGTACTGACAGCAGAGGGAGGGTCCTTGGGCGCTACACACTCGAAATGTCCACCTCAAGTACTAGAAGATTCTGGGTAGATATCGAAGAGTGTCTTCTGTGGCTGTCAGATCACTAAGTGGAGAGTCCATATCTTGCATATGATTTAGTGGCCCACGTGAGCCTTGAGAAAAAAGTCCAGTGCCTTTTCCCTTGGTGTTCAGTCCTGGAACATCAGCCTCCAGCCAAGTCACAGTCAGAAATGTCCAGGAATCTCCCTGCAGCCCTCCAGTGTGCAATTACCCACGTGATTCCACATCCTGACTCCTCATCATTCCCAGGCTGACATCTCCATACATTTTTTACCGGAATCTGGCAATTTAAAGTGAAGTCGGAACAAAAGAAGGGGCTAGGATTTGCAAAGCGTACAGAAAAGGAAAAGTGAGAACAGGCCGGGAAGAGAAGAGAGATCAAAGGGAAGGACGGTGGTGACAGACAGGAGAGGAGGGGAGAATTACGGGGGAAGTGGGAGGCTGGAGGAAGCCGCCTAGTAGGACTCACGTGTTGTGGAGCACACACCAGCCGCAGTGGGGGTCGCCGGAGCCAAGGCACTCGCTGCAGCTCTGATACTGACCGCAGGACTCCACGGGGACTCTGGTGAGCTAGGACAGGAGAACAAGGGAAGGGTGATTAGGGTTTTGCAGAACGCCCAGGAGTTCACTGGCAAGAGATGCTATTCTATCAGATAAATCACCTAAATCAGCATAGGAACGGGGAGAGGCCCAGGGCACCAGAACTGAAAGGGACCTTGAGTGGTCATGTTTGAGCAGGTGGCCACATAAGCATCCAGGGGAGACAAACACCTGTTACTTGCTTAGAAGTCTCTGCCAATAACCTCCTTAGAGTTCATTTTAAGTTGTTATAGAAGATATTTATACAGTGTACATTTAAACTTTCCCACCGTCGAATCCCCAAAACACTCTACAAATATCCAATCATCACCTATTTACTTCTTATCAATGTAATAAATCCAAATGTTTATTGTTTCTCTTGTTTTCTCTTTTCTTCCTCCCTCCCTCCCTCCCTCCCTTCCTTCCTTCCTCTTTCTTCCTTTCTTTCTCTCTTCCTTCCTTCCTCTCCCCTCCCTCCCTCCCTCCTTCCTTTTTTCCTTCTTTCCTTTCTTTTCTGCTATAAGATGCTCTGCCTTCTTCCTAGTTCCCCTCCTTCGTGTTTGTTTGTTTGTTGTCATCTGTGTGGTCCCAGAGAGCATGTAAGTAAGCGAAGTCCAAGACCCTTCTCTTTCTCATTCTCTGTGCCTTTGAACTCACTGTGTACCTGTTAAGCTGTCCACTCTCTTTCTCCTGCTGTTGGCCAACTGGCTTTAAAAGTTTTTCACGCTGGTGTTTTCATAGAAGAGCTGTTGCTACCTCTCCCCCTGCCCACACCCTTTTCATGACTAGAGGCTTCCTCTCCAACTCCAAAACCTCATACTCGCCCTCACCAGCCGCTTGTTAATGTGAAATGTTCCACGTGACATTCGGCTTAGCCC
Source organism: Eumetopias jubatus (assembly GCF_037043125.1). Lineage (NCBI taxonomy): Eukaryota > Metazoa > Chordata > Mammalia > Carnivora > Otariidae > Eumetopias > Eumetopias jubatus. Next base: position 88,024,733 of record NW_028274820.1, read on the forward strand.
AAATGCTTCCATTTCCTGCATGCTCCGAAAAATCTTTTTCATGTCTTTGTTCTCCAACGTAGCTTCGCCCAGATGTCTTTTCACAGGGCTTCTCAGGGTCCAATACATAAGAGGTACTTAATCACGATACCCAGGATCACATGGAATTTTAATTTTCTTTCAATAGCCTTGGTCTTTATTCTCTATGTTGCCAGTTTCTTCTTTACAAAAAGGTTTTTTTTTTTTTTTTTTTTTTTTTTAATCATCCTATTCTGTTTGGGACACCATTGTATCTCCGCAGAAGACTTCTTACCCAATCTTTCAGCTTGCACTAAGAGAATTTGATGTGGCCGTCCTTCTTAATTTTTCGCCATTAGACAATAGGCATGGAGAAGGGCAAACCACACTGACCGGACTGAGCCTCTGTGCCTCATGAGCCAATGTGCAGGCTGCGTCCCCCCTGCTGCTGCGTGGGGCATCTGCCTCCAAAAAATTCTGTACACTTGGCAGGGGCTACTTATAACTCATGCACAGGCGAACTGGCACCAGGGTCTGCTCAATTAGTCTCGAAACCGTCTTTTGGAATTAATTAATAATTAATTCCCAACCCCATATGATCTCGCTTCCCTTTCTCCCTTCACTTTCTTATTCCCTTTAGTATCTCTTTTGTGTTGTTTTGTTTCCTCATGCGCATGCTGAGCCTTCTTAAAGACCACCCTGCAATTTGACTTCTTCCCAGTTACCTGCTGGCCTCCTGATCCCCTTCTTGTAGTTTTGCCCTTGGCCTTTGCGACCCTCTCTCCATGTTCTTGGATGTCTTTTGGCACTTGTGGGATTTCATCTTTCCTGTTATTGCTGCTTGTGTAATCTGCATGGGCCATGCCTCAGCTCTGCCCATATGCGACTTTCCCCATTTTTGCAATTAATTCTGACAATCAGTTTTGTACAAATTACCCTGCTGGCTCTACACACGGCCAGGAACTTACCCTATTCCTGTTGCCTCTTTCGTTTCTCTCCCTACCCCGTAAGTGGGCACAGACACGCTGGTCATGAAAGCATATAAATCGTGGTTCCCAGCCCAAAGTACCCAGACTCCCAGGAATTCATGAGTGGTAATAAGGTCCACAAGCTATTTTCAATAGTTCCAAAAGCCTAATGGAAATTGGATTGTTGCTGTTTTCTTTTTTGTATGCATACTCAGTGATGTATGTCCTATATTAAAAATAGGAAATATATTATTACTTAATAAATGCAGTTTGTTTAGCAGGCAAAAATCTTTGAAAACATGATGCCTAGAGGGGAAAGAGTAATAAAAGGGACCTTAGATGGTGGAAGTTGGTAACATAAGTGCATAATAATGTTTTCATATGTTCCAGCTGCTTGTCTAGCACTCCATATTTTGCATGGGCTTAAGGAGAAAATCATGGCTTGTTCAATCAAAAGCATTTTCTTGGTCTAAACTTAATTAATAGCCTCCCCAGTTTCTCCCACTGACATGTTCTATAATCTGTCTTGGATGCATGTGCCACGGGGCTCCGGGGTGTGCCAGTTGCTTGGCGAAACTGATGTTCTCAAAAGGCTTTGCATTCAGATATCTAAAAATATCTCGCAACTGGTGTTAAATAGCACCAATACCTAGAATTGTAAAATCCTTCCTCTCCCGATTTTAAATGAGCGTGATTGTAGTTTGGTTGGAAAGAGTGTGGGAGCCCGCAGAGCCGGGTTCCAATCCTGGCTCTTCCATTTACCAGCAACAAAGTCCTGAGTCTCATTTTCCCTGGACTTTAAACAGGGAGATAAAATCCCCACCCCCACCCCTCCCAGTTCACGGAGTTTCCCAGAGCACAGATGACCTGGTAGGCGCGAAGCTGCTTTGTAAACACATGAGCACGTTGCAAGTGACGGTTATTATTATCGTCCTTGTCATTAATCCCCCATTCTTCATTGCGTGGCCACGTTCCCTCTCTGCCACATCACAGGAATCTGCTCTGATGGGCTTCCCTGGTCCCACGAACTCCCCCGGGAGTATATCACAGGCCAGGAAGAACTTTTCTTCTTTAGCACCTTGATCATACCGTTTCCTCCTTGACTGCGATGTCTGCCCCTACACCAGTCATTGCTTCATCTCTGGGATGAAACTCTGGGGTAGCCCAGCTTCCTGGACTTATTCAGTGCTGTTACCAGCTACTCTAACAGGCCTGTCTTTTTCTCTGCTTTCCATCTAGCCGGATCCCTGTGGGACAGGGGCATAAGTCCTTCCCTGGCAGTTATTATGAGACTCAGCTTTCTCTCAACCTTTTCTTCTAGGATCTTTCTATCTATACATTCAGTCATTTTTTTTTTTTTTATTACTCTTCTGAGCTTGATCTAGGTTTTTTTCCCATTCTTTTTAAAGTGTGGATGCTCAAACTGAGGTGCCTACGGGACCCTCACAGACCGAGTAAAATGGTTCCCGTTACCTGAGAGGTAGGTGATGCTCCCCTCGCCTCTCCAGGACTTTCCCAAAGAAGGTTTTTGGGAAGGCTTCGAAGTCCCATTTTCAGGCAGTATTCCCCAGAACGGCCAGCCCCTCCAGGACTGACTCTACATCTCCCAATCCATACCATTGCTTTGAATCCCTTCTGAAAACCAGACCGACTCCATCACTTATCTTGGTGCAATTCTATACCCTAATAGCTCCGGGAACCTTCCACACCTTGCTTAGGAAGCTGCACGGGGGCCCAGGTAGCTTTGGAGCCACCGTAGTGGCTCTGTGATTCTTTCTCTCCAAACCCCCAGACTCTCCACCCACACCTTCTACCAAACAAAGCTGCCTCTCCCTTCCCCCATCACCGGCTCCTCCTCTGACCCTGGAACACAAACCACTCCAGATGCAGAGCCACACGATTAATTAAAACCACCCCACGCTGATTAAAGTCTTAAGCTACAGTGCCAGGCATGCTAATTAACTGAGTGAGGGAATTCAGACCACAGGAAGAGGTGAAAAAAGGAAGTCATGGAGGGGCGCTTCTGCCTGGAGAACGAATCAGATGACGATTGTGACCCAAGCCATCCTCATGATGGATGGTCTCAGACACCACAAAAGATTGAAGTTTGTCCCCTGGCCACTGGACTCCGGGGGACGTGTTGATCGATGTGTCTGCAATAGCACCCTCCCTGCTTCTACAGACAGAACCTCTGTGTGTGTCTCTGAGTGTTGGTGGAAGTGGGGCTCCTCGGGTGGAGGTGTTCGGACAGGGTCTGCCCAGGGTCGTCTCAGCACATTCCACTGGATTTGCGCAAAGTCCTATTGGGCAGTGTAGTCGTTTCTCCAAAACATAGAATTACCATGTGATCTGGTCATTCCCCTTCTGGGGACACACCCCAAAAGACTGGAAGCAGTGACTCGAACAGATATTTATGGACCAATGTTTGTAGCCACATTATTCACAATAGCCCAAAGGTGGAAAGTGACCCAAGGCAACCCAAACCCAAAGCAAAGTGACAGATGAATGGATACACGGAATGTGGTATAGGCCCACAGTGGAATACAGTCATCCCTCTCCTCCCATCGCCCATCCACGGGTTCGCTTTCTGTGGTTTCAGTTACCCATGGTCAACTGCAGTCCAGGGGCAGATGATCCCCTTTTTCTGACATATGACCAGAAGGCCACTGGCAGCCTAACACTAGGTCACAGTGCCTAGGTCACTCACCTCCCTGCATCTCACCATGTGGGCATTTTATCATCTGATGTGAGATTATTATAACTGTCCTATTTTCCTATTAGTTATGGTTGTTAATCTCTTACTGTGCCTAACTTTATAAATTAAAGTTTATCCTCGCGTTGTATGTATACGTAGGAGGAAATGTAGTATATCTAGGGTTTGGTATTATCCATGGTCTTAGGCATGCACCGAGGGGACCTGGAACTTATCCCCTGTGGACTATGGTAATACTCAGCCTTTCAAAAAAAGGGACTTCTGACCCGTGCCACAACATGATGAACCTTGAAAACATTATGTTAAGTGAGATAAGCAAAAAAGACAAATGTTTCCGGTGTTAGACTAATAAATTCATGTTTATAAAATATTCTGAGATCCTTGGGTGAAAAGATAGGCATTGTTAACTCTTTTCAATTTAATTTCAAATGGACAAAAGGGTTTTGGATGAATATCTCTTATCATGTGCTGTGATGTAACTGGGTCTGTCTCAAGCTCTGGGCCTCTGTTTCCTGATTTGGAAAAATAATGTCGTAGCTCTGTTCCACCCAGAACCCTTCCTCAGGCCCCCACACCTCTTCCAAGAGGCAGAGGGAAGGGTCTCGGAATTCAAATAGGTCTTATGAGGTCAAATGGTCTATGATTTTATAAGATTCTTCAGCTATTGCTGAAGAAGCCTCTGCTTTGGTTCTCATTCTCAGTTATGAGCAGGAAGCACCTGTGTGTGGGTATCTACCCCTGCTTCTCTTCATCCCCCCCATTACCTTTCTGGGACTCACATTGGTTTTCTTCCCCTTTTGCCCCAAGGTAAATGTCCTTTTGTCTGGTTTTTCAATATTGTAAATAGAATCATCATCTCTCTTCCCACAGCTGTCCGGCCCCGTGGACAAGGCCGGGAATGTACAAGCAATGGCCGGGCATAGAAAGACAAGGACTGACTGAGCCAGAGTGAAGAAGCCCACCCAAGGACTTCAACTCATGAACTTGACCCTCACAAGCTTCTGCACTGATCACCAGAGCCCACTGCCTAGAGGCCCTGGGGCCTGAGTGTGCTCATGGCAACTAGGGTATTTTTCTTGAGTCCTGGCCCCCAACTGTCTAGACTCTGCTTGCTTTCCCTGATATTTTGGAAGTTGCTTTCTTCTGGCAATAGAATCCCACTCCGCCTGTTGCTGTTAGCATCCCAAGGGGTGCCTGCAGCTCTGCTGATTACATGCAGAAATGTTCCATAGATACAACATACAATCTCTGTGAGCACCTCTCATTTGTTCAAGCATTTGACATTCTGGTCGAAATGGGAGTTATGACTCCGTCTCTCCTCTTATAATTGGATGCTAATGCTGCGGCAGCTATGATGAGCCTGATGGTGGGGGTTAATTTAAATGTCCAAAAGGCTTCTTAAGTACCCAGTTTCCTTCAAAATTGTCAAAAAAGGGGGGGGGGAAGGATGCAAGAGGACCCATTAAGAAGCTCTGAGGGGCTGCTGTGGAGCTGTCAAAATGTGCAGCTCCCAACCTCCCCCAGTGTTGTCCCATCCATCTCTGTGCCGGTCTCCTGTCCCTGAGCAAAGGAAGTAGAGCTGGGAATAGTCAGCGCTTTTCCAGAAAATTAGTAACTCAACAGTACATACGGATTTCAGCATCACGGTCTTGGGGTGCCCCTCCAAACCTCTCCAGGGCCCTTGTTTTCCTTTGCTGGCCTCTAGTTGCCTTTGCAGGCCTCATTTCTGCTGACTTGGGGCCAGGCAAGGGTTGTAGGAAGGCGTTGTCTCCGTGATGACCTCTGAGCCCCTCACTGCCAGGGCTTGAACTTGCGGTGGCTGAGCACTGGCTCAGGAAGCATGTTTATTCCAGCCTAGGCCAGGTGCCTGGCACACGGTCACCCACATCCTCTTTGCTCAGAGGTGGCAGGTAGGTCTGGGCTTGGCAGGCTGGCAAGAGAGGCCGAGGCCAGGAGGCTGGTCACAGGCTGTGGCACACTGTGTCATGAGTCCAAGCTCTTCCCTCCTTCATCCCCACACCCACCCCGACCTGGCCTCATGGTGAATGCAGAGGTGGGGTGTACTTCCAGCCGCTTGACTTGGGCTTGGCCTCAGGACTGGATTTAGTCAATGGGATGACAACAAGCACGAGGCGAAGGCTTAAGATGTGCCTCTGTGGTTGGACTTGCCATCTTGTGTTTCTGCCATTTTCATGAAAAGAGCTTCCCCGCAGAGCAGCTTGCTCTTCAGCCAGATGAACCCATGTGGAGCAGACCTGAGCCCAACCCCCAGCGGGAGACAAGCCCAGCTAGTGCAGCAGCTTGAGGCAGAACCGCCCAGCCCAGCTTCGTCTACATCAGAAGACAAGAAATGGATGTGCAGGTCCATGCATATGAGAGTTAATGCTTATTATTATATGCTACTGAGTTTTGGGAGGGGGTTGTTACACAGCTTTTTTGGTAGCAATAGCTAGCTGATCCATGGATGCTGGCCATAAAGTCACACCAGGGTACAAAGGTCCTGTGAAAGGTAAAGGGGACAGGGGGGATGGAGGAGGGGAAAGGTTGCCGGGTAGTGGTTTCTAGTGCTTTTAAAAGCTGGGTCTAACATCACAAATGAACCCTCCCAGTGTATTCTATGCTGACCATGCTCTCCTAATTCAATGACTGTAGATCTGTAGATCTTAGGGACGTCTGGCCCCTAAGCAAAGTACCAGAAAAGACTGGAAAGAGAAGGTGGTTCTCCAGGTGTGGAGGGCTAACTGGAAGCACAGATGCTCACAGGAGCCCCTGTACTGATCTCCTGGCTGCCTTACCACCGGGAAATGATTTTATCTACTTGGTAGCAAGACAAGTCCCTCAGTAATGGGTTGCCTTGAACTTTGCAACTCCTCCTGCTTGTGCTCTGGCTATGAGGTTAATCCAGCAGGGGTCTTCTCTGACCCGAGTGGGCTCATGCCCAGGATCAAGGGCAGGCATTGTCCCCACCTGCCTGTAGGCAGGAATTCTAGGGTCAAGGTCATCGATACTCAGAACAATAAGGGCAGCAGCCTCAGAGCATGAGGCTTGGGAGCAGAGGTCCCGAGCTCTAATCCATTCTGGGTGTCTGGGTGACCTTGAACAAATCCTTTCCCCTCATTATGACTCCACTGATTCATTTCCAGATAGGAGGACCCAGGCCTACTCTGCCTGGGAGAATCGGTCACAAAATACTACTAATACAAATGGTCTAGGAAGCTCTTTGCAAATGAAAAGTAGCAGATGTTGTGGAGGGCTGCAATTTGCTGCTATTAATAAGTATAAATGCCTAATAGGAAGCCAGTTTGCTCTGGGAACTCGGACAGCCAAGGAGCGAGTGTTGACGCCGGAATCATCAACATATGCTGTTCCTCATTAGCAAGCGGCAGTAGCTGGGTGAGAAGCTCTCAGCATGATTTCTACAGAGCCCCGAGAAATCACCCTATCCTCCGCCTCCTGGTGTGGGCTGCATGGCAATGGCCCGAGTTTGTTATTAACCAGACCCCTCGCCAAGCGAGAAAGTGATGCCCTTCTCAGGTGCACAGATGGAAGGGCCACAGCCCAGAGAGGCTGAGCAGCTTGCCCAAGGTCACACAGCAGGGCAGTGGCAGAGGTGGAAATTAAAATGAAGCTGGGGGCAGCAGCCCGCCATCAGGCTCCAACATACCGATTCCCTGGATGCAGCCTAGCGGATTGAAAAACCTCTGGTACTTCCACTGAATCCCAGTTCTCGGGCTGAAAATTTCACAGCATTGCAGGCTGTGTACTGTAAAGCAGGAAGGGGTGGCTAAGCTCAGGGGCTGAGGGCCCCGCCAGGGGGCCAAGAGGTCCATCATGGAGCAGGAGCTCTAAAGAGACTGACAGTAGGTCTTAATGCAGCCCTCCTCCGCCAGGGAGACTTCCCGGCTCCTTCAAATGTGCTTGGAGAGAAAAAGAGAGTTTGGAATAGCTTTATCTCAGTGCTAAGTGAGAAGCAGAGATCTGGGGAGAAGACAGATACGGGTGTGCATCCCGGATCTGCCCCTTCCTGGCCTCCTTTTCCTCCTCTGAGGATAACAGGAAGCACCCTGAAAAGTTGGCGTAAGCATTAATTGGGATGGCACAGATGAATGAGTTAGTCCGATGTCAGTAACAACTCAGTCTGTCACTCCAGGCTCTTTCCCAGAGAAAATGTCCCCCCGAACCCCTTGCAAGGAGTGGTGTGAAGTCATCTCTTTTCATCTCTCCACACCTAGTACCCAGCTCAGGCATGGCAAATGAGACTCCGTAAGCAAGAGGGCGAATGCTCGCAAGTTGGTTCCTGTCAAGCTCATATTCCAAGAGCTCCATGGAATTGATTTGCCCATCTTGACTATACCCTAAAACCTAAAATTTCTGAATTTCTTGCCACAAGTTCATCTCTTAGTGTAAAAGTCAACTTCTCTCCCGTCTCTGGACTGTCGAGGTCACATTCACACAGTGGGCTTAGAAGACCAGACCTCTGGGGCCCTGGTATTGCAGGGCATGAGTTTTCTCAGGTAGGTCAATCCAGTGCATTTGACAGAGGAGACTGGCAGCTAGCTACACCCATATCCCACCCAGAGAGCTGCCCTGCCACCATGCAAGAGAGAAGGTGCCTGGGACGGGAGGAATGTTCTGGCATTCACAGGGTTAATAAGCTGGAAGGGACCTTGGGAACAATCCAGTTGCCAGTCCCCTCATTGTTCAGGTGAAGCTCAGTCGCTAGAAGATTTGTCCAAAGCCACATGGCCACCAACACGATTCTTTTGAGACCCTAGATACAGACTCCTGCCCAAGATGTCTGCTCTTGACCTAGCCCCAAGGTCAGGGCTGAAGGGAGAGGCAGAGCCTCTGGGACCCACCCCATTGGAGCTTAGGAGCCTCCCTCCCCACCCCCAAGCCCAACAGGTGGGAAGGAGCCTTTGTCCTTGGGTTCAAAGTGCCGCTGCCAATCCAGCCATCTTTCACCAAGTGCTGCTGATGGAGGCTATGGTCCCATCTGAGCTGGGACTGGGGACGTGCTGGTGTGAGTTTCCCAAGCCCAGCCTGCTCAACGGAGGCCTCTGTTCCAGCAGCCAAGGCGGGGGTGGGGGGGGTGGGGTGGGGTGGTGGTGGTGGTGCTGGCACGGAGACACCTTTATCCCGGCCCCAGCAGCTGAGCCAAGTGAGTTCCAAGACATATGCCGAGACCCTCTGGCTTGCTGGCATGACTCTTTGTGGGAAGTGACAGGGCAGACCGGGCAGGCACCCCCTTCTCCATCCAGCACCCAACCCTTCCCTCCAACTGCCTCCTGTCAAGGGCACTGCTGGCCAGTGTCCCCAGCAACGATCTGGGTGTTCAAACTAAAGGGTGGTTGTGTACGAATTGTACCCAGACAGGAATGGGCACACAGCGGCCTGAGGGTGTGTGCCTAGATGTGTGTGCCTGGTAACAGGAGCGACATTTGCACACAGGCAGGAGTGCTCAGGGCCATGGCAGCATGCTTGCAAAGAAACACGTCTTTCCTGGCAGACACTCCTGTCTGGGTAGGAGGCTCCTTTGGAGAGTGGACAAACATCTGCCTTCAAAAAAGAATCTGACCCTTCCTTCAAAAAAGAATCTGACTCGGTGTTGGCACAGAGTCCGGCACAGAATCTGCTGCCTGGGAAAAATCATGATGCCCAAATGAAAGGAAACAGATATACCTCAGGGGCCCCTCTATGCCGCAGCATCTCAGGGAGACCACAGGTGCCCCAAAGAAACCTAAATCTCTTCCTCTGCCCTCACCCCCTGCCTCAAGGTAGCCAACGAACTCTCCTGAACCTATGGGAGCTCCCCTTGTAGGGGCCCTGCCTACTGCTGGGGAAAGAGGAAGATGGTCCTCTAATGTCTGAGTACCCTTGGTCATCTTGCCCACATAGGCAAATGTGTTTTCCTCATGAAGAGATGCTCCCCTGAGGGCATTTTGCAGTAGCTCTTCAGATCTGAGAGGACAATGCCCATTCTCGCCTTTCTCTAAGTGAGACAGCAGTACATCAGGCAACCCAGCCATGCCCCCCCCACCCCCCCAGCCTTTGTGTGTCCCTGCAGCAGAGCTGAGGAGGCAAGGCAGGAGGGCCTGACCCCATAGGACTGTAGCCGTGGGTCATCTGGCTTCCATTAGGAGGTTCATTGTCGAGGGGTGAGTGGTGTGGTGGTGGTAACTCATCCACCGCACATTGTGTGCAGCTGGGGAATCTGATCTACATCAGACTATGGCTTGAAACAGATTTCCCCTTCTCAGATGAGAAGCGGCTGGCCGGGGCTATATTTAGATGGGGACTCAGCGAGGTCAGAAATAATTGTTGGCCCCGGGGTGGGGGGCGGGGAGGAGGTGTCTGTTCCTGGCTAATGTGTGCCCCTTCTTAGAGGACACGTGTGGGATGGCCCTTCTCTGGCCACTTAGGTCTGTGTTACAGCAACAAACAGCTCCTGGTATCAAAATGCCATTGCCTGTGACAGGTAAGCTCAGTAGAGGGAGGGCCTGGTAGAGGGACGTAGGTGTGTAGAACCACCGCGGGGAGGGGGGGTCATGGGGGAGCCAGGCAGTGCCGCTGTTAGGACCTGGGCTTTCAGATTCTCCCTCTGCCACTTACTAGCTTGGTCAGGCATTTAACGCCCCCATCTCCAAAAGGCTATGCAGATTAAATAATATAACATCTGTAAAACACTTGAGACGGCTCCTGGAGCACCCCTGTGAAATACGTGGCCGACTCGCCTTTTTGGTTTGCTTCTCCGAAATGAAAAGTTCAACTTTTATTTTATTGATTGATTGATCGATTGATTTTTACTTACGTATTTTTGATAAGTTCAACTTTAAAGGTTTCCAGATGTGCCCCTGGGACAGCTGAACCCTTCCGCCACTGTTGGCCTTCTAAGTGGTGCTGGAGAAGGAGTCAGGACTTGAAGGAACTCTGGTCGGACCTCATGATCTTACCCCCGACCCGCCAGCCTCACCCGGTGACCCTCTGCAGTCCCCAGACCTGCAGTCCCTGGCCCTCGGAAGAGGGGCTTGGCTCCACAACCAGCTCAGAACTTTCCAACCACTTCCCTGCTTCCTCCTCTCCCCCTCCCCTCTCCCCTCTCCAGCTTTTCAGACAGCCTTTCCCCTGCTTTCCAACAGCAAGCAGAGGGCAGGAAGAGGGAAACCCAAGTGAATTCATTTTATTGCCCACAGCACCGGAGAGAGCGAGGTGAAGCTAGGGAGACGCTCTAGCTATTAGAGGAAATGAGGTCAGGATTATCTGCGGCCTTAATTTATTCAGCTTCTCCCCTGACCTCTGTGAACAGGCATAATCAAAAGTTGGCTGTGCGTCTGGGATAGGGAAGCGTGCTGGCTCGCGGCCAAGCACCAGAGGCCGTGCTGCTTGCCAGCCTGTGGGTACGCTGGTTGGCCTGGCGTGTCTGGCAGGCCGGGGTCGGGCAGCGAGGCCCAGCATGGCGGTGTTGGCACAGAGTCTGGCGGCCCCTGCTGTGGCAGGGACGCGAGGAGGCAGCCTCCAGACACGATTAAACACAGGGCGTTTGCTGAGTTTGCAAACAAACCTGCAGGATGCAGGACTGAGGCAGCCGCAAGAAAACAAAGGTGACAATTTAGGGCAGGTAGCATGCCATAAGTGGGATTCATGTTAAAAGGCTTTTCTACTCCGTTAAGCCTGCCCGGGATGCTGCTGTGATCAGAGCTTGGGCTGGACTGTGAGTCTGGGGGCACACGGGGGGCTGGCGCGGGGTGTAGGACTCCCCTCTTATGCTCCCCAGGCCCCTGCTTGCCAAGTGTGGACCACCCTGGGGGAGACTTACAACTCCAAGGGAGAATGAGGTCACATGGTGCCAGGGAGGAGGGAAAGGCAGGGAAATGGGGTCAAGCTTGGCTAAGGGGTTCCAAAGCTCACTGAGCTTTTCACGAAAGCCTAACTCTAGAGCTTTTAGAAAATGCTGAGGTCCAGGCCAACCTCAGACCAGCACAATCAGAATTTCCAGGAGCCAGGCATCTGTATTTTCTCCAAGCACAGTGCTTCTCCACTCAGCCACCACCAGTGACCCTGATGATGGGCTCCCCTGGGGCACAGGGGCAGAAGAGTGGGGATCCGGGGCTGCTATATTTCTGCCCCGGAGTCTGAGAGATGCAGAAGGTCGAAGGCTCCAGAACACAGGGTAAGGGGGCGTGGGCACAGTGGTGGTCCTGACTGTTGCACCTGGCTTCACAATTTAGAAAGCAGTTTCACAGGCATGATTGCGTGTGAACCCAACTACAGCCCTGCGAGGCTGCCAAGCTGGGGACGACAAGCCTCCATTTTACAGATGAGGACATAGGTTAGAGAAGGTTAAGTGGACCCGCTCAAGGGCACACAGCCAGGACTCCGACACGGGGCTCGCTATGATGGCCCTACGGCTGGTGTAGCCTCCCTTTTCACTGGAACCCCCTCTCTTGCCAGGGCCAAGAGTCTGTAACTCCCCCGTGCAGAAGCAGTAACTGCCTGAAATGGATCCAAACATCATGGAAATTGATGAAGGCAGAAATGGGTTGGAGAGGTCTGTCCCATTTGAATATCTCTTAGAACTGCTCCTTGGCTAGCATGTTTCCATGGCAAGGTCTGTCTCAACATCCATGGCTCTCATCTCCAAATATGGCTCTATCATCTCACGCAGGGCGGGACCCGGCCCTGTGGCTCAGCGTGGTACAATGTCCCCCTGGCAGGAGCAGGGAGGGGATGGTACGCCTAACGCCTGGAGACTTTACCAATTATGGAATAGTTTCACTGGCTCTGGGGGCTGCAGACCTCAGAGTCTGCCTATGCCCTGGGCCACCGCTACCTAGAGAGCAGTAGTGAACCATGTACTGTTCTGTTCACTTAGGCTCAGCAAAACCTGGCGAAGGTCTCCCCACCCCTGGGGTTTCTCTGTCCTCTGGTCCTTCAAGGAGCGAAGGGAGTGTGTGAGAATAGTGCAAACCAAAGGCGTCATGTCCCAGAAAGGGCTGGAGACAGAACGAAGCAGGCACAGGTAACAGTATAGGGTTGGGGGGGGGTCCCTCCTCCTGCCTGGGCAAGCCCCTCCCTCTCTACAATTTGATCTTCCCCCTTGTCTCTCCCTTTCACTCTTGATCAGAAACTGCCTGGCAGGGTCACTCACTCACGCTTCAGCCTGAATGAGCCGTCCCTCCTGGTGGCAGCCGAGAGCTCGTTCCTGGGAACGGAGTGGGGGGCGGGAGAGTCCCGAGTCCCCAGTGATCCCAGGAGGGGGACCTTTCCCCACCACAGCCGTGGCCTTTGCCTTCAGAATGGGCTTTTCTCCTCACTCTCCCGTCCCCTCCTCCCTGTCCCCGTGATCAGTCTCCTGGTGACCCTCACGCGCATGACAGTATGTGCTTGGCGCTTAGACTTTTTGTGATGCTTGGAAAAGGGAGCCACACCCATCCAGACCACTGCTCCGAGAACAGACGTGGGGAGGAGAGCAAGGTAACCGAATGCCTGGCTTGGCTGCTCACACCAGACACAAAGGAGCAAGGAATCCCGGCGTCGGATGAGACCTTCAGGGCTCCAAATCCAGCCTTTTATCGGATCCAAGCTGTCATCACAGCCACCTATGCAACACGTGTGCCAGTTACACCCACTTAGAAGGACAGATGATGAGGGTTGTGCACATCATTAAATGTAATCAGACGTGACTTATGCAACAGTTTGATGCAGCATTAAACCGCTTATCTGTAGAGCTGTCCTAATGTACAGCTCGTCTGCCCTGGTAATCTACTCACAATTACAGAAACAAAGGGCTGGGAGCATTCTTCACATTTCTTGGTCACTTAGCCTTCTAAAGAGGTCCCCTCCTTCATCCCTAGCAGGCAGGTACTGAGCCCTTTCTGAGTACAAGTTGTGGGCTGGACACCTGCGGGACGAGGTGTGTTCTTCCAAGTTCTTCCTGCCAGTCTGGGCTCCCTGAAGTCTCTGAGCATCTGGGTCTTGGGTCTTTTCCCTGTGGTGGGTGGTAGTCCGGCAAGGTAGATGAAAAACAGACTAGACCTGCACGTGGTTGTTTATAGCAGCTCTATGCACAATTGTCAACACTTGGAAGCAAGCAAGATGTTCTTCAGGAGGTGAATGGATAAATAAAATGGGATAAAACCAGACAACAAAATACTATTTAACGTTAAAAAGAAATGAGCTATCAAGCCACAAAAAGACATGGAAGAAGCTTAAATGCATTTTTGCTAAGTGAGAGAAGCTAATCTGAAAAGGTTACATATTATATTATTAAAACTATACGGCATTCTGGAAAAGGTAGAACTATGGAGACAGTAAAAAGATCAGCCGTTGCCGGGGGCTGGTTAGGAGGGAGCGGGGGATGAACAGGTGGAGCACCGGGGATTTTCAGGGCAGTGAAAATAGCCTGTATGATACTATAATGGTGGTTACATGTCATTATACATTTGTCAAAACCCACAGGATGAACAACAAGAAGAATGAACCCTAATGTAAACTATGGACTTTGATGATGTTGATGCATCAAGTGTAGGTTCTTTGATGATCACAAATGCACCACCCTGGGGGTGGGGGGTTGTCCATGGCAGGGAGGCGGTGGGAGGGGGAGGAGAGAGCAGGGATATGTAGGAACTCTCTGTAGTTTCTGCTTAATTTTGCTGTGAACCTAACCTTGTTCTAAAAAATAGTCTATTTTAAACAACACACTAAACTAGGAAAAGAGGCAATATACCATTTTCTATCATTTTTTAAAAGAATGTGCTCATATTCATGGATCCTTCCTTGCTCTCTTACCAAGAGACGACGCCAAGTATGACATGCCCCAGGGCACACCGGCGGAGTAGGAACCGTGCTCCCACCAGAGCCACTGGGAAGCGGTTCCTGGGAACCTGATATATGTATAAGGCTGTGCTCTCTCTCCCCGTTTGTGCCAATGGCTCTCTCAGAACCCCCTACAAGGAGCCACTTCAAAGGACAGTCCCCCTCCTCATTATGCAGCCTGGCTGAAGGACCTGGTGTGGAGAGCCAGCAATGGGCGAGGACGCAGAGTCCTGCGACTGCATGCCCTGGGATGGGCTGGAACAGAAGTCTGCTGAGTGGACTCTGACCTGGACATGGAATTCCCCTTTGCTGGAGGGAGGGGTCAAGAGCAGCATGCACACGTGGTAGTGCCAGCGACCCCAGCCACGTCTTCTAGATGTGCCCCGTTTGTGTGTTCCTGAATTGGCAGACACACTTGCGCTGTCTCTAGGTTAGCTTCTGCCACTCCCAGGGTCCCGGATGCCTGGCGTGGTGGATTGCGCTGGGCTGGACACACAGGAGCCCTAGATGTCTCTACCATCTGCAGCAGAGCCCTCAGGTCTTTCATTAAACAACCCAATGTAGCCTCTAGGCACTGGACAGTGAGGTGAGAATCGAATGGGCGCCTCACCAGAGGACACAGGCAGCTGCTGACTGGCCAGCAGCTGACACCTAAAGGGAACAGTCCCAAATGGCACCTCTGAACACATCCTCTGGGTAGCAACAGCCCTGTCCTAGCACACAAGACATGGCTGGATTTCAGCCCCGAGGATCCCCTTGGTTAGGAGTCCTTGTGCAGTGAATAACCTACACCACAGTGTACTGTGGTTCTGTGAGCGTGTACACACATAGTCCCAGGAAAAGGAGTGTATCTCAGGGATCCAGCAGACGCAGTCTGAATCCCGGCTGTGCCTTATCTCACCATCTGAGGCTGGCCCAAGATGCCAACCTCCCAGGGCTGCTCTTCCTTCACCAGTAAAATGAGAGGTTCCTTCCTGCTCTAACAATCTAAGACATATGGGAAATTGAGAGCACATTTCCCTTTCTTTCCCTAGATTGCCCCCCTTTCCCCTCTTGAACTTGACCGGGTCCTTTCAGACGAAGCTAAAACTGAAAATCAATTTTAATTATAAAAATCCGTTTACTGTACCAATAAATCATCCTGGCCCTGGCTTGGTTGTGGGGAGAAGGTTACACCTGGAGCAGGGCTAATAAGTCACTCTCTGCCTCCGCCTCACTGCACCAAGCCTGCCCCTCTGCTCTAATATTCATCTCCGTCATTAGGCTGTGGATTATTAATGATGCCTTGGGCCGATGCATGGGAGCCGAGATGTTCCTGAAACACGTCGTGCTGGTTGTAACTTGATTTCCAGCTGGCCCCTTGACAGAAGACCCTGATGGGCCTTCCCCCCACCCTTCCTAGTGGTGGGGGAAGGCTGCATAATGGGGAGGGGGACTGTCCTTTGAAGTGGCTCCTTGTAGGGAGGGTCTGAGAGAGCCATTGGCACAAACGGGGAGAGACAGCACAGCCTTATACATATATCAGGTTCCCAGGGCTATCAGTCTTTTAAATTAATTAACTGATCAATTACTGTTGCTGTTAGAGTTATTCTTGATGTGCTCTAAGGGGAGGGGAGCCATGCGTTTCAGATGGCCATCGGGAGGGGCAAGGAGGAGACCCCATCCTGGCACTAGCTCAATGACATACCTAAAGAGGAAGAGAGAAAGTACTGGGTGTAAGGATCTGGGGGCTGCTTGGCCCCAGAGGTCACTTGGGATCCGTGAACCCCTGGCTAAAGCGAAGGTTTTGAGTCCACACACAAATCTGTGTGGTACTGTGGCCTGAGGCTCGGACAGAGTGGGGAGGGCAGCTAACAAGCAGCGGTTGGCTCTTAGAACCAACTCCCTTCAGTGGAGGGACAAAAGTCTTCCTTCCTTCATGGGGAGCAGCTCATTCAAAGCCCACAGTGCTCTGGTCAAGCCCCTGAGGCACTGCTGAAAACAGTGGGTCCAGATGAGAGAGAGAAAGGCCGAATTTCTCTCTTGAATGTCTGAGGCTCTCCTGTTCTCCCTCCCATAAATCTAGTCAGCAGAGATGCAAAACAAGGAGGCCGATGTAGGAGGGAAGCTGGTGGGGCTGACCCACCACCAGTGGGGCAGGGGCCACGAGTGGCTTCTATGGTCTGTTCCGGTCATGTAAATTCACTGCCAACCCGGCACAGGGTTACCAGCAAGTGGGCATGGACAGCATTTTAAACTGGCGAAGAAGCAGCCACAGGGCACATCATCAGCGGCCAGGCTGACCAGCTCTGCCTACTACTTACTAGAAGTGTGCCTTTGGGCAAGTGCCTTAGGATCTTTGAGCCTGCTTCTCCACTGTAAATGTAAAATGGGGACAGTAATCCCTGCCTTGGTTGTTGTGAGAGCACATCACACAGTAGGTCCGCTTGGGAATATTTTATGACTCATCGGCATCCCTTCCTGAAGACAGAAAGGAGATAACACAACCCATCAAATTGGCTGTTTGCTTGCACTGATTTTGCGGGAGGGACAATTAAAAGTGGCACACCAAAGGAGAATTGTTTATGGAGTCAATGCAGAGGCATCAGATTTAAAATCAAAAGACCTGGGTTTGAGATTAACCGTGCCACTGTGCCTTCGGCTGTGTGACTTTCGAGAAGTCATTTGACCTTTATCACCTGTTACGTAGGATAATGATGACTCTAAGAGACCGCTGGGCCGGTTCAATGAGATGTCCTGTGGGAAGGACGCGGGAGATGGCAGGTGCTAAACAGAACCATGACATCATTTCATTTGCTACCACTGTCCCATTAGCAAAGATAATTTAGAGCTTGCCTGTATCAGGCTTTCCAGGGAGCATAAATGATAGTAACTATTAACTTCTCGATTCAATTCTTTTGCTACCTTCCATTAAGGCACCAGAAGAGAAATCACTTTCCTTTTTTCATCCACTCATCATCATTTCAGATATCCTGCTACACTGAGATACAATACCAAGGAAGCAAGCACATTATAAAAAAGAAAGAACAAAAAAGAAGGAAGAAGAAAAAGCAGCTAAGCCCAGGCATGGATCCCCATGCTGAAGAATTGGTTTAATTAAATAGAAAACTCTGGTGCTTGTGGTAATTGTTATTAAGGAATCTATATCCCATCAGAACTCTCTCCCCTAGAGTTTGCTCCCTCTGCTTTCTCTGCATTGGGTACTAAAGTTGCTTCTATCTTTAGGCAGATGCAGCCACAGAGCCCAGAGATTACTGTGGGGTGACTGTCTGGTGTGGGGCTTGGGTGCAGCAACAGCAAAAACAAACAAACAAACAAAAAAACCAAAAACCAAAAACCAAAACCAAAACCAAAAAACAAACAAACCTTGATCCCATCCTGACCTTCTCCTTGAATTTCCCTGACTTAGAGCTCATTCATTTCTTCTGCAAAAGGGCAACATATGCCTTCTCTCAGGGCTGGTTATCAGGGACACATAACATGGGCAATGCTTGCTTTTGGAGCCCCTCTACTGTTTCTCTGTACACAAGGAGGATGGTTTCTAACATTGCCCACACCACGGGGTTCCTAATTCCCCTGAGCCACTGCCATCTGCTTCTTGGGCACCAGTTGCTTATAAAAAATACCTGGTCTGTCTCTTTTTGATGCCGCTAAAGCAACTAGATGCCGGAAGTAGATATAACAGTAAGCTTTTCATCATGCGTACAACAGATACAAAAAGGCAACAAGTGGGGGTAGCAGGAGATAGTTTGGTATAGTGGAAAGAGCCCTGGAGGGACTTGGGTTTGGGTCCCAACTATACTATGTATTAGGTTCATAAATTTGGGAAGTCCTGGGTGTTAATTCTGAATTGTGCCTTGGCCTGAGCTGAGTCCTGCCTGATTCAGCATGGCTTGACTCTCCAGGGTTCAGAATCATTCTAAACCTTCTGGATCAAAATAGATGAGTTGATTCCATATACTTACAATAATAGTTTGCTTATCAATTATCAAGCATTTGTTGGGTCTCTATCCCAGGCTCTGTACTGTGCTATAATAAGTCAGGTCAGGCAAGGGGGCACCTTAGAAGTCAAAGAGAAGCCTTTGAAACATTTTCATTCTTGGATGGTCAACTGGCATCATGAATTAAACAATTAAGAACTAGGTAGCAATATGCAGAGTGCTATGTAGAAAGGATCATAGAGCAGAAAAAGAGCAATAAGCCAGGATCGGGGTCATTTTCAGTCTTGGGCAAAGAAGTGAACCAAGAATAGGGCAGATGCAATCAATGCTATCCTCCCTAGATAGCTATGGATCTCTGACTCTCAACCAAGAGGTCTTGTATAGCTGAGGCAAGTGTACTCAGGCCCTAGCAGATCGAAATGTGGACTGGATGCTCCTCAAAGAGGAGGATAAGGCATAGCTGCAAGTGTTGTGTGCTGTGACTCTCCCAGGCCACTCACACAGGCGCTCATATCCCAGGCAACCATCAAGAGGCAGGCGGCCAGAGCAGAATGGGGGCCCAAAGGACTCGGGAAACCCACAGACCATACGCTCACACTGATGAGAGTGAAGAGCAGGGTAAATGGAAAAAGCACAGAGGTCCTACCTATAGCATGGAAGGGATGAGGTGAAAACTGGAAAAATTCATTAGAAGAAAAAGAGGTCTTGAAGAGTTCAGTGTCCAGAACAACTTGACTTAATATCAGTGTGGGGCTCAGCAGACCTCAAATGCCATGATAAAGCCCTGCTTCCTGAAGTACTAGGCTGAAACTCAAACTAAATACAGCCCAAGGGAAAGGTAGAAGGTTTAGGGTAAGTATGTGTATGTGTGGGGGGAGGGGTCGGTATTGAAGTTTTAAATTCCATTGCAGCAATTATCACAACCATTTTTCTAGCCTTCTAGCCAGAGTCAAAGACTGTGTACATTTGAAAATCTCTAACCCTTTAAAACATTACTATGAAGTTGAAAGTTCCTGGTGTCTTTTGATTAAACATTGTGCTAGGTAATGACTGTTCCACTTCTTATTTTTTTCACCCCCTTCAAATTACTGATTGTTGTCCGACATCAGGGCCCCATTTGCTCTTATTAAATTAACAAGCCCAAAAAGCTCTTAATGAATTGAAACTCATCAAATGTTTGGAAACGAACAGCAGTCTTAAGATTCTTTCCCTTTTAATGTATCTCTGTGTGAAACGTCTCACTTTCCCTTACACTTGCTTAGGTTCAGACAGCCACATACAGGGAATCAGATTTTGATCCTTAGCCCACCTGAGGAAGCAGTCCACAGAGATGCAGGAACTTGAGTGCTTGGGTGGCTCTTCCAACTGGCAATGTGCTGTTCTGCATAAGTATTGACTTTCTGGCTGCACCAAATGATTCCTACTTTTCTTCCAAGGATGCCTTAGGAATTTTGATGCATTTGAAAAGGCATTGCTAGGGTATAGTCTGCAGTCATCAAACAGACCTATTCCCCTTTTTAGGGCAATCTGACTGGTCTGCAAAGTGGTTAAACTTCCTCTGTGGGCAGTTGTGGGCCAATGAGATGGGTATCCTGGAACCCACTGTCCCATCTTCTCTGGACATTTCTCCTTTCCTGATGCCATCCTCATCTAGGAGCAGACCATTTTCAGAGGTTCCAACTGAGATCCTCAGCTTTGCAAAGGGTGGGAATTCCTGAAACCATCACAGAGCTTGGGGTCCAATGAATAGCAAAACCACCCAAGTAGGGAGCATCCAGGGAAAACTCTATATTGGCTCTTGCCCTACAAGCCAGAAGAAATAATGGAATGACTGTGCAATATTCCTTGAATTTCAGTTATCAGTTAGCCTTGGAAAGTGGGCTTGCTACATGAACGTTTAGGTCCGTGTGTGTCTGTAGGAGGAGCCAGGTAAAAGTTAAAGGATCATGAATATAGCCAAAGGGACATACTTTCTAGCCAGCAACCACTCCCTAGCCTTGGACAACCACACAGTCACAAATCCATGTGTCCCTAGATACATGTGAATGAGAGCAAAGGGTGTGCCTGCTCACTGAGCCTTCACCCTGGGAGCAGCTCTGCTCTTAACTCACTGTGTCTCCCAGCTGTTCACGAGTCTAGACACACATACCTAAAATGGTCCTGTTGGAGGCTTTCCAGATTGGTCCACCTGCTGTTAGGACTACTTCACGTAGTTAGGAACCATCTGGCAGTCCTTAGGAACATCACAAGTTACTTCATGCTGTCATCCCATGATCAGATCTACTCAATATTTAGAGCTCTGCCACTGGCTTGTATTAGGATATGCAGATTTCAAACCTCCAATGTGCAGGATGGGAAAAATGTCTCCTATATGTACCTGGAAAACAATATCACATTGTAGAACAAATAACACCTTAACCTAAAGGAGGTTGCTGTAAGCCTCCACTATAATTAGGCAAAGGAAAGAACCTATAGGGTTTCTGCCCATGTCTGAAAGCTGAATCCTGGTTTCCTTATTCCTGCCTACTTCTTAGCAGCATGACCCTGGCCATCAAGAGTTAACTCCATTTGACTCTGAAGCATGGACTACCACCCAGAACAAGGAGCTGGGCTATGGAGGATCCTGCAAGGACCAGTATTGATTGGCTTACTTGATTAGTTGGTTAACAGAATATCACTGCTTTCTAATATAATTAAAAGAAGATAAATACTGGGGCTTCATCCTGTAAGCAAGGGCCATTAGTGATCATGGTGCACAACCTGATTAAAAATTCAATCAACTGGGAGGGTAATTTATGAACTTGCCAGCCTCTAGTGCCATTACAGGGTTTGTGGGGTCTTGAGATATGATGTGGCTGGCATGGAATTCCCCAACCTGTTGTGGTTGTCCTGGTCTCTTGGGAAGGGAATTTATTACACAGGGAAATATGCAGGATGGTCTCTCTTTGCAGGTAGAGTTACTCCATGCTTGCCACAAAGCTCCTTTGTAAAGTATCAGAGACGGATACCCAAAGCACCAACCAGGGGACCATCATGACTGTTTAACCCTTTGACTCACTTCCCTCAATCCTAAAAACAATACTGGCCCCTAGCTTACTCTCTGTTATCCTTTCTTTTATCCTATCTTTTATCATCAGGTTCATCATGAGTTTGAAACTTTCTTTGGATTACTGATATGATCATTAAACATTTATTAAATACTTATGAAGAGTTACGGTGAGCAAAGCAAGTGTGACTAGTGGAGGGGCACAGGACTTATTTACTTGGGGGCTGAGGGCTACACCCCCTAAGCTGCTAAGAGGAGTAGCTAAAAGCTCATGCTTTTGCCTCATATGCACAGTGCAGGTGCCCATGGCATAATCTACTCCCATTGGACATGTTAGACAGTGGGCACCTCCAGGAGGAGGCAGGTTGCCAGACTTTGTGGAGGACAGGGGTCAGCCTTCTTCACTTGGATGTTGTCTGTTACTTTCTCAATCAACTGAGGCATGTTATTGGCACATTAACTGCTGGTCTAGCTGGTAAATGTGTGATATGGGTAGAGAAGTGTCATTCAGCATTCCTGAGTTGCTCTTATTGATGTCTAAGCTGTCCCTGCTTACAGCAAGGGGCAGTAGCCCCGCATTGAGGGCTGGTGGGGGTCTTGGTGACATGCAGTTGGTAGAGGATTTGGCATATCTCCAAGGAAGGTGCTATATAAATACAGGGTATTATTATTCTATTAGCTTATGTTCTTAATTTTTGGAATGTGTCCAGATGTGCTGACTGATGAACAGACATTAGAGATGGGGGAGGAGTGTAAAGACTCCACTGCTAATGCCTAGAGCAGAATGGAATACCACGTTAGCTCTGCCTCAGAACTGGGTAGTGTTCTGATGACAGGTTAGATGTGTCTGGAAAAGCCAGTAAGATCTCAAGGTGCAGATACAGTCCTGATGTAGAAATAACAAAAAGCTGACCCAGTGATGTGACTCTGACACTTTTTTCTGCCCCCCCAAAGGACATTTTTCTGTCAACTGTTGTCCTTCCAAAAAAACATGTCCCCTTAATGGTTTTATTTTATTTATTTATTTATTTTTTCTGAGAGATTTCCTTTATCTTGGTGTCCTTTTCCCTGAGATGCTGCCAGGTTTGGATGAACAGGGACACACTGCTGGGATGTCTGATATTTCTATCACTAGAAAGAAGAGAAAGGAATGAGGCAAATAGGGGAACCTGCAGAGGGTAGCGGGAGCTGCCCTTAGCACATTATGGGATGTCAGTGCTGAAGCCCACACCTTTAATGGGAATGACAAAGATACGTGCTTGAGGGGTTGACAGGAATAATCGAGAATACCAGCATGCTCAGAAATCCATTCTGTTCACCCTTAGGTTTTCTAAGAGCTGAACTCATCTTCCTAAATGCTTATTTGCAGAGAAAATACCATGTGTAAAGAGATATGTATATACAGAGAAATGAGGACATATCTCTACCTACAGTTTTGTTATTTACCTTGCCATAAAATAAATGCTTATTAATTTCCATACTATGTACAGAGGGAGCTGCCACATGTGAATTTCTTTCATCAGTAATTGCTGTGCCTGTGACTCCTTCAGTTATATGTACCAGGGAGATGGTTTCCAAATAAGAACTGGGAGAGAAGGACAGATTCACAGATGATAGCTAAAAACATCTAGAAATTACAGAACAATTGAGGTCAGCAAGAACCAAGTTATTCAGTGTATCCCCTGGGGGCTAGAGGCAGACTTTTCCTCCATGGTTCCAAAATTACTTGGCTGTTTCATTAAGGTGAAAGGCAGTGCAGCCTCACAAGTGCAGAGAGTGGAGGTTGTCACTTAAAATTTAGATGGACTTGTCAACGAAACACTTAGAAAAAATGGCATTTTGGGGCGCCTGGGTGGCTCAGTCGTTAAGCGTCTGCCTTCGGCTCAGGTCATGATCCCAGGGTCCTGGGATGGAGCCCCGCATCGGGCTCTCTGCTCCGCGGGAAGCCTGCTTCTCCCTCTCCCACTGTCCCTGCTTGTGTTCCCTCTCTCGCTGTGTCTCTCTCTGTCAAATAAATAAATAAAATCTTAAAAAAAAAAAAAAAAAAGAATGGCATTTTGATGGTCTGTTCCTGCTCATCAAAGAAGTTGCTCAAATTTGTAGGGTAGAGGAATGAAAGTAAGGAGGGTTTTAATTGCAGCATTTGGCTCTGAACATGTTTATACCTATATAAAAATTCAGGAAATCAGTACTGTTAAGAAAATCTGATGTCCAGGCAGAAGGATTTAAGATGTGGGGGAGCTGTCCTCAAGTTCTGGTGCTGAAACATCGAACTACTGATTTTATCATTTGAAGTGCTTCCATGATATGAATTAACACTTTTTTTTTCCTGGCTCTGGGTAGAGTTGCAGATCAACCATTCATGACCAAAATGTAAAGCTAAAATAGTACTTGTCTCATAGCTAGAGGATGGAATTTTATGGAAGATTATGGAAGACTATTCTCTGAACCTTCCAATGTGATAAAAATGAGTAGCGCCCATTTGTATCAAGTTCTGCTTTCTTCATAGGCACACAAAAACTGAGCTCCCCAGTCCCTCTGCAGTTATGTGAAGGCAGGTGACAAATTCTGGCCAGTGAGGATGTGAGTAGAAGTGATATGTATGAGTGCTGTGCCAAAGCATTTAAGATGTATAACCATCTAGCTCTCTCTTTCCTCTGCAGCAACAATGATATAGACCACGCCTGATATAGCAGAGGCAGGATGGAATCAGCATCTATCCTTGAGTTCCCACTTGGGAATCAACTTCCCTAGAGAACTGCCGAACTGACAGTTAACTTTGAATGAATGAGAAATAAAATGTTATGTGTTAGGTCTCTGAAATTTTGAAGCTTATCATGTTCTACCCTGTCCTATCTTAATTGATACACTTGGTTACTCATTTTGGTGTCAATAAGACCTTTATGCCAAAGACATCAAATAAATATATAGGGAAGAAAAACATTTTTTCACTTGGGGAAAAAAAGAAACATATCTCACAATGTCCCCCATGATGATGACCTGGATGTTGGTTTCTTTGGGAAAGCTATGAAAGAAATGTTTTCAGAGGCTTACGTTTCTATTTGGCATAGAATTATATTCCTGAATTTCCTTTTAAAATGGTGAAGGAATCTATGTTGAATTTATCATGATCACAGTTCTACAATGTAGGAAGAAGCCAAATTAAGTTCAACATCCCTGCCATGAAATGATGGATGTAACCATCAAGCAGACATCAAAGAGGATGAGAACTGACAGAGACCACAGGATTTTGTGAAGAGGCAGTCACAGGCTACCTTTTTAAGAGAGTAGTTTCATTGGAGAAACCATATTGCAAAGGTTTGAGGAAAGACTTAGATGTAAAAAAATGAAAGTAGGAGATCTAAACCAGAAACTCCAAGTATCGGTGTGAAGGAAGGAAACAGGGCTGTAGTTAAAAAGAGAAAAAAACTGGAGTTTGACTGAAGGTGGGGGTGCAGGAACAGATGACAGGAGGAAATAAAAGATAAAAAATGTGGACAGAAAATCCTTTGTATATTTGAAGAGGGTAGGAGTCAGAGCACAGGTGGGAGATATTTTTATGAAGAGAGGGAACATATGAGGGTATGGAAAGGCTTTCCTTCTGTATTTCTTATTTCTTATCTGAGTCCATGGCCTCATCATACAACTAGTTTCTACTGACTGAGAACTCCAGGAATCATCTTGAACTCCTTTATCTCCTTTACACGTCCCTCCATACTGTTATCACAAAGGCTATTTAACCTCCTGAGTATCCCTTAAACCTATACCTTTGTGAAGCTTTAAATTTGGTTGGACGTATCCTAATCACAGTTTTACCCCTTACCAGCTGGGTGACCTCAGGTAAATTACACACCTCTCAATTTCTCATCTATGAAATGGAAATAAAAATAACTACTTTGTAGCACTGCTGTGAAGATTAAATTAAATAAGTACCTGACACAGTGATAGCAAAAACTTCTTACTTGGCTCTTCCTAGTCCTAAAAAAATAGATTTCCCATTTTTTTATTTGTTGACTACATTGCCACCAGAATTATCTGTTTGACATTCAAGTCTGTTATGGTCTTGCCCCTGCTTAAATCATGTCAATGAATCTATTGTTTTTGGACTAAAATCCAACCTCCCCATTTTAAGTATGATCTCATCCCTGTCCAACTCTACAGCTTTCACCAAGCTCCCATCTCAATTTATGTTCCAATGACATTAAATTCCTTATAGCTTCCCTTAAGACATCATAATGTTTCAAGTTTTCTTTGACTTTGCAATGTTGCCCCTTCTGCCTGGAATGTCCTTTTCCTCTCTTGTTCCCTCAGTAAACTATTCATCTTTGAAACTCAGCTCATGTGTGGCCTTCTTCGGGTCCTTATTCATCACTCGCTTCTCTGTGCTACCTCTCTATAATCTAATCACTGCTGTTGTCACACTTACCTCATTGTATTGCATTTATGTATTTACATGCTGGCTTTCAATATTACATGAACTCCTTGAAGGAAGGGATGTGTTTTATTTAATTCTATAACCCTCTTGCCCAGGACAGTACCTCATACTGGGTAGGTACTTATCAAATGATTGAATGAATGAATTTGCCTACCTGGAGTGATAATAATCAAGTTGTACAACAGATAGAAGTGGGTAAGATCATCCCCATATAGTTTGCATCTTCATGGAGCAGACATCATCTGTTCTAAGTGATGTCTGTGTTTCTGGAATTATTGAAAGGAGTGGCATTGGAACCTAAAGTTAGTGGAAAATACAATACACTAAACTCATACCTGAGATTCTTCATGCCTTGTTGTTTTTGAACACATGCGTGTGTGCACATGCATGCACACACACACAACATCTCCTGTCGCTTTGTCTACAGAATCATAACACCATAGGCTATTCCAGCCTTGAGAACTGTATGCAGCTTGGCTGACTGAACTCAAATGTTTAATTTTCAATTTTTCCTTCTACCTGAGGTCTTGGTTCTTGGATATACAGAAAGCTATATTGATGAATAACAGAATCTATACTTAGTTTTCCACTGGGGTCCTCTCATGTGGCGTGGTAATACAGGTTTAGAGGCAAAGAGGAGAGGGAAGGCAGATGACTCCTATCATCAGGGAAGCTGATGACTGTGGCTCTGACCAGGAGCCTAGGACCCCCTGGATATGTTTCCTCTTTAGAGCCATGTCTGACTATGAGGCCCTAGTGTATGTTTTCTAAATATAAAATGGGGAGAATTTTGTAATTCTAGATAGCACCTAACCATAAAGATTCAAAATAAGAGACAGGTTCCAGATCTAAGAGGAAGAAAGTGATTTTAAGCAGAAATTGGAGTCTAAAAGTCCCACCTGAGGAACCTCCAGTTACAGAAAAACCCTTCATCTTCTGCATCTTCTGCAGAAGTGTGAGGCAGTCCCTAAGTTTCAGAAAACTGGAAGAAATATCTAATTAGGCCTGCCAAACCAAACTCTATAAAAATTAGGAACAGGACACTAAAATAAACCCAGGAATGGCTATCATTAGAAAGCAGAGTTTACCTTCTACTCTCTGAAGAAGTGATTGTTGTATATGGTTAAAATAATTTAATTAATGAGGGATCATTTTTATGGAATCTGGAAGGCTGCCAAGGCATGTCCTCCATTTATAGATCAATGTTCTATAGTAGAGTTCTACATGTAAAGATATCAGGACCTCTAGCTGGTGCCACTGATGATTTCCAGTGGCTATTCCAGGGTCACTTTGGAGCTTCCTCGGGTGGAAAGGTCCATCAGAAGAAGACCTGGTCATGCTGATTATCCAGTTTTGTCTCTACCTGGGACAGAGGCAGTACTGGAGAGTGGCTAAGAGCACAGACTCTTGAGGTTTTAATCCTATCTTCACCCTCATAAACTGTGTTATCTTGGGGAGGTTGCTTAACCTGTCTGTGTCTCAGTTTCTTATTCTGTAAGATGGGACCCAAACTTGCCACAGACTGGGAGAAAATATTTGCAAATCATATATCTGACAAAGGGTTTTCAGAATATACAAATAATTCTCAAAACTCAACAATAAGGAAACAAACAATCTGGTTTTTTAAGGGTAAAAGATTTGAACAGACACTTCACCAAAGGAGATATAGAGATGGCAAGTAAGCACACGAAAAGATGTTTACTATTATTAATCATTAGGAAAATGTGAATTAAAACCACAATGAGATATCCTTACATATCTATGTGATTGGATAAAAACAAAAACAAACAAAAAACAAACAAAAACAACAAGAATGAAAAACAGATGGCACCAAGTGTGAATGAGGATGGGGAAATGACTGGAATTCTCATACATTGTTGGTAAAAATGCACCATGCAGCCAGCCTGGAAGACAATTTAATAGTTTCTTATAATATGACTCAGAAATCCCACTCCTGGGTGCCTGGGTGGCTCAGTCGTTAAGCGTCTGCCTTCGGCTCAGGTCATGATCCCAGGGTCCTGGGATTGAGCCCCACATCGGGCTCCCTGCTCAGCAGGAAGCCTGCTTCTCCCTCTCCCACTCCCCCTGCTTGTGTTCCTGCTCTCGCTCGCTCTCTGTCAAATAAATAAATAAAATCTTAAAAAAAAAAAAGAAATCCCACTCCTAGGTATTTACCTAAGAGAAATGAAAATTTATGCTCAGATAAAAACCTGCATGAGAGTGTTTATAGGAGCTTTGTTTATAATCACCCAACCACAGAAATAACCCAAATATCATTCAATGGTGAATAGGTAAACTGAGGTACAATTATATCATAGATTACTGCTCAGCAGATAAAAAGGAGCAACAACACGGATGAATTTAAAAGCACTGTGTTGAGTAAAAGAAGTCAGATACAAAGATTATATATTGTATGATTCCACTTATGTGAAACTCTAGAAGAAGCAAAAACTATTGTGACAGAACAAAGGTCAGTGATTTCCAGGGGAGGGAGAAGTGGGGGAAGACCCACTGGAAAGGGGCATGAAAAAACACAGAGAGGATCCTATGTACCCTTCAGCCAGTTTCCCCACAATGGTTACATCTTACAAAACTATAATATCAAAACCAAGAAATTGACATTGGTGTAGAGTATGTCTATAGTTCCATTTCATTGTATCACAGGTGTAGATTCATGTAACCACCACAGCAATCAGGATACAGAACTATTCCAATACTCCCACATAACTATACACTTAAAATTGGTGATCATATGTTAATTATACCTCATTCAAGCTGGCAAAACACCAAACACCAAGAAACCCCTCAAACTCTGTCAAGGTAACAGTAAGCAGTATGCAACTATTAGCTTTCACTGTTGCTGTTTTCTCAAGGAGCATCTCTCTTCTGTACCAGAAGACTAAGGTTCTCAAAACAAAGGCCAATCCAAGCAATAAGCTAGGGGCACAAGGGCACTCTCTTTTTTATTTGCACGACTCCCTGAATGTTGCTATACTGGGTAAATTAGACAAACCATTAGTCACCAGCAGCTGGACCTAGCACTACTCTAGCACTGTTGGAATTCCCCAAATTGCCTCCTGCACATCGTGTGGACTCGCATTTGCTCCTGTCTTCTCTCTCATGGTGACTATCCTTCTGTTACTTGAATATGCCAAGCGCATCCTACTTCAGGGTCTGGCCACTTGCTGTTCCCTCTGTCTAGAATGTTTTCTTCATAGTTATTCAGTAGCCAGCTCACATGTCATTATTCAGCAAGAGCTTCCTGAGCCTTGTAGACCAAAACTGCCCCCTTCTGCCACTTTCAGCTTCTCTCATGTGACTCCATCTTACTTCTCTTATAGCACTTCCCACTAGAAGAAATTACCTTGGCCCTTTATTTGCTCACTTGTTTATTGTCCATTCTGATCCCCCTAGCATGAAGCTACATACATGCATGGGCATCATCTCTTTTGTCTCCTGCTGGATCTTCACTATTGCCAGTGACTGTGACCATGCCCCCCAGCAGAATTTCCTGCCCACCCTACTTCTCATTGGCCCTCTTTTCTTTTTCCTTTAACTCTCTTTCTGTGCTCTCCCCATTGCAACACATATCTGTTGAGATAAAAATGAAGTATGCAGAAGCGGCCTGAGGTGACCTCTGGAAAATGGTTCGCGATTCGCTTGTCCCAGAAAACCCTACAAAATCATGTAAATCAAGAGGTTCAAATCTTCATGTTCACTTTAAGAACACACGTGAAACTGCCCAGGCCATCAAGGGTATGCATATCAGAAAAGCCACCAAGTATCTGAAAGATGTCACTTTACAGAAGCAGTGTGTCCCATTCCGTCCCTACAATGGTGGAGTTGGTAGGTGTGCCCAGGCCAAACAAACAGTGGGGCTGGACACAGGGTCGGTGGCCCAAGAAGAGTGCTGAATTTTTACTGCAAATGCTTAAAAATGCAGAGTAATGCTGAACTTAAGGGTTTAGATGTTGATTCTCTGGTCACTGAGCACATCCAG
The DNA here is from genome assembly GCF_037043125.1 of Eumetopias jubatus. Classification (NCBI taxonomy): domain Eukaryota; kingdom Metazoa; phylum Chordata; class Mammalia; order Carnivora; family Otariidae; genus Eumetopias; species Eumetopias jubatus. Next base: position 88,054,648 of record NW_028274820.1, read on the forward strand.
GTGAACAAAGCCCCAAGATGCGGCGTAGAACGTACAGGGCTCATGGTCGGATTAACCCATACATGAGCTCTCCCTGCCACATTGAGATGATCCTTACTGAAAAAGAGCAGATTGTTCCTAAACCAGAAGAGGAGGTTGCACAGAGGGAAAAGATATCCCAGAGGAAACTGAAGAAACAAAAACCTATGGCCCAGGAGTAAATTCTGCAGAATAAATGCAAAAAAAAAAAAAAAAAAAATGAAGTACACAGTCACACTGGAGGAATCACAGACAAATCCAGAGACTTCAGCTTACTCCGTCTCAGGCTTTGTTGCAGCGACTCTCCCTTTCCCGACCCTTTTCCTTGGCTCTCTGCCTGTCCTTAATGGGTGCCTGCAGGAGGAATGCCCAGCAAGGAGGACTCCCACTAAATTTTCTCTAAGCCGTTTATTCTCGGACTGCATTTAAGCTAATAGGAAAGGCTTCATGGGAAATCTGGAGGCTTCTTGCCATCCTCATGCTTGCCCTTTGCCTCACTTCAATCTAGTTAGCCCTGTTGTTATTTTTTCTGTGGAATGGCATATATCCGTGTCATTAATTCTACATATTTCTAGGGGAAAAGGGGATTGGGAGGAAGGAAAGACTGATTATTTATCAAGTAAAAGACATTTCTTCTCTCTCTGGACAGCCAGCTGGATTTTCTGAACTCATTTCTGCCCTGAAATGGGGCAGCCACTTCTGAAATGACTCCTCTGTATAGGGGTGGGCTCTGTTTTTATGGCCAGTGGGTAATAGCATTTCCTGATTTATGAACTGGCATCTGGGGTAGGGCTGGATGGATTCATCATGGGGAGAACAGCCATATAAATAATCCTGTCACATAAAATTATTGTTCTCATTTTGATTTTTAAAAAATGTCCCTTTGTGCAGTGGGGTTTAGGAGATTTTAGCGGGAAAGCTGGAGAAGGATGAGTTATTTGGCTCCCTTTCTCTATATAAGGTAAAAATGCACCAGTAGTCTCCAGAAACAGTGACTTGCTTAGAAGACAATTACCAAAACGGTTTAATTATTTGGGGGGACCCTTGGCATTTGGCTTAAAGTCAAAGCCAAGGTCTTCACCTGAGGAAAGATGTAGATGACCAACAAAGTAAATAGCTGCAGAACATGCTAAAAGAGTTTTCTTTCTTCTTTTTTTAAGATTTTGTTTTGAAGTAATCTCTACAACCAACATGGGGCTCAAACTCATAACCCCGAGATCAAGAGTTGCATGCTCTGCTGACTGAGCCAGCCAGGCGCCTCAAAAGAGTGATTTTCTATGCAGAAATATTTCTGTGGTACTCAGAACATACAATCTATTATAGAAGCATATTTTAAAGAATGGGTCCCTCACATAAATGGAATTTCTAAATCTTCTCCAGTATGCAAGATGTTGTATAGACACCATCTCTTTCCATAGTACCAGGCTCCAGAGGATCTTTCCATAGTACCAGGCTCCAGAGGACAGAGAGAGACAGAAAGAGAGAGAGAGAGAGAGAGAGAAACAGGAGTTTCTTTCCTCATTTCACTAGCCTAGACAGGAGCAGTACCAGGAATCTGGGAGTGATAGCCAAGGGACTAGGAGGCAGGAGTCTTCTGGTGGGTGTGTCCTTGGGGAGGGGGCCAGCTGAGGCTGTTGAGCTATCTCTAACTACTGTCTAACCATAGGGATTTCTGTTCATTCCTCTAATTTATTTCTTTGTTTTCATGGCAGAATAAACTCCAAATTCCAGGGGTCAACTAAGCGCCTGCCACCAGCCCACACGAGGCCAAAAAAAAGCTTAGTGTCATCAGTCAATGCCAGCTAGTTAATAATGGCCAGCCTCTTTGCTAATGGCCCGAGGAAGGGGTCCTTGGGCAGCAAAGGCTGTAGCAGAGAGACTTGCAGGCAGCTGCATGGGGAGAATGCTTTGCAAGAAGCATTTCTGCTGGCCACTTTCAAGGGCGTATCCACCCATGCCCAGCTCTTTAGGAAGGTAGTAATTAGTTTTATTCCCTTCAGTGCACATGGCAAAGGCAGCAGGATCTGGCATTTAGAGAACCATTGGAGTCTGCCCCTCTCATCTTGACTTGACTCAGGTTTACATTTATAACTAAGAAATATCAGGACTGTAAGGTGGTTTAGGGGTTGTGTTCAGTTCCCACAGACAGAAAAGAAACTTCCAGAGTCAAGGCTTTAGACAAGGAGAGACCACTGCCAAGAAAGGCTAATAATGACTCAGTTGGCCCTGTACCACCCAGTGTCTCTTGCAAACTGCAGGTGGTGAACACAATCACTAAATAGTAAGCTCCTCGAGGGCATAGCTGTCTTGTGCATCTTTGTATGTTCCCAGAATGGGGGCTATCCACAGAGCTGCAGGAACAAAGATTTCTAGGCCTACACAGTACATTACGGTCATCTGGACAGTGCTTCCCCACCGGTGTGTGGCGGCATGCTCTGATGCCGTGGATAGGCCATAGGTGTGCTCCCATGTTGGTCTTTTCAGCCCTTGGAGCAGCCAGGAAATTCCTGGGGAGGACAGCACTCCTGGTCCCCTCTGGTTGTGAGGGGACCTCTATCACCCCAGTGAGCTATAGAAATACATTCATTTCCAAGTGAATCTTAATGAAATAACAGGTTAGAATGTATTGATGGCCCACAAATGGGAGAACTAAGACTCAGAAGTCCAGACCCTGTGAGTCAAGAACTTGATTCCAGGTAGCCTTACTCTGTGTCCAGTGCTTTATCCACTACCCCACAGCTGCCACACTAAACTATCAACAAATAACTGTGGAAGCCAAATTGTTGAAATTGAGAAATCACTTGAATAAAAACCAGCAGAAGGCCAGATGATGTCATTAGCACGGCTTGAAAGGTGAGTTGGATGCCCAAACTTATGTAAACTTATTGCCAGTACATGCAAGAGGTTATTCCTAAGACCAATGGCTTTCCCTTTGACCATGACTCATGGCAAGAGATGCTTTACATTGCAACCCAGGACACATACACATGCACATATATAGTTTCACAAATAGTACTTATCCTTACTGCGCTTGATGGACACCGTTCTGTTCAATTTTATTCTATTCCATTAAAAAAAAATTCTGGTCATGACCCTTTAAATTGATTTCGTGACCCACTAAATTGATTTCTCGACCCACTAATGTGTCATGACCGGCAGTTTGAAAAACACAGGCCTGACCCCATTCCAGCTTTCTCTCCCTCCTCAGAGACCAGGAAAATGGAAGGTGAATGTGGAGAAGAGTAAGACAAGAGACAGATAAAAAATAAGGAGGAAGGTGAGAGGAATACAAAAAAAAAAAAAAAAAAAAGAAAAGAAAAAAAGGAGAAAGAGAGAATAGGACAAAGGAAGAATGAATGGAAAATGGGAGACATAATGAGCAAAGGCTAACTCCAGACTGACAGATTTATGCCTATTAAAACAGTTCTCAAGATCCACAGTCATTTTGGCCTTACTTATTACAAAAATATTCCCTGCCAGCTTGTAGGGATCAGGGCCATAGCCATGATCATGCTATCTGCTTGTCTAGAGATTGTCTTAACTGTCAGCACCACCTCAAATTCTTCACAGTTCCTCCCAGAGAGAATGTTCTGTCTGCTGCTCAGGGATCTGGGCTTTTGAAAAATCTCGGAGACATTGGGTAAATTACTCAAAGATAAAGAAACTGACCATACTGTCTCCACCCACATGGATGAACCAATGCACAATGGGCGCTATGGACTTCTGGGCTGGGTCTTAACAACAGACTCTTGGGTACAGAGGAGATAGTTGTAAAGGTGATAGGAAAGTGAAGATTGGAGATTGAATGAGATTAACTTATGAAGCTTCTGTAAATTTACATACTCTGATAGCCAGTGGGTGTCTAAAGAGTATTGATGATTGCACACCTCGTAGTAAAAACTTTTTGAGCATGCACCTAAAATACACATATTTGTTTATAAAGACTATATATGCTCTACTTATTAATATCATTGCATTATCAACTACACACAAAGTTAGGAAATAAAGACATGAGATAAAGATAAAATCGCATTTTAATGTTTATTTTATTTTATTCATGAATCATACAAAACATTTTACAACCTCCAAGAAAATTATTATTAAAAATGGTGGGACTGATATGTTAGAATTGGCTTCGTCTCTGTTGAGCACTTAGTGATATGGGGTTCTGAGATCAAGGGTTCAATTTATTCGCTTTCATGGCTGTCAGGATGGAAAAAGACACCTCACATAGACACAGAAATGCAGAAAGAGCATTGTTGGCTCTACTGACTAAATCAAGATACTTCTCTTTGGTTTCATGCACAAATTATGTGAAGATTGTTGTTGAAATTCAGCTGGTAGATTTCCATCTTCTCTGATGTCAATCAGCTATTTTTTCAACTAATCGGAAGGTGCTGAATTTTTATATATTTCTTAAAAACGGGTCAAAACTCTCTGAAACTCTTCCTTTGGAAGATTTTTCGGCAAGTAGAAGATTCTGTTTCCAAGTTTTAAAAGTTTTTAGATAGAAATTTTTAAAGTGTCATACCTACTCATTATCAACAACAAAATCACATAAAGATGAAAATATTTCCAAACTTTTTTTTTTCTTTCAAAATGGTCTTCCCGTGCTATAAATTCTTCCTAAAAGTGGTTACTTTCTAACTCTTTGTTAATGTATTACCTTTATACTGAGGGGGCAGATGCAGTGTTTAATTTTTTAAAGTTATCAGCAAAGTGACATACTTCTGACAGCTGCTTGCCAAACCTGAAAAAATCAGCAAATGTGGAACATTTTGGTTCTTTTAAAAGAAAAATGTTTAATTATGTTTCCATAACTAGCAAACCTCTGGGTTGTACAAAAAGTGTTCATGGTTACTCCCATCTCAAATTGTAAAGATTCTATTTCCAGGATTGCTTTTACAATATTGATATCTGTTGCACATAAACTGCAAACTTGTTATAATATATTGAAACTGAATCTGCCAGTAAGAACGCCGGTATCACCACTGGGAGATATGGAGATCCCATGTACCTCCATGTCTTTCTGACACATGGATGCTTGACATACAGACCAAGGCAGGGAAACAGTATCTAGTATCGACTGTACATTAAATATGAGCAAAGCCTAATTTCTTGTTTTAATTTAAAAAAAAAAGAAGTTCTAAAGGTGTCTTCTTTTGTCCCATCGGATCATTCTTTGTACTTCTTAGCATCAAAGTGCACTTTAATACCACTACACTAGACAAGCAAAAAGGGCGCTCAATGTTTTAGAGTTTGTGGCTTTAGGTCTTTGCTGTTCTGGAGCAAAACAATGATAAATAAATACATTGCCTCCTCTAAATGATGTGAATTAGGGATATCGGGTTATCAACATTTATTTGTTAAAAATCAAGTAATAAATATTTACAAATAAACAACGGTCCCTCAATTAAGAACCATCTGAGCAGATGTAAAATGATAGGATACATTAATTCTGTTCATCCCAAATGTATAACTTTGAATGGTAACAGTAGGTAAGAGGCAGGATTTTAATAATTTTAATAAAATTGGTGGCTTTCAGAGAAGGACAATGATTAAGGTTGGGGCAAAGTTCAGAGCTGAAGAGGGGCCCAGGCACCTAGGATAGAGGAGGGAATTCAAGTGAGTGCCAGCAAGCCAGAGGTCAGTGAGCTGCAACCTTGAGACTCAAATCCAAAGAACCCTCCTTTTCCTGACTTCAGGAGAGTTGAGACAGAGAATTCAGCCTGTGCCTAGAGATGGACCAGCACATCTTGTAACCTTGAGACTCAAATCCAAAGAACCCTCCTTTTCCTGACTTCAGGAGAGTTGAGACAGAGAATTCAGCCTGTGCCTAGAGATGGACCAGCACAAAAGAAGAGAGACCACGGTCAGGCTAGAGCCAGGGAGACCACCAGTGAGCAGGGAGAGGAAACCAGAAGAACTGGGAAAGATCAAAGTGAAGTCTTTTCCAGTGAAGGATCCATACTCCACCAACCGTTTTGGGTGCCCCTGATAAAGTGAATTCTGTGATCACATGGGCTGGGAGACACTACCTCCCACCCCCAGCTTGGAGACTTCTAATACTCATCAGCACACCAAATGTTCGAAGATACCTGCTTAACTCAGATTTCTCCAAATGTATTTGACCAAAGAAAACTTAAAAAAAAAAAATGTCCTGCCAAATTTTGGTTCTGAGAATAAAATTTGGGGAATCCTGGACTAATTGATGCTTAAAGCCATAACGAGGCAAAGGGACAGGTGGGAGGCGTCGTTCACAAGTCACGCTTCATGTGTGTATTGCTTGTGACCTGAGACACCCTCACCTTAATGAGAGTAGTATTTCTCTCCAAGCCTTGCGGACGAAAGTGGCCTCAGGGCAGTAGGACTTTCCCTTGAGGGGCCTCTCCTCTTACCCTGCAGGTAAACTCTGGTGTGAGCGGTGACTCCTGCCGGAGGCAGTGTCTCGAGGAAGTGACCTGGGCACAGTCAACGACCACAGCTCCAGCCAAGAGGCCTTTGACACCCGTGGACTCAGGCTGTGGGGCGGCAGAGATTGGGAGGGGAGGTGTGGCCAACGGAGACCACCTGCTCTGCTCTCTGCCGCCCTGGCCACCCAGCACCAGGGGCCTGACATGCCTCGGAGGAGACGTAAGTGAGTTTACGAATGATGGGAGGAAAAATCAGATGGGTGAAATTTTTAAAAATAGAATGCAGACCCCATTCTACTAGACCAGCATACTGAAAACAATAAAGAGGAAAGCTAAGATTTATTGAGCCCTCATTTTGTGCCAGGGACTGCACTAGAAATTTTATGTACACTTTCTAATTTACTCATTGTAACCACCCAGGCAGTGGGCACTAGTAAGTGTTCCTGTTGAGAAACTGAAGGTACCCAGAGATTAAATAACTCGCCCAAGGTCCTACAGGTAGAAAGTGGCAGAGCTAGGACCAAAAAAAGGGCTGGTGTTTTCAGCTCCTGCTCTGAACCACCTTCAAGTCATCCAGCAGGGAACCAGATAAACTTCAGCGCCTGCTTGGAATCCTTTTTAAGGAAGACATCCCTTATTTCTATGCTTGCTCCTCCAGTCCTTCGCTGTTGTGCATAACTTCAAATAAATACCCAGATAGTCTCCCCCTCAACCATTATGCATTTCCTTGAAATGATGGCATTGTCTTTGAGTCACTTTCAGATTGCTGTCTCCATTGTCCATGCAAAATATCTGAAATGCACTTAAGGGACTTGGATCAGATATAATTTTGCCATTTGTAATTTTTCCTTTTATGCTTATATTGCATTTGGTGAAGTCATGTGGCATCACTAATGCCAACTAGTCATCTTGAACAATGGCACAAATTAACATGCATCTATTTACTTTTGAAAATGTCTCATCAATATTCCAACTGAGTACACAGTTCACTTAAGTATCCAATATTCCCAGCCTCTCTTTCTGCAGAACTCAAGCACTAGTCAATCAGTCTCACCGAACTGAACCACTTCCATTCAGGTGCCGTCCCTAGAGGACAGGGGAGTGGGCTAGGATGGTGGGAGTCAACTTCCGTCCACACCCGCCCTAGGTAAGAGGAGATGGGAGCCGAGTGGTACCCGCAGAATTGAGAACCGTCTTGGGAAACACCCCAAGAGCTCTGGCCTCTAGACCAGAGTCCCTATGTTACCCACTGAAATGCACAAGGAGACTGTGCTCTTCAGGCTGACATCCTCTCCTCCGCCCTACCCTCCCAGCACTAAAGGAGGGTGGATGTCTGGGGTAATCCTCATAGCAGGAACACTTTTGTTTCAATGCCCTGCAGGCTGAAGTCTGCTCCCAGCTCCAGGCTCCCAGAGGCTCCCAGAACAGCGTCTTCCTTCTGCTCTTTTCGATTCTGTGCAGTGCCTACACCTGTGCTGGGAGGGCATGCAGTGGGCACTTGCTAAAACACACATGGTGGGAGGAAGGACCTGGAAGGGCGCAGAGATGCAGTAGCCCCTGGCCCTGTTTGCCCACGCTGTTGGAGTCTCCCCACATGCTGCTAAGTGGAATATTACAGGTAGTTGTCTTTAAAATGGCACTTCGAGTGCCCCAATGGTCTCGGGACACAGGCACCGAGTGGAGAGGAGATGTGACTGTCAGGGCAATTGCCGGAGATAGATGCTTAATGGAGCTCAAGATTAGGAGCTGCCAAGGCTTTTCCCTAATCACCTGCCCCTTGCATCTCCCAGTCCTTCCTCCTGCACCACCCCCTGCTGCTCTACATTTATATACTAGCTCTTCTGGTGTTCAGGGCAGAGTGCAGGGAAACCAGCCATTCCCTGTCTGCCCTAGGAGTCCTGATGGATGAGGAGCCAAAGCGAGTTCAGGTGCCTGGTCTGTGATAACCTCAAGTCCAGTGGGGCTCGACTTAAACTAAAATTCCTTCCCCCCAGCGGAAGTAGAGTACAGAGGAGAATCCACCCAGCCCCACAGAGGCTGGACAGCCCTATTGCCTGGGGTAGGGGGACGACGGGCTCCTAGCTCTTCAGTCTCCTGGAGGGCAGCACCAGCAGGTATAAAGGGAATGCTCGACCTTAGTATCGTCCGAGGGGCTTCAAAATGGACAGGGTGTGTGTGTGCCAGGCTATCCTGGAGAGCTGGTGCCCAGAGCTGAACTGGCCTTCAGCTACCAAATTGGTAATAATAATGATGATAATGATGGAGATAACTCCCACAACTTGCTGAAAGCCTACTACATGCTAGGCCCTTTACAAGTCTCACCTTTCATCCTAAAAGCCCCAAAAGGTGGTTATTATCATTTGCATTTTACACATGAAGAAACTGAAGCACAACCCATGTGAGCAATTTGGTCCAGTGGCAGAGCTGGCGAGTGTGCAAAGGGCCTGGATGAAAACCCAAGTTCATGGCCTATTTGTGACCAGCCTGTGGGCTCCCTCCTGCACACATTTCTGCCTTCCAGTCACCCCATCTGAGAAATGTCAGGCCACTGTCATTCTTCCTCTCGGGGAGGTGACTGGACTAAATCATATTCAGGTGTTCGAGACGTTATGCCTACATAAGTGACCACTTGGAAACATGCCTGTTGGAAAAGGAGGGGTCCCCTTGCCTATTCTCTCTAGGGGATGGGTTGACTGTGTCTGGGGCCCCATGTATCCTAAGAGGCTCTAGAATAGACGTTGCAGGCCCAACCTGTACCAGGCTGGAACTAAGGCAGAATAAGCCAAGGCACCTCCTCTCTGGGGCCGCGGGGTGGTTCTGAGTTCCTACAGTCACCCCCACTGCCCCATTCAGCCCTCACACTCAGAGAGCCCTTTTGCCTTCTTAGGCTCATTTTGAAGCCTAAGGAGTCAGGTGTACAACTTTCCTGCTGACAAGACCAGAAGATAAAGAGCATCTCTTGGCCCCACAGAGAGCTCCATGTCCCTCATGGGAAGACGGACTGCGGAAGACATAACAGGAGGATCGGAGTTGGATTCTAACTTGGCTCTCTGGCCAGCGTGCTGTGCGACACTGGGCAAGCACCATTCACTTTTCTGGGCTTTGGTTTGCTCCTCAGTCCTACAGGGAAAAGGCTGCAGGAGAGAAGTGGATGCAAGAAGCCTTGAGGGTTTTTCCAATTCTGGGGTTTCATGATGCTAAGGGGAAGCCAGGCTCCCAGCACCTAGGGAACGTAGGAAGCTGGGGCAGGAAGTCATTTCCCCTGTCTGGGTCCCTCCGGTTCTGCGACAGTAAAATGGAGATGTTCTGCCTTTATGGAGAAGGAAATGAGAAGGGGGAGCATCTCAGTAAGGGCACACTGGAACCTTCCAGATTAGCTCCAGACAAATGGGAAGGGCTTCTGTCTGAGTGACACTGGGTGAAACACTGGAACAGCCTGTCTCCTTTCTTCAAGTGCCCAAGGTGGCTCCGTTTCCTGTCACTCACTCTCAGGTCCCTGCTTCAAATTCCTTCTCCCAGGAGCTATCAGAATGGCCTGGGCTGGGTGCCGGGAGCAAATGTCCAAATGGGCTTGTCACAGTGTCAGCCATCCAGACACAAACGACAGCATACAGCTCTGTCCCCTGCAGGGGCGGGAAGAATGATGCCAGACAGCCGTCTCACTGCAAACGCACCTCTCGAGAGACCTGCCCTGGACCCGGCACCCAGAGAGTCAGAATTGTTCTTACAGGAGCCCAGTGGGGGCGGGAAACATCTCCACAGCTGCACCTTATGTGGGATGGGGGTCTGGAGACGCCCGAGATTGCCGGACTTCACATCGGCTGCCCTCAGAAGCCCCCTGGGAGGCAGGCTGGGGACGGGAGGGACACTGAAGCATGAGGAAGCAGTAATGGCCCCTCATCGCAAGGTGGTCCCAGCAGAGGCACCATGCAGTTCGGAGTTCCAGCCCCAAGCCACTGTCTTGGACCACAGTACCACCTTCCCTTTGAACCGAGCTTCCCCCATGCAAGTCTCAACATGGTAAAAATCCCAGTCACAAAGGGACCCTCTCACCAGTTTCGTCCCAACAGGCACACTCGACCAGCTCTGCTTCACAACCCCGGGCACAGAGCTTGAAAAGAAACATGGAGAACAGGGAAGGGGATAGGTCAACAGGCCTCCATTCACCCCCTTTTACACCTATACCTCTCTCGGGAAGACTTCTCTGACCACTGTTTAAAATGGCAACTCTTAGAGGGCACGTTCTGCGTGGAGCACTGGGTGTTATGCACAAACAATGAATCATGGAACACTACATCAAAAACTAATGATGTAATGTATGGTAATTAACATAACAATAAAATTTAAAGGAAGAAAAAAAATAAAAAAATAAAATGGCAACTCTTTTGCTTTGACTAGGTCTTCAGATCCCACTTACCCAGCTCCATTTCCTTTTGCCCTGAAACCTACTACGTGATTTATCCGGGATGTTGGTTGCTTCTTTGCTGTGTCCTCTTGTGAAAACCACGAGCCCCTAGAGCCAAGGTTTTTATCTGTTTCTTGACTGTTGTGTCCCCAATGTCTAGGCTAGCGCCTGGCACCTGGTAGATGCTTAGTGGATATTTGTTGAGTGAATGAATGAATCAGGCCTAGGTAGTATGTTACAAAGCAAGATGGCCCTCGCTACTTGACCACTGGATTATGCGGATGGAGCCAAGTAGAGCTGCCCCAGTTGGCTCTGCCTTCCGAGTAACTCCAAGTGCAGGTGGACCCACCTCCAGACCTACCTCCTCAGCCCCCACAGGCATCTCATCCCAGATCACAGCTAGGACCTGAGTGTCACCGGCTCATGTGAGTGTCCCCTGGAAGCAGATGCACTGTCAACAGGAGTCAGTAAAACAAAGAAGCCATGAAGGATGGCTTTGGCCCAGATACAACACAAGGGCATCTCCAAAGCAGAAACATGTGTTTGAGGCCTCTGGCTTTCAGGCAGGGGAGGGCTGCTGTGTGAGATGGCTGAGAGGCTGAATCTGCCACTTGCTCTGGGGCCTATCGGAGAGACTTGCCTTGTATGGGGGACAGCTGCTTCTTCCCCGGTGGGGGGCTGCTCCAGGGCACCTGAGGACAGACCAGATCTGCCACCTCATCTCCTCATTCATCTGCCTCGCTGACATTTTTTCTCACTTCCCTCCTATTGCTTTGGCAGGTTTTTATCACAGCAGCTTCAGTGTGTATAGACATTCCCTCGGGAGCACCAGAGTCCTAGTAAATACACACCATATACATACACACAGATATGTACGACGCAGGATGGAGGCTGATGGGAGACATACAGGCAGGGGCAGACACAGGAGGAGGTGTGCATGTGTGTGCATGCACACACAGGAACACACACACATGTGCACGCACACACACATCCCACACAGATGCCCAGCAGTACCCTCACTCTGACACACCAAGGAGAAGCATATATGGAGAGTGAAAGCCTCGCTGGGTGAGACAGGAAGAGGAACTCACATATTCCTAATAGCAGAAATAATATTCTGGCTTGGAATTATCCAATTTGCAAATAATCGTAATAGGTTGGAGGTTCCCTCACTTCTAGATGCTGAGCCAAGCTCTTTCTACAGACATTATCTCATTTGGTCTTCATCAGTGCCCTGGGAAAGCAATGCCATTTACTACATTCCCATTTCACAGATCGCAAACTGAGGTGTGGCCTCTCCCAGTGCATCACCTACCACCTTCCATTCCCTGTTCCAAGGCACCAAGTCATGCTCGCACCCCATGGCCTCTGAGCTAGCCATTGCTTCTGCCTGGTTGAGGATTTCTTCCCAAGTTTCCTCCTGCCACTTGACTTTATCCTTCTCTCTGCTCAAAAGTTCCCTTCTTGGGAGGCTTCCTCTGACAACCTTCCTGAAAAGAGCATTCCCCACCATGTTCCTAACCACCACTTTATTCCCACTGAGTCTGTGAAATCTCTCATTGTATTTGCATCGCCTGACATGCAGCATTCATTCGTTTACTCACTCATGGTCTGTCCCTACCTAAAATATAAGCATTATCGGGGCAGAGGTCTTGTTATCTTGTTCCCCACTGAATCTCTAGTATCTAGAAAGTGGCTGACTCACAGTAGGTGCTCGATATTTGTTGGTATTGAATGAATAAATGAAGTCCTGAGAGGGTTAGTAACTTGACTATGGTCACAGAGCCAGGAAATATATAGCATTCGTGTGCCTACACACGTGCACACACGCACACACACACGTGCACGCACACAACGTACACACACACGCGTGCACACACCACTCCATTCTCTGCCTCTACTTGTTATACCATCCTTACCTTTTCTGACCCCCCAATCTGGCTCCCCTGACAACCAACAACCCCCCCCTTCTTTAGGGGATTTCCAAAAGTCACCAAATTAACATAAATTCAGTGGTGGTTGAAAGGGGCTTATTATGAATAATGAGACACCCATTTTACTTTTATGGCTCCTGAAGATTTCAGGAACTGAGGACAAGAGACCAAATATTATAACAAAAGATTTTCCCATTGCTCTCATCACTCAGGAAATTCCAAGGGTTCTGGTAGCTCAGTGCCAGAAATGGGGATGAAGACCAAATATATGTTCTTATTATAAGCCACAATATCATAATTAGGTATATTATGTATGACTAGCACATCGGATCTATAATAGTACTATTTAAGAGATGGTTAAAGTAGGCTATTTAGGTTTAAGCAGTATGTTTACTTAAATAAAAACACAAAAGCAAGAAATAGTTCAGGACAGGTTGAAGTTATGGCGGTAATAAACGGATGACCGACGTTTGGGGGATACTTCCTTTGTCTGAAGTGTAGTCTTGTCATTATACATGTAAGTTTAAGCTTGGGAATTAAGATAAGCAGGAGATAATTTGTATCAGTCCCTCTTTTCCAATTCTGGGTCAGTGATGACAGTGGGGATTCAATCAATAATTCATTCATTCATTCATCGAATAATTATCAAAGGCCCATTAGGTGAGATTTAGACAGACAAAGAAGACATAGGGCTGCCCTCAAGCTGCTGACAGTCTGGCAAGAGAGAAAGACAGCCTGGGGTGAGAAAAGCTACCAGAGAGGTGTCTAAGCAAGAGGTCAGCCATTGCTCATTGTAGAATGGGATGGCACAGCTCAGTTTTGAAGGACAAGGCAAAATTAGCCAGATGAGAAAGGGAAGTGTCCTCCGGGTAGAGCAGACATCACTGCTGAGCATATACAGACTGACCTGTAGACTCAGCCTTGCAAAGTGCTCGGACACAGCATGGCTGACACCAACCTACCAGCTGACAGAGGCCGGAATATCCCTAGTTGCTGCTCTTGCCCCCAGCTCTACTTGGTATGCTCAGTCAACAAAGCAGCCTGTGGGGTCTTGATCTGCTTTCCACTGGGACTAAGTCCCTGCTCCCAGCCCACCTCAGAGGGGACAGGCAGAACAATCCAGGCTCTGTCAGCAAGGTCCTCTGGGGAGTTCAGGCCTGAACTCCAAAGCTCCATACCTGATAGGTCACCCATAATCTTGATGCCACCACCTGCCTGACTTCACACACGACCAATGCCCAGACACTCCTGTCACAATGTCATAAGAATACGAGACTCCATTTACCAAGCCCTCACTCCGTGCCAGGCTTGGTTCATGCCTGTTACATGTGCTATGTTGTTTGATCCTTGGGACACTATGGGATGTTATTATTACTTCCATGCACCGGTTGAGAACCTTAAGTCTTAAAGAGGTTAAGGAACTTACCTGAGATCCTACTTAGTAAATAGTGGAGCTAAGGTTCATGCGCGGATATCCTGACACCAAAGCCTGTGCACTTAACCGTTGTGCTGTACTACCGCTCCTCACAAAGAATGTGCAAACCCACTGGATACCAGTGTTGGGCCAGCTGTCAGGGGCCTTGGGATTTTATTTTGATGACAGGCCGCCCTCCATCTCAGTGAGGAGCAGTCCCAGAAGGGATGAATGCCCTGGTCCCATCCGTTCCCGCCTTCCTTTCTTCTCCAACAACCCAGAGCTCCCAGCGTACCTCATTCTCCGAGCCTGAGTGGGTACTGCCTACTGACGCCTCTCAGGCAAGCAGAATGCAAGAACAAGGAACCCAGAATCCCAACTCAGTTATCAGAGGGGGCTCCACACAGTTTATATTTTCCATCTTCGGAAGTTCTTAGAGAAAGTTCCAGGTTGAGAGAGATCCTGGCTTTCAGGTATGGTAAGAAATTAAAATACATAATGCCTTGTGGAGGTATTGGGTCTTCTCCTCCAAAGGAGTCTAAGGAAAGCTGCTTCTCCTCAGTGTTTGGGGCCTCAAAGGTAGGCAGGGAGTGTGGGCTCCATTGAAAAAGAGCAAGGAATGAAAGCAAAGGAACAGCCTCATACCCAGTCCTTGCTCCTGGGGTCAAGTGTTCCTCTGTCGGCCCCACATCAGGCAATCCCCAAGCCAGGGCAGCCTCGATGAAGGTACCACAATGGGTCCCAGTGTGGCTGCGTGGGGAGTCCCACACCCAGAGAAGATGTCATCAGGCTCTTGGGGAGGGTGGAGCCGCTGTGGCTGCCAAGACATAATGCACAAAGCCTTGTGGGTGGCATAATGTGGCATTCATCTCCTTCACTCTGCAGAGAGGGGACAGGCAGAACAATCCAGGCTCTGTCAGCAAGGCCCTCTGGGGAGTTCAAGGCTCGCTAATGAAGATAAATAAGAGATGGGATCTGGCCCTCATGGCGGCTGCCTTTGTCACATACATATTCATGGACTGGAGGGACAGCTCCTGGGAATGACCCATCCCACACAGAGATGAGAGAGACAAGGTAGGACAGTGCTGGTCTACTCTTGAGGTGGGTGTGTCTTGTGGGGGTGAAACACACTGGGCTGTGAATTAGGGCACTCCAGACATACTCTTAAATGTATGGAATTTTCAAGATGATATGTATACCTTTGCCTGCTGTAGACACATGAGTCCTGGTATAAGCCAAGGACCCTTGAAGAACTTAGTACTCAGCTGAATTCCAGAAACAAGCCCAACTTTGCTACTTCCTACTCGGTATCAGTTAACAGTAATCCCTGTACCCTATTGTTCTGCCTGGCTTGGCCTCATGGAATTTGCTGGAACTTCACGCTAGAGGTCTAGGTACATACAAAGGCTCAGAACACACGCGTATCATCTTACTTCACACACAGAGACCCTGTTTTTTGACTCTCCATCCATTTGACTATTCTATGATGTTTCCTCAACTAAGATATTTGGGCAACAAATCCTTGCCCGCCATAGACCTCCAGGGTCCAAGAAGGTGACCTCGATAGGAGATTATACTCTGTGTAGGGAAATCCGGACAAACAACTTGGGCATTTGTACCATGTTTCTTCAAAAGAGAGTAAATGTTGGCTCTGAATCTATATTCACCCATCACTTTGAAGTTAGTGGATTTGTTCTAGACTCCCAGGTGTTTTGATATTTTATTCCCCGTTTCAGCGCACTCAGCCTCAGTCCCCAGGCAGTATAACCAAAAAGATACATGCTGAGCCAAATAAATCAATTGGCTTCTTTGCAGCTGGCCTCCTGTAGGTTTCTACCGGGCCACAGGCTAGTACTTAGCTGCAAGACAGATGTCTAAGAGAGCCCAAAAGCCTTACCTGCCTTTCTGACATGATGTAGAGTTGCTCGTGGTCCTTGGAGAAGGCCATATCCCGGAGGACTGGGCCAGGCTCTACCACCTGCACCGTCTCATACTGGAGGGCATTGCCCCTGGGCCCATCCACCCGGATCTGTGGAGAAGAGAGAGAGGAGAGATGGCACGCGTTCAGATCCTATATTGCCTGCAGTCCAGCTTCAGCCCAGAGACCCTCCCAACAGCTAAGGGAGAGGCAGTGAGCTTTGCCTCTGAGATGCCGAGGCCAGGCCCCGAATAGAAGCCCCACTCCCCCCATGGGCCTCCTGCTGGGAAAGGCAAAGAGAAGGGAAGGCAGGAGACCAAACCAGGCCCCACAAAGCACCTGGCCTTATCCTCTCTGGTTCCCTCTGCCTCAGGCTTAAGTCTTCGAGGCCTGGCTTGGACATCTTTGGAGAAGAGGATGGGGCTGGTATTGGGGAGCGGGGGCTAGGGATTGGGTGAACAGTGGGTAACTGAAGCTGCCTCAAATCAGAGTATCATCATGTAACAGAAAGGCAACATTATTTGCTAGATTTGTTCTCAGAAAATAAGTGGGTGTGAGGATGCAGGCTGATTCTTTGAAATGGCTACCCAGTTATCATTGCCACACCTTTGAGGGGAATCAGGCAAGGAGCCAACCTCAGAAGTTTCACACTGAGTGGGCTCATTCTGGCCATTAACTACGGGCTTCTGCTTTAGGCTTAGGAGTAGATGTAGGTCTTGAGACCTCCTAGAGGTTCTATTCATGTCCCCAGGGAAGGGGATATGAACATTCCAGGAAAATGTGCATTGGGCATGAGTCATCTCCAAACTTCCGAGAACACTTAACATAGTAGATCACCCCTGGGCCATTCTCAGGCCTCCCTAGAAATGTTTGGACAATGTGGAGACAACCACGAGAGACTTTTGCCCACACCTCCCACAGTGGAGGACAAATCTAGAAAGACGGGGGCTTCTCAATGCCACATGGTGCTCATCTGACCCGGGGTGCTGGCCCAGGTCTCTAGAATCAGAGTCATTACAAGTCTGGGCTCATAAATTCAACACAATCGCTGCCCAGTACTAATAATGCCACCCACCTAAGTTGGGACCAAACATCTGGAGGGAGACAGGGAGATGCCTCTGTAGCTAGGAGATCACCAAACTTGATTAGATGCCATTTGTATAAGACTCTGTAAGGTACCCACCATGTAATTTTAGAGATTTCAGTAACAAAACTAAAGAAAAAAATTATATTCCATATATTCCCATTATGGACTCTTACTTTTAATTTTTAATATTTAATTTGTAACTTCTCATGAGCTCAAGGAGAAGAGAAGTTATTCAGAGCAAATAAATTACAGAACGGACACCACATTAATGCCAACTGAACTCTGACACTAGTTTATTTTGTGGTTTATGTGTTTGCTTTTAGGCTTGTTCCAGGCTCTATTTGTTTGTTTTCCTCTTGAGCACGATTTTTAAGCCCTCCCTAGACGTCAGGCACTAAGAAATGGTTTTACACGCAATTCCTTATTGGTGTAATCCTCTCAATCCTGTGGGCTTAGTGGTCATTTGTCCTGACTTCCATGGCCTCTCCAGCATCCATTCCACCCTCTCTCACCTAGGGGCAAGATTGGATGCACCCCCCTGCTTCCCCAGGGGCAGGGGGTGCTTTCCGATGGGCGCGAGCAAATCAGTTTAATTTCATTCTGTTGCCTCAGTGATTGAAGAAAACAGGCCCAAGCCAATCAACATATGCACTCAGAGCAAAGCAGGGACAGACAGTGTTTTGTGATCAGGAAGAGAGAATTTCTCCTCACCCTCAACATATCAAAGAAACAGCCGGTTCCAAGAGCTATTGGCAGCCCTCTTGTCATAAAGAGGGGAACTGAAGCCAGGAAAGGTTTAGGTACAGAGTTGGGAAAAAATTGGTCTTTGGTGATGTCCCTGAGTCACTGAATCAAAATGACCCCGAAGCCTGCCCTCTGTCAGGACTTTCTAGTTACTCATGTTATTTCCTTATTGTTAAAAGAATAAAAAGGCTTTTTTGCAACATCAAAAGTCCTAACTGCTATACAGATACAAACGATGAGGAAAATGAGACAGAGGTGCACTAAACAATTAGCCTGAGCTATAAAATCTGGGGACAGAATTAGAATCCAGTTCGACTCTGAAGTCCACACTTTTCCTGCCACCCCATGACATGAGATCTTGTTCCTTGGTGGGTTTCACGTTCATTCGCTGGGGCGTGCCACCTAAATAAAGGCAGGGGGCTGAGGTCAGGGTCTGTCTCTGGTCTATACGATGCCAGAGGCTTTTGCCAGTCATTCCTGATTTTGATGCTGAAATACTCAAGCTTGACACATATTTATTTTAAAAATGAAGAAATAAATGAATGCAGCTGAAAGTCCTTTTTGCTGATTTCTCATGAAGCTCATGAAAACAAACAAACAAACAAAACTGATAAAGGAATAGAAAGAGAATACTTTTAGCTCTGAAAATCAAAATGCCTCAGAAGCCAATAGCCCTCCTGTTTCTGTGCCCACCCCCATGCCACCAGATGTCCATCCTGGCCAGGGCCTTCCTTCATCTGAATGAAATGAGAGTTCATGCAAAACCAATTGGGATTACCACCCAAGTCTGACCGTGTGGTGATGGCCTTGGCCCCCAGCCCAGGCAGGCTTCATCCCCAGCTGTGAGTCACCTCTGGAGCAGGAACACATGAGTGACAAGAGTGATACTGAACACCCTGGCTGGTCTCCAAGCCCCCTCAGGCTGCCGGCAGGAACAGGCTCCCCTAGGGACTGCTGGTAGATATGCATCCCACGCAGTGCCTGTGGTCTGATCCCCAAGGGAAATTGGATTCAGTGCCTGATCAATCTCCTTTATCATTGGGCCCCAGCTCCCTGCTCTTTAGCACAAGGTGATGTGCTGGATGTCAGTGGACATCAGAGGAAACCAGGTAAGCGGGGGGGGGGGGGGGCAGGGAACACCTAGGGCACATTTTCATGGGCCTTCCCCAGGGAGGCGGGATAGGGTTATGGTACCCCTTTCCACTCTCTGCCTGGATGGGAAATCAGTCACTGGAAAGGCAGGCAGGCTTCCCTCTCCCCATACCCCTCCCCAGTCCATGACTTATTTCAGAAAACAGAAAGGAAAGCATCCATTCACCCACCTGCTGAAAGAATCTCACACAGATCTTGGATAAAAGGAGCTTGTGGTAGGATTGGCTGAATGATGGACATTCATAAAATTTAGGTAGGACAGTCCAGCTGCTGGGTCCTTTGGCCTCACGTAAGCGATAGCAACGAGAACTGCCAATAACTGAGTGGCTACTGTGTGTCAGGTCCCGTGCAGGCATTCTACACATACTAACTTCTCATGTAAACCAACTAACTCTGCGAAGTAAGCATCAATATAACTTGCTCATGGTCACACATCTAGTGAATGGCATGGCCTTGATCCTTACCAAGGTCTGACTGATTCTGTCCATGCCTCCGCGTGTTTACATACTACACCAGCACATGTTGAACCAGGTTCTTTTGGTCGTATAAACCTGCATCCCTTCAAGAAGTGCAAGTAGTTGACGTTAAGCAAACATCACCCTAGTAGTGTGGGAGGAACCGCGCCTGTGCCTACTACAGTTCTTGTGGGAGAGAATCATGCATATGAATGAAGATGATGCTGGTGTAAATTTTCAAATAACGATCCCTTATATTTTTGTTTGTTACCTTGCACAGCATTCTTTTTTTGTTGTTGTTAACATATAATGTATTATTTGTTTCAGGGGTACAGGTCTGTGATTCATCAGTCTTACACAATTCACGTGCTCACCATAGCACCTACCCTCCCCAGTGTCCATCACCCAGCCACCCCATCCCTCTCACCGCCCTCCACTCCAGCAGCCCTCAGTTTGTTTCCCGAGATTAAGAGTCTCTTCTGGTTCGTCTCCTTCTCTGGTTTCATCTTGTTTCATTTTTCCCTCCCTTCCCCTATGATCCTCTGTCTTGTTTCTCAAATTCCTCTTATCAGTGCGACCATATGATAATTGTCTTTCTCTGATTGACTTATTTCACTTAGCATAATACCCTCTAGTTCTATCCATGTCGTTGCAAATGGCAAGATTTCATTCTTTTGATGGCTGCATAATATCCCATTGTATATATATACCACCTCTTCTTTATCCATTCATCTGTTGATGGACATCTAGGCTCTTTCCATAGTTTGGCTATTGTGGACATTGCTGCTATAAACATTGGGGTGCATGTGCCCCTTCGGATCACTACATTTGTATCTTTGGGGTAAATCCCCAGTAGTGCAATTGCTGGGTCGTAGGGTAGCTCTATTTTCAACTTTTTGAGGAACCTCCATACTGTTTTCCAGAGTGGCTGCACCAGCTTGCATTCCCACCAACAGTGTAGGAGGGTTCCCCTTGCTCCGCATCCCCGCCAACATCTGTCGTTTCCTGACTTGTTGATTTTAGCCATTCTGACTGGTGTGAGGTGGTACCTCATTGAGGTTTTGATCTCTATTTCCCAGATGCCGAGTGATGTTGAGCACTTTTTCATGTGTCTGTTGGCCATTTGGATGCCTTCTTTGCAGAAATGTCTGAAAATGTCTTCTGCCCATTTCTCAATTGGATTATTTGTTCTTTGGGTGGTGAGTTTGATAAGTTCTTTATAGATTTCGGATACTAGCCCTTTATCTGATATGTCATTTGCAAATATCTCCTCCCATTCTATCGGTTGTCTTTTGGTTTTGTGGACTGTTTCCTTTGCTGCTTGCACAGCATTCTTAAATAACATCGTCTCATCGGATGGTTGTAAGATTTTTGTGATGTTGATGACTAGCATCATCATTCTCATTTTGCTAATGAAGAAACTGAGGTGGGGGCTGTTCTGTGCCTTGCCCAAAGTTCAGTGATAAACCAATGACAGTCAGGACTAGAACTCAGGTCTCCCGATTCCTAGCTCAGTGCTTGTCTCTTAGCGACTTAGATTTTCCAAAAGCCTTTGACAAGGTTCCACACGAAAAGGCATTTAAAAATAATGAGTCTCTGTGGGACTTGGGGCAGTTTGACCACGGAGACAGAACCGACTTAGAGACAGAAAAAGACACGTTTCTGCATGGAGGAGTGGGGCCGGGGCATTTCCCAAGCACCGGTGTTATGACTTGTTTTATTTAATATTTCATATAAGTGGTTTGGAGGAGGGAGCAAGAAAATATGCAGACGATTCTGAGCTCTTTGGGACAGCAAGAAGGCCAATGATGGAGATGAACTACAGAAGGATGATGCATCCTCAGTGAGCACTGGGGAGGGGAGCTGCACATGGGCAAAAAAGCTGGGACTGTTGCGCATCTCATGGGAACAGAGACTCAGCCTTGCAGCTCCACTGCCCAGCACAGCACCCAGGACGTGGCCGGTGCTCACTAAGTAGTTATTGACAGGTGTTGGCAGGGGTGTGAGGAAAAGGAACTCGTGCACACTGTTGGTGAAAATGTAAATTGGTACAGTCACTATTGAAAACAGTATGGAGGGTCCTCAAAAATTAAAAATAGACTTAACTATGATCCAGCAGTCTTATTCCTGGGTATTTATCCAAAAGACACAAAATCAGTATCTCAAAGAGATAAATGCATCCCATGCTCGTTGCAGTATTATTTATAATAGCCAAGATATGGAAAGAATCTAAATATCCATTGATGGGTGAAAGGAGAAGGAAAAGGTAATACACACACATATGCGTATACATATATACACACACATATATTACATATGTATATATACAAAACATATATATGTATATACATATATATGTAATATATATATAGAAAATACAGCCTTAAAAAAGAAAGAAATCCTGCCATTTACAACAACATGGATGAACCTGGAGAAAATTATGCTATGTGAAATAAGCCAGACATAGAAAGACAAATATTGCATGATCTCACTTATATGTGGAATCTAAAACAGTCAGACTCCTAGAAGCAAAGACTAGAATGGTGGTTGCCAGGGGCTGGGGGTTGGGGAAAAGGGGAGATGCTGGTCAAGTGGCACAAACTTTCAGTCACAAGACGAATAGTTCTGAAAAATCTCACATACAGCAATGTGACTAGAGTTAATAATACTGATTTGTGTATTTGAAATTTGCTAAGAAGGTAGATCTTAAGTGTTCTCATCACACCCACAAGGAAAATGGTAACTATGTGAAGTGATGGATATGCTAATTAGCTTGATTGTGCCAATTATGTCACAAGATGTACATATATCAAGTTGTATACCTTAAATATATACAATTTTTATTTGCCACTTATGCCTTAATAAAGATGGGGAAAAATGAGTAGTTACGACATAAGTGGTCAACTCCCTGTGGGAAAAACCAGCCACATTCTACCAATGGGACCATGGACCCTGAGCTGATCAAGGTGAGACCAAAGAATTACCAAAGTGAGAGGCAGGACCAAGAAAGGACTGCTCAGGTCATCACTCATTGCTCCCCATACTCCACAGTAGCCTGAATGGCCAGCAACATGTCAAGCAGCATTCAAATGGGATTTCAGGGGAAAACAGACAAATGGAAGCCATTCTCCTGGCCAAGTTCACTTGAATACAGAATATCATGTTCAGTCCACCCCTGATAAGGTAGAAACATAATCCAGATGACTGCACCTGGAGAACAGCCTAGGAAAGATGCCTCAGGCCACAAAGGCATAGTTGAGATCAAAGGAGATGTGTTGGCCAGTGGCACTGGTTCAGTTGCCAACATAGGGGCCACCCCAAAGCTGGTGAGGTGACAGTAAGAACAAATGAGATTTATTATTGTACGTATCAGGACAAACAAGATTTATTATTTTACACAACGCAGATGATACTTGTGGATCACCTAAGTGGTGAGAAAGGATGGAAATAGAAATTGATTTTTTTTTTTTAAGATAGAAAATGTAAAAAAAGCTGCTAATGTAAATTTGGGTATTTAGAAGATGCTGTTCTAAACAGAGTGCTATCACATCCTCACCCCACATGTCCCCTGAAAGAGGGAACCTCCACATTCATTCATTGTCTATAGGGCATTCATGGAATGTCACAGTATTCTAGGCTCAGAGCTAGCTTCTGGAGGAGAAAGGTGGGTCTTTGCCCTACCCTCCAAGGAAGCCTGTCTCCTGAAGGGCTCAGATACTACACAAATAAGGCCAAGTGGCAAATGCTACAACTGAGGATGTTCAGAGGCCTCTGTTCCCCCTTCCCAGGAGATCTGGCCACTGACTGGGGTGTAACCAGGAACTATCAGCCCAGCCCCAAGTGAGGCTTGAGGGAGCACGCGAGCCATATGACAAAGAGCTACCAACATGGCATCTCTAACTCTGAGAGTCTGACTAATAAAACACATAGTGGGTAATATCAGATTTATTCAAAAGCCGCCTCTGGAGAAAAAATCTCTTAAGTCCATAGGAAGATTGACCTGGAGTAGCAAAATTAGTGGTACGAACAGATTTTATAAAGACATATCCACATTGGCCAAGAGAGGTGAGAGTAAAAACACAGAAAAGGGTGTCAGAGGGAGAAATCTGGTTGTCTTCACACAGCCCTGTCCTGAGGAGACTGAGTGTAAATGTGTTCTCTGTGGTCAGGTGTGGTGTCCCTTCAGGTCTCACCAAAGACCCAGTGGAACGTTCTTCTAACCAGCACCAGACAACAGCAATATAATGCCTGTCACAAATGTGGGCCACATGTGAAATTTAACATTTTCCACTAATGGTTACATTAAAAAAGAAATAGGTAAAATTGATTAATTACAATTCACTTTAATCATCTATTTTATCTAACACAATGTGCCCCAAGTATTATTACAGTTGCATGTATACAGTATAAAAAATTGTTAGTGAGATATTTTACAGTTGTTTCCTCACACTAAATCTTTGAAACCTGATGTGTATGTATTTTGTACTTACAGCAACCCTTAATATGGACCAGCCATGTTTCAGGGGTTTAATAGCCACATGTGGCCAGTGGTTTTCCTATGGGATGGCACAGTTCTAGATCACTGTCATCCCTGTGTTCTGATCTGCGCTCTCCAAGTGACCTTGCTAACAATTTGGCAGCCAACTATCCTTCTAGGGGTGCCTTCAGTTGAGATCTTACTCCATTCCCTGGCTGACACCTTTGTGTCTCCTGGGAACCTCAATTCATAGCATGATGCCTGTGTCCCATTATCTTTGCTTTTCTGGAGCTCACAAGCTGTAAGCTCCAACCAGCTGCATGGTCCCCATCAGTCCAAGCAAGTTACAAGGCGCAGTTGTGTGGGCCGGATTCTGCTCTAGCCTAGCACTCGGCAAGCTTGTTTGATGTACCCCTGTCTTCTCTTTCCACATTCAGGCTGCAGGCACCCGGGGCACACCTCTTGCATGCCAGGAACGCCCTCTACCCCAGGGGACAGTCGAGAACACTTAAGAACAGCTGAGAGAGAACCAAGCAGTCAGAAGAGATGCTACAGGGGCATAGTCTCAGAGGCTCTCCGCTGCACCAGGCAAGACTGCTGCGGGCAAAAAAAAGAAGGGAATCCTGCCATTTGTAACACCGTAGATGAACCTGGAGGGCATCATGCTAAGTGAAATAAGCCAGATACAGGTAGACAAATATTTTACGATCTTACTTCTATGTGGAATCTAAAATAGACGCAAAAGCAGAGAGTCGAACGGAGGTTACCAGGGGCTAGGGGGAAGGGAGCATGGGGAGACGTTGGTCAAGGGGTACAAAGTTTCAGTTATACAGGATAAATAAATTCTAAAGATCTAATATACAGCGATATGATCATAGTGTATACTTGAAATTGGCTACAAGGTTGGTCGTAGTGTTTTCACAATGTGTATATATACATATATAATATATATATTACAACATCACATCAAATCCTACACTTTAAATATATACAATTTTTATTTGTCAAATATACTTCAGTAAAGATGAGAGAGGCAACAGTGGGTGAGACCACACTAGGACAAAATGACCGGACATCAGTTCTGCCTGGACCACACAGGCACCTCCATCATGGTGTCTAGCACACACAGCGCCTTCCCCTGCAGGTGGCCTAGCCGGGACAGGCACACGTGCCCCCGGGAGCACACACTGGCACGCCCACTCTGGTGCACAGGCATCCCCAGCCTGCCCCTCCTGCTCGGTCTGCAGCCCGGGCTATTCCTAGGCAGCGCAGCCCCCTTTCCCTCCAAGCCATCCACCTCTCTTCATCCCTGGCACGGTGCGTGTCTGCGCTGCCAGGCAGAGCGCTATTAAAACATCAGCAGGGTGGCCTCCACAAAGGTCAGCCATCCGGGGAGCTCCTGGCAGCTGCTTGTTTGTTTACTGGAACATTATCTGGGCCGGGCTGTTGATTTACATCCATTGAAGGATTGAACAATAAATATCGGCTCCCAGTAGCAGGCAGATGCTTGCACTAGACCATTCTGGCTGCCTTCTTGCTTGGAATAATCTCCCTAATGAGCAAACAGTGCCATTCATCTTTAAAGATGCAGGCAAGCCCCAGTATCCCCCCCTTTCCCCTTTCCTTTCACATCCTCCCCCAGACTTCTTGGTCAAGGTCTACCCTGCCAGATTTCTGGGCTGGGCCCAGCCACGAGAAGGAGAGGGTGGGGTCTCGCCTGGCAGGCCTGGCAATGGAGTTGCAACTGGAGAGGCAGGTGGTGGGGGGTCGATTAAACCCTGGGACCAATGTCCCTGGGACACTCTGAATTCTCCACCTAGACCCTCAAGCCCAAACACAGAGGCCAGTGGAAACCCAGCTGGTGACGTGGGTGGGCCTTCACAGAGCCGGGGTGCGAGGGCAGGGCTGTGGAGACGGATGCCCCACATTCAGGCAGTGCCAGAGCCAGAGTTAGGCCTGTTTCCCTTTCAGGCAGGTCTCCAAAGTTCCCAGAACCTCAAGGGGCTCCTGTGCAAGGACATGTAGACCAGGCAGTTTGCAAGATGGAGTCCGTGTTGGGGCAGGCAGGGTGCCAAGAAGGGGGGGCAGGTGAGGGGTCCAAGGAGGGAGGGGAGGGATTCAGGCTCTGCTCCTCTCAAGAGCCTTGAGCACACAACTTTGGCTCTCCTAGGGGTCCTAGCTCTCTGTCCTGGCCTTGATCTGTCTCCCACTGAGGCAGAAAGAGCAGGGAGGACCCTCGGTGCGAAATGAGTGACCAGGATCCGCTTTCCTGGGTCACTCTAGGGCCGCGGTGTCTCTCAGGAGGAAAAATAATGAACCTTTTGGATCTTATTTATGCGGATTATTCACTTGCCCCCCCCCCACCAAGACTCTAAGTGACATAACCTGGTCATTGTCACTCAGCATCTTGCCACGCAGGCTGAACAGCGGGTGGAAGGAAGGAGCATGCCCTCGAGTGCCAGCATCAGGCCCATCAGAAGCGTTCCTTTGATGAATGAATGAATGAATGAATAAATGAATGAGTGAATGAATGACCTGAGAAGCTAACTCGGGGCCTGAGTTGGCATAGTTGGAACTGTTAGACATACACACACACTCGCAGACACAAACACACACATGTGCTCACACACATACTCTCTCTCTGTCTCTGCAGTTGAGGCCACGTCTCAACTCCCACACGGCCTCTAGAACTTTCCCTTTGGAAGTCTGTGACAGGGCGCCTGGGTGGCTCAGTCATTAAGCGTCTGCCTTTGGCTCAGGTCATGATCCCAAGGTCCTGGGATCGAGCCCTCCATCGGGCTCCCTGCTCAGCAGGAAGCCTGCTTCTCCCTCTCCCACTCCCCCTGCTTGTGTTCCTGCTCTCGCTGTCTCTCTCTCTCTGTCAAATAAATAAATAAAATCTTTAAAAAAAAAAGTCTGTGACAAAGTGTCAGGGGGCAGGTGCACAGATGAGGAGGGACTGGGAACGGTGTGTGGGGACACCGGTATCAGGTCTGAGTATTGTGGTGATTTGCCGGTTGTGGGGTTCAAGCTCTCCAGGGAAAGGAACCCCTACCATGTCTCCACATGCCTGGGGGAAGAGTTGCCTGCTTTGTAGGGCGGTGGACAAGGTGATCTCCAAGTTCCGGCCGCACTCAGGGCTGCAAGACTATCCTCTGCCAAGGGCAGCTCCCTGGGGCCCCAGGCACTCGCTTACTGTCAATGTTCCTCTGGCCCCAAACCAAGGACAGCTGAAGACAGAACTTCACAGGTAATGTCACTTGAGTTTCCCCGGGAATGTCACTTTCATTCTAAAATCACCCCTCTGCCTCTCTGGCATTTCCATCTCCTTTCCTGGTTCCACTTTTCTTTCTTCCATGGCACTTGTCAGTTTCTCGCATACTGTGTGATTTATTTATTACACTATTTATTACACTATTGTTGGGCTCCCCTGCTAGAATGTAAATGCCACAAGAGCGGACATCCTTATCTTTCGTGTTCACTGATGCACCCCAAACCCTTGAGCCATGCCACGTAGTAGGTGCAAGATAAACACTGGTTGAACAAATGATTGGATGGAAATGTTCAAACTACTCATCGACATCTTAATTTGTCCTCCTGAGAGCAGAGCTCCCTTATTGCACAGCAAGGAACCTAAACCATTGGGGGGTGTTCTCCCTGGGACATTCAGCAGCAGGAGAGGCGCTGCAACTGTCCAGCCCAGAACCCAGTCTCACCATAGTGGACTCGACGACATGCCGCAGCCCCTCCTCCCGGCTTTGATTCCCAGGGCTCGGGATGTGGGCTCAGACCCTGCTTCTGTGCTCACACTGCTTAGGCTGCCCCAGAATAGCACAACGAGGGCGCTTTGTTTTGATTTCCTGATTCCAGCCAGGAGGAAAAGGATTCGAAGGGAATGGCAAGGGTGTAAACAGTAATTAATTAGACAAGCCCTGTGTGTGCGCGGATCCCGCACTGTGTTACCAAACAATGTTGGGAAAATGGGTCCCTTTGGGTCTCTCACTACACAAAGTGAACGATGATTTCTAGGTTACCATTAGGACATTGCACCTTGTGCTGCCCCACATGGAGGAATCGGGAACAATGGCCTCCGTCCCTTCCCCACCCGTTTGGGTGCCAACACAAAGAAGATACAACTTGAGGAGAGAAAGATGTTGAAGAAATAAAAAGGGAAGTCAATATGATTGATATGAAGGAAGTGCCAGAAGAAGGTTCATACCAGCATATCTCAAGTGTAAAATATTTAAAATCAGCCTTTCTTGCTGCACCCTTGCAAAGAGACTCAGGGGGTAGGCACAGCATGTGCAAGGTACAGGCTGGAAACCTTGGTGGGTCAGCCGGATTGTGACCCCCAGAGTCATCACGTATTTGAGTAGCCTGTACCCCCAAAGCCTCGGCTGCCCCTTCCCACGTGCCTCTGGCCACAAGAGAGCCTGGACAGACTGCATCCGCTCCTAGAAAACCAAGCAGAAATGAATAGTTGATTCACCGTCTGCCACAAGCTGCACCATGTGCTTTACACGTATCAGCTGGTTCTGGTGCTTGGCAGACGGACCACGCTCATCCACGTTACAAAAGACCAGAGTCCTCTGGCTCCTGAGACGCGGTGTGCAGGCTGAAGAGTCTGGGGAGGGGAGCCCAGGAGCAGATGGTGGGAACCCCACCTTTGCCACTCAAGAATTCTGCGGCCGTAGATAATCTGCCAAACTTAGTATCACTTTCCTCAGATGTCAAACGGACATTGTTCTTCTTCTTCTTCTTTTTTTTTTTTTACTTTATTTATTTATTTGACAGAGAGAGATAGTGAGAGCAGGAACACAAGCAGGGGGGGTGGGAGAGGGAGAAGTAGACTTCCCGCGGAGCCGGGAGCCCGATGTGGTCCTCGATCCCAGGACCCAGGGATCATGACCTGAGCCGAAGGCAGACACTCAATGACTGAGCCACCCAGGCGCCCCAGACATTGTTGTTCTTATGGTGGGAGTCTGATCATGTTCCAAGCATGTCGAATACTTAGCACCGAGAAAGGGTAACGGTGAAGTTGCCATAAATGTTAGCCATGATTGCTAGGGAGGCAATTCAAATGAATTGATTGCCATGATTCCCACTCATCCCCAGTGGGAGCAGCAGTCGTGTGTGCCGTAGAAAGATTAGAAGATGTGGCCACAGATTGGGCTCCCAGCATCTGACGAGGTCAGCGAGGGGTTGGAAAGCGAAGGGGACCCACGACTCCACTCTGGGCCACCTGAAGCAGATGAGAAAGGGGGCATTGCTGGACAGAGGGCAGGGACCTGGGTAGAGAAGTGTCTGTGCCCACAGATGGAATGTTCAGACGGGCATTCCACCAACACAGATGCAGACACCTTCACACGGCTGCCCCAAAGCTGGAGGAATCATCCACGAAACCTTGAGTCTGGCTCAGCTTGGGTGTGATGCAGAAAAGCAGTGACTTCATGGAGAAAGAAGAGAGCAGCTTCATGCCTATGGTCTGGGCAAGCCACAGGTGAGGAAGTGGAGTACCACAGAGAGGAGAGGTGTCTTTGAGGACCGGCCAAGGGCAGGAGGCAGACAGAACTAGCAGGATGCTGGGAGGCAAGGCCAGTTTCCTGGAGATGAAGCAGTGCCTTACATGGTGTCAGGGACAGAGTCTCAGACCCAGAATCAGTCAGTACTCCTGATTCTTCATCCACACGCCCCTCCTGCCTCTTCTATGACTCAGACAAGTCACTCTTTTCCCTGTCCTCCCACACAATCTCTGGGCTCCGTGTACTCCCTGCCAAATGGGGAGGGGCTATCTCCTCTCTTCCACCCCTCCAACTGTTGCAGTCACAAAGGGGTTAATAAACAAGGTACATCATGACAGCAAGGGGCTGATGTGCAGTCAGCAATTCTCTCCTGCTGGAAACCTAGCTCCTCCGGAGAGGGATCCAGCAGATGCTTAATGCAGCTGTAGCAGAACAAGGAGAAACCCCTGTCCAGCTGGAGCACCCAGGGAGAATGGAAGGAGAGCAAAGACTGGAGATGGATGGACTCTTGCATGAGCTGTGGCAGGGTCTTCAGGATCTTCAGGAGTCCTAACCAGCCAGGTCCTAGTTCAGAGGATGGAAGCTTCTAGCACAGGGCTCAGCACAGAGTAGAGACTCAAGAATCAAGCTGACTGCATGAAGGGAATAGGCTTTGTCCAGTTTTCTCCCAGCTCAGAGGCAGCCCCCCACCCTTCACACCTCCTAGCTACATCATCATCTACATTCTGTCATCAGCACCCTTGAGCAGAGCCCAAGCCTTTGCCCCCCCCAGGCCTCCCCTCAGTTCCTCCCCGACTCCAGGAACACCCATGTCGTCCTCCTCACTGTCCAGAAACCACCTGACACTGCCCACCCAAAGCAGGTGTTGTGGCAGGATTCCCCTCTCCCCCTTCACACAGCCTTGCCCCCTCCTGCCAGGCGGGGTGCCTTCCTCTTCCCTCCAGGAATGGGGGCAGCCCACCCACACTCCTGTTCACACCACTTCCCTCACCCCATTCCTTCCTCCAGTTTCCTCCCTGCTTTCTTTCAGCCACCCCAGGTGCAGCGGCTCCTCGGAACCTGGCGCAGGACACTCCTCCAAAGGCTTTCTCCATAATACCTGCCCTGCCCCGATTGCCTTGTGTCTTGTCACCCGAGGTGCCCGTGCTGCCCCTTAAGCTGCCTCGTGTCTCCGCCCATGCGGAAGTCTATCCTGATTGGCCCCCATGCTTTGAGTGTGTTGATTTCAGCCATGAGTGTCAGCGTCTTGAGGGCAAGTCTGTGGCATCGTGCTTAATTAGGCATGGGGCCGTGTAGCCCGCCGGGCTGGCATCCCGATTCTGCCTCTTATTAATGTATGTGACCTCAGGCAGAACTTCAGGATTTATTTAATTTTCCTCAGCTGAAATACCGGACTCAGAATTCCAAGCTCAAGGTTGCCAGCAGGATGTCAGCGGGCAGATTATGAAGTGCTCTTATGGAAGGGCCTGGCATGTAGAAAGCAGTGAATACGTATGATTGCTGTTGTGGCTAGTTAGTATGTGGTTGTGCTCAGTCAGTGTAAAGATGAGACAATGTGTCCATGACACTAATGTAGCACAGCACAGACCCCTAGCGAGGATTTCACAGCTTTGTGAAATCCCAGAGTTGCTTACTAGATGTTTGGTAAATTAACAAACAGATGCATGAGTTCTAATCACAATGGAAAAAGATCAAAAGGGTCCCAGCTCCTCAGAGACTCTCCCAAGCGTACATCTCTTTGATGTCCTGGCCTTATAGGACCATCGGGGCTCTTTCTAACACCAAGGGCAGAGTAGCAGCCAGCCCTATATGGTTCCTGCTTGTCAGACCGTTAGGAGCTGTCTGCGTGAAGCCCTGGGACTGTTGCTTAGCCTCTAGGCACTGTTTGGCAATTTCCTTGACAAATAAATAACCCAGGGAGCGTCAGACAAGTGCTTATCACCTCGACATCTGCTCTCTCTGATGAGCTCTGCTCTGGGTTCTTTCCCTGCAGCCTCATCAAGCTGCTGGGGCATCAGCCCTTTTGAGGGGTGCCATCCAAGGACACCTGTGTGTGTTTTTGTGAGGCTGAGAACAGCCTATGTTTACTTAATGCAAAGCACCAAGGTGCTAGCTTCCCAGAAGGTGAACACAATTCCTCAAACAAGGATGGGGCATCAGCCACTCACCCTACAGACCACAAGGAGCCCTCCCCTCAGGAAGGACCTTGGTCAGAATGACACCGTCTGGCTCCTGGCTGAATGGCTAAGCGTTCCTTTCAAATGTCAGCGGATTGCAAAGTCCTGAAACACGGAGAGATTCAGGTTTTGCTCACTTGGGATCTACACCAGAATTTCAAAGTAGCGCTGGCTCCTGGGCAATCTGGGAATTTTTTTTTTTTTTTTTTTTTTTTTTTTTGGTATGGCTGAAATGAGGATTGGAAGTAAGCGTGGGATACATTTAATGTTTACTGGTGACCCAGCTCGGCATCACTCTCTCCAAAACTGCCCCCACTGTGTCCCAGTATAGATTTGATGCCTCCTGCTGGGCTCCAGCTTCACTTCCTGTGTGCCTCGATCGCATCACAACATGCGGGCATCTCTCTGCTTGCCTGGGTGCTTCCTGAGAGCAGGGCTATGTCTTACTGATCTAACCCAAGGTCACAAAGCCAGTGAGGAGAGCTCATCCTGGAGCTGAAGTTTGCCGGCATCAAAACTGTACTCAGCCACAGCTGAAAAAAAGCAGGTAGGGTTGTGCGCCACGGTGACAGTGTTCATTACTGTCCAGTAAAAAAAAATCTCGTGGTCTTCTCTGAGGAGCGGACTTCATGCAGTATTGTCTCACAGATCACCAAGTGTTACTTATTTCGACCTCTTTTTTCTCCCCACACATCTCCCCTGGCAGCTACTGCCCACAATTTACTACATTTCCCTTTTTTTCTTTCTTTC
Organism: Eumetopias jubatus; assembly: GCF_037043125.1. NCBI lineage: Eukaryota > Metazoa > Chordata > Mammalia > Carnivora > Otariidae > Eumetopias > Eumetopias jubatus. Next base: position 88,087,114 of record NW_028274820.1, read on the forward strand.
TCTCTCTCTCTCGCTTTTTTTAAATAGCAGCTACTCTGAGAGAGAAACACTTGGAACTATTTCAAATGAGAACCCAGGAATTCATGAGGCCTGGGTGAGGCACGTGAATGGTTTGCAGTCAGAAAATCCGCTCCCAAAGACACTGTGGGGAACAGCCTTCCCCGGGCTTAGAATTCTGGAGTGGAGAAGGGCGTCCCTGTCCGGGGATGACATCACCAGACAGCGCTGGAATGCCCAGATGCAGAAAGCTGAGGGGCCCCAGGGCCAGTGGGGAGTTTGGCTGTGATCATCACAAAGGGCCTTTTGACCACCCTTCATCCTAGGAAAACCACAGAGACCCTGCTTTAAGCCGCCCCCACCCTCGGCGGAGGGGCCTAAAGACACTCTCCTCGAGTCAGATGGGTGACCTCTGATCTCAGCGAGGGAGAGTCTGGAAAAAGCACGAGGTATCAGAGCTGAAGGGTCTTGAAGGAAAAAAAGAACCCCCCCCCCCAGAAACCACCCCAGGGCCTGTATGGGATACTCGTTCTGCCAGAAGCTTGTGGAGTTAATTGTAGAGAAATGCATTTTAAAATAAGATATTGGAAAACCATCTTCTCTGTCACCAGCCACAGTTATTACAATTATTTATACAGCATCACCAAGGCCCGTGTTTCACAGCAATTAAACTATTGATCTCACAACTCTGAGGCACCAAGCAAAGCCCACAGCCACCGTTCTTGCTCCCTTGGGAGCTGTCTCTCCCCACGCTCAGATGTGGAAACCGAGGCCAGGCAGGAAGTAACCCAGAGCAGGAAAGTCACTGGTTGGAAAATTAACACGAAGAATCCATATGTTGATATAATATACTAATGTCATATTAACATATTAATAGGAATAGGTTCCTTTCTCCATTTGGCCAACGCTCATTCTGTCAGGATGTTGTTTTCCTGGCTTGGCCAAGAAAGGATGTAGTGTAGTGATGAAGCACACGGGCTCCAAACCCAGCTCTACCACAGGCTAGCTCCGAGACTCCTCGGGCAATGAGTCAACTCCTCCAACCCCTAGCATCCTCGTTCGTAAGATGCGACGAAGAACTGCACCTACCACATTTGCTGACAGGAAGGATGAATGGGTTACCGGAGGAAAGGTCTTTAGCACACCACCTGGCACATCATCAGTGCTAATCTGAAGTTTTCAGTTATTGTCACAGGAGGTCCGTAGGCTACTCCAGACACTTCTCTCATAACTCATGTTCCATGGTTATGCCACAGGAAAGGGAGAGAGGCTCGGTCTCCTGTGCCTATCAACACTGAGATTCATCATAGGATGAGTGGCACTCATTCTTTCTTGTTGGGCTGAGGCGGGAACTGGAGCCCACCTCTCTGCAGCTGGCCTCCTGTAGGTGGGTAGGGATGGTCCTCAAAGGCCGACCTTCCCCTCTGCCTGCCACGCTCCACCCCAGGAACATGCCCTTACGTTCCCATCATTTTTCTTCAAGCCCAGAGTCAATATTAAGCTAATAATGGTTACCCAAAGTCTTATTTATGAAATTCTTTGCAGTATTATTTAATGTACTTTGAGGTTATGTTAATGGATAAAATGTGCTGAATGGTGGCAGTCTGGGACCATATGGAAATAATTCCCCTTTATAAGCCTTTTTGCTGTAGGAAACTGCATGTTCCTGGAACATGGCTTTTGTATTGGATGGTGTGAACAGGAGAGACCAGAAATGGAGTGGCAGTAAAAGACAGTGATGGTCACTGCAGTCTAGCCTCCAGGCAATGGGACTCGAGGAGAAGAATGGCGGTAGAAGGTGATAGAGCTGGAAGACTGGTGACAACTCTCAGTTGTCACACCTGGATGACAAAGGGCAAGTCGGGTCGGAAGACTGGTGTGGGTAGAAAGACAAAGAGTGAGTCTGAGGTCTGTTGAATGTGAGGTGATGGTAGCACGGCCAGTTGACTGTGTCTGGTTGCTTCTGGAAATTCAGGACAGGTGCTTGGGTAGAAGGTGGTTGCTAAGGACTTGCCTTTGGCCACCGCCATGCTAGAGGTAGACTGTGAAATCGTGACGCGGTGACATTTTCCGGGGCCAGATTTTAGGCCACTGTGCCACGGTGGCCCTCTCACCTTTCTGAGGTCAGGTCTGGCACAGTTCGTGGATTATAGAATACAGCTTGGCAAGTCAGTGGTGAAAGGGAAGAACACAGGTCACGTTTTCCCACTTCCCTTCAGGTTGTTCAGTTGAGAAATGAGAACATTCTCCCATTTCCCAGCCTGGCAGCTTAAAGAGGCACCATGCCTTAACCTACATAAACTTACAAATGCATAGGGAGTCCCTTTGCGGAACACACGAAAGGCATCTTCTCCACAGTCACTGTCATCTCCGAATTCCAGCAGTTGAGGAACTTTGCTTTGGGTTAAGCATCTTTTAAGATATAAATTTTCTGATGAGGGAGGGGAAGCTGACCTTTAGAGAGGGGTAAAGGGAGAGGCGCTGGCCTAGAAGGGGTTGCCTGTCTCTCTAGGTACCGTCAACAAGATGGCAAGTTTAGGCAAACTCTTGGATCCGGGTGACACAATTATATAGGCTCAATATGGGTTTCCATTAGCTACAGTTCTTCCATGACAGAAGAGAATAGGGGTGCCCGATGAAAGATTAACGGGGGCACAACAGAAACCCGGGTGGTTCAGAATGGAGAAGTGGGGGCGCTTTTGGAGAACTAAAGAGAAGTCTCATTTTCCACCACGGTTTTGTTTGGGGCTGGTTCAGGATCTTCTCTCCAAAGTCTATGTCATTTTCAAAACCCTAATTTGTCTATCACTACAAAAAGAAAGAAAGACAGAAAGAAAGAAAGAATGAATGAATCTCAGGGCTTATCTGCCTCACTGACCTAAGGCTTAAAGCCAAGTGAAGTATCCTCTGAGGGTTGACTCTGAGGGTGGAGCCTGTGGTTGGGCCCTTCCTCCTCACAGACCTTTCCCTTCGCGTGCCTTTGGGGGGGCTCATACCAGTGCCTACCACCAGGGGTCACTGTTCCCTGCTGTTTCTTGGGGCCTTCTAACTTTTGCCCCGGTCAGCAGGGAGGGGGACCTGCGGGGAGAGTGGCAGAGCGCTGGAAAGGTGGGAGGCCTGAGGGTTGAGAAATCTCAGGAAAGGAGAAGGAGATTGTACAGGTGGTTGCTCCCCAGGCTCCAAGAGAAGCCCCACTGGCCCCCCACGTCACAAGGCCCTGGGTGCCAGGTCAGAGCGTCCCTCCGTCCTGGGTCTGTGGGATGGAGTCCACAGGCTGGACCTGCGGCTGCATTCACCAGACAGCGAGCTTTATTTCCTGCCCCTCAAGGTAGACCAGGGAAAAGCGGGAGGGAAACACTTCTTTGTTCCTCTTCAGCCCAGAGGCCTCGGCTCCTGTCAGTTTGCCGTGTTGCTCTAGTAAAAGACAAAAAGAAGCCAGCGACAAAACTGTCTCACGTCACTTAATTTCCTCCTAGATTGCAGGTGATTATTTCCTCAGCCTCCAACGGGCTGCAAATACTTCAGAGAGTTTTTATTATTATTATTAGACACTACATAAATAAAGGCGTCAGATAATTAACAATAATCTATCTTCCGCTCTCCCAAGCATTTTGTTTATCCAATGGAAACCCGTGCTCTTCCTCTATAGCTTTGCCTCCCTGACTTTTTCATTTGGCAACTGAGATGAGCAGGTCGGAGGATCTGGGAGCAAGGGAGCTATGTCTGTGACTGAGGCCGGGGAAACTGAGTCCCCGCAGGCTCTCACCCCGGCCCACTGTGTGCAACCTCTGAGAGCCTTGTTCTCTCTAGGTCCTGCCATGGTTGAGCATGAACTGGGCACCTACTATGTAAACCTGACCAGGAAAATCCACTCCCTAGTCTCCTACCTCCCCACTTCCATCAATGCAGAGTGAGATGAGTCAATAAGGTGCTATAAAACTGCCTGTTGGTTGGGCTTATTTTATTTTATTGTGTTCTCTTATGTTTGGTTGGGTTGGGTTGGACTGAATTGCATTCCTTAGTTTGGATTCCATTGTGTTGTGTTAGGTCGGGTGATGCTGGTTGTGTTGGATTGGATTCCACTGTGTTGTGTTAGGTCGGGTCATGTTGGGTTGTATTAGATTGCATTGCATTTGTGTTGTTTTGGATTGGATTGTGTTGTGTTGGATTGGACTGGGTTGGACTGGATTTGATTTACTGGTCTGCAATAAAGCCTGCCCTGATTGTGTATGCTTTGTGGCATTCAGTGTCCATTTGTTTGCCCTTGCCAAACCACAGTGGTTTCACAATGACCAAGTCATGCACAGCAAGAGCAAAGTAGGGCACCACAAGCAAAAGACAGTACTGCTTGCCTGGACACCCACTTCAGGGACCCTCCCCGCCTATTCCCTCCCTCAGCCGGTTCAGGTTACAGCCAGCCAAGCAGCTTCAGAGAGGCGTGTAGGAAGAAAGCCAAGAGCGGGGAGTGGAGAACCAGAAAGCAAAGGGGGATTGGTGGCGAACGTTTGCAGGCCAGAGCGCAAGCGTCTGTGACTCCTGGGAACAGCTGCGATCTGTTGACTGTTTTCCCAAAGACTTAAGGTAATCTGGTCAATGAAACTCAAGCCCCAGTGGTTTTGACATAAGATCACGGCCTGAAACAAGGCAGGGTCAGAAGTTCATCCGGAAGAAGCAGGCCTGCAGGTAGTCAGACAGGAGGGACGGAAGGCGGAGGCTACACTCTCCTGAGTGGCTCGGGGCGGGGCCCGGAGCCCTTCCTAGCCAGACAGGTGATACCTACGCACATTCTTGGCCTTTGGAGCGCTAGAGATCAGACGTGAACCTAACACTCTGGCAGGGTTTGAGGCAGTGGTATCCATTTATTCATGCCACAGCCCTGTCTGCTCACAAAGGGGAAACTGAGGCAGACGAGACCACAATACTGGCCAGCAGCACGCCTCGAGGGGAGGGCACAATAGTGTGTGCTCCTGTGCTCTGACTAGGGGCGGGCCCTGCTGAGGGAGTGTGGGCGGCTCACACCCTCTGGCCCTCCCCCCTGCCGCCGGGGCTGGGAGCCTGGAGAGCCTCAGCAGCTTGCCTTTTCCTCCCGCAGACCCTGCAGAGGGCAGTCTCCACAGCTCTGGCTAACATCTTTACCCCCTGTGTTCTTCACTGGAAAACAGGAAGGAAGGAGGAAGAGGAAGTCTTTTCAGAGCCGCTGGTGATCATCCTGAGCTTTGCTTTCCTTTTCCTTCCTCCCCCTGCCAATCTCGCCTGTCCTTGAGCTGAGAAACCTAACGCATCTGTGCTGGTAGCAACAGGTGGACCAGCAGCTGCTGCTGTGGCTACACGGGGCCAGGGGCTCTGGGGGGTGGTGTCAATGTGCGTGCGTGTGCGTGTGTGTGTGTTTTCTGAAGCTACTCTTTAACCAGTGTGAACTCTGCGTTGAGTTCTGCATCTCCTCCTACAGCCAGTAGGTGGCAGAGCTGCGACGGGCCGGGGATTCCAGTCTCTTGGTCCCAAAACACGGGTCAGCTTTGGTCCCACTGTGGGAAGGGACGGTGTGTCCATGGGGAAGCCAGCATGGCCCACACAGAGGTCCTGAGCAAGAGGACTTGGGGGAGAGCTATCCAAAAACTCTCCTGAAACCCCCTCTCCTCCTTTCCCTTTCTCTCCTGTTCCTTTGAATTTCCCCTGATTTTATTGAGAAAGGGGAAAGCCTATTAGCAGTTACGAAGCATCTGCAGCCGTGTTTTTCAGATTTCAGGGGCATAAAATCTACCTGCGGAGTTGGTGAAAATATAGTTTCCCAGGCCCCGTCCCCTGGGATTCCCACTCTCGGCGTGGCCGCGGTGGAGCCCGGGAATTCACATTTCCAATAAGCGCCACCAGTGATTCCCATGCAGTGGCCAGGGAACCCCAAACTGAGGACTAGGAAGCTACAACATCCCAGGTTCGGTGATGAGGGCTCCATTCTATGATCTGTTCTCGGGCCCTGGGTAATTTCTCCTTCTCACCACCTGTTTCCTGCTCTTCCAACACATCGCCGCTGCGCTCTCTGCCATGAGTCCAAGCTTTGCATGCCTCAGAGACCACTTTTCTTTTTCCTGATGCTCATTTCCCGGTGCTCTAAGATCGCTGACTTCCTGCTCCTTCTGGGGGTTTTCCTTGGACTACCTTGCTGTCATACCTCGCTTTCTTCCATTCTGTCTAAACTCCTGAAAAGCCTAGCACCCCCCTCCCCCCCCCGGAGCTGGTGGTCCTGGAGCTCTGCTGGGATTGTGCAGGGCAGAGGCACACTCCACCGTTTTCCGATTCTCAGCCGATTGCCCTGGCCTAAGGCTGCACTCCTTGAGTATGCTCCAAGCAGGGCTCCCTAGTCAAGCAGCCTAAAACTGAACCGGGATGTGTTTAGGGAATAGGGCATCTCCCCTGAAAGTCAGCAGACACCAGACCACCCCAAAGTGGTCATGCGGGCTGCTCCTAGGAGACGGTAGTCAAACTCGGAAGACCCCGTGCATGAGTGTTCTCGGGCTACCCGAACAAAATACCACACCCTGAGTGGCTTAAAACAACTCATTCATTCTCTCAGAGTTCTGGAGGAGCTCAGAGTTCTGAGATCAAGGTGCTGGCAGGGCCATGCTCCCTCTGAAGGCTCAAGGGAAGTATACTTCTTTGCTCTGTCCTAGCTTCTGGTGGTTGCTGGCTTTCCTTGGCTGTGGCAGCATAAATCCAACCTCTGCCTCCACCTTCACAGGGCCTTCTTCCCTGTGTCTATTTCTAAGTCCAATCTCTCACTCTGTTCTCGTATAAACATTGGGTTGAGGACCCACCCTCATCCAGACTTTGGGTTGAGGACCCACCCTCATCCAGCATAACCTGGATTACATCTAAATAACTTCATTACATCTGCAGAGGGTCTATTTCCAAATAAAGTCCCATTCGCCTGTACCAGAGGTCAGGACTTCAATATTTCTTGATTCAGCCTCTCACACCCCATAAACTGAAGGCACTGCTCTTGTGTTTTACCTTCTGATTGAAAGAGAAGAGCAGGTTTAGGGTTTGGGGTTTCCTTCTCTAAGTACTTCATATGAATAAAAATATTTCTATTGGTGGACACAGTATGAAGGCCCCCCTGTGACTTCCTGGATTCGAAGAGTCTAGAGCAAGGCAGCTTTGCGGCGTCCCTGGCACTGTGGTTCTGCCAGGGTAGGGCTCTGACCAGCAGCATCTGGGAACTCGTTAGAAATGCAGATTCTCCAGGCTCACTGCAAACCTGCTGCACGAGAGACTCTGAGGGTGAGGCCAGCAGTCAGTATAGAACAAGCCCTCCGGGAGATCTGGAAGCTCACTAAAGGTGGAGGAGGATTGCTTCAGGAGAGGGGGCACTAGGGTGTTCTGACTGTACCACTTCTTGCCCCCAAGTGTCTTTATTCTCCTGCCCTCCCATTCCTGACAACCCCTACTCCCAGCCACCCTGCCCCATCCCTATCCTGGAGGTGGTGTCAGACGCCAGCGCGTGAACTCACGGGCCAGCATTGTTCTCGATGTTTCCCTCCTACCGTCTCTCCTCACCTGGCTCTCTTGCCAGCCCCTCACACACACACACACACACACACACTCATGATGCCCTCACCTCCTTCCATCTCCTTCTCCTGACAAAGAGAAGAGCTTGGCAGGGGTTGGTTTACTTAACTCTGATCACACACAAAACAAACTGTTATTTTTCTGTCTGCCAAGCTGCTGAAGGCAGGGATGTCAAACCTGGGATCTGCGTGAATGTAAAATCTAGGTACCCGAGCAGGTCTGTGTTCTAGGCAAGCTTTTTTATTTTATTTTTCTTAAAATCATGGTCCAATTCCCAGAGAGATGCCAGTGACAACCTCTGGGATGCGCATCACACTGGCGGTGACAGTGTCTGTACGCATTCCCCAACCCGGAGAATGAGCAACTCCCATCAATGGCAGACGGTGGGTCACCTCTGACACCTGCTCTCCGCATTTCTGATCCCCTGGTAGGGCTTGTTCAAAGCAATGCAGCGCCGAGGTGTTGGTGCCCCGTGGGTGTTTGCTATGTGGGCATGCACTAGCAGATAGCCCTGCAGGAAGGCAGACAGACTGGCAGGACGGAGCCCTGGGCGACCTGTGTTAGAGTCTGGTGAATGTTCAAGACAAAATTTTGAGGATATTTTCGTGGGTTGGGAGTGGGGAGGAGCAGAAAGCACTTTGGAGAATCCAAGGCGTGGCTATTGGGGGAAGCCTGTGTGCAGGTGGCCGACTTCCTAGCCCAGTTGCAAGCCCCTGGAGAGACTGCCCAGCTGGGCATGGGGGAGGAAAGGAAGCCAATACAGGAAGGAGGAGGTATAATGAGCCTTACAGCTCCACAACCAGAAGAAAGTGGCAGTAAGTAGAAGCTGGTCTATGTGTCTATCTATCCAACTGTGTTGATGTCTGGGCAAATTACCCTCCAGTTTCCATGCCTCTTTTCTCCCAGTCGCTAAATTGGGCACAATTAGAGTAGAATCACAGTGAGAAAAAAAATGCAGTCAAAATGAATATGGTGAGGAAAAGGGTTTGTAAAAGGCACATGGCAGAGAAACCTAGAAATCTTTGCATGCAGGCACTCTGGTCTAAGATGCAATTTGCACTGAGTCTGGGAACCCAATAGACAAAGGCTTGAGTTCCAACTCCCTAACGGCGCTGCCTTATTCGACTCCATTCTCCAAGATGGAGCATCAGAATGCAAGAGGCTCGGGCCACATTCTTTCTCTCACACAACAAAAAGGTAGCATGCCTGAGCATCTGGAACCACAGCTCCCTCCCTAGCAAGTGAGTCTGATGCGATTTCAACCTCTCCAGCCTCCAACCCCAAACAGTGCCTGGCCATTTAGGAGTTGATCGCTCTATCACTATTGCTCATTTGGTTTAAAACATTCCTCCCATCTTCTCAAGCCCATCAGGCACCATATCACGTTTAAACTATTATGACTTATTTTCTTGGGGGATTTAGGAGATCATTGGGTCACTCTTCCAAACAGCCAGAGACACTCAGGAAGAAGAAATATCACAAACCCAGGTGTGGGTATCACTGTCCTGGGGTTCAATTTCCTGTGACTTATAGATCTGTTCAGACTTTAAATAGGACAGTTGATCCACCACCTCTTGGGGGTTCCCTCTAGGCAGTATAGTTCAGAGGGGCCTTAAGATCAAGAACACAAGGGTTGGGAAGGGGGACGCCTTCATATCGGTGAATTCTCCTCTGGCACCAATGAAATACACTGGGTGACATGATGGAAATTCATGGAGGCAAGCGATCTATGGAAGGAGAGACTCATAACTCAGGTGGCCACTGAGCTGTGATCCCACGAGTTCACCTTGTCCAGCACGTCTTCCCTCCCACCCCCCACCACAGCTGTAAATCACCTGCATGTGTACATTGCTGAGAGCTAGTGGCTGATTCATGAAACCCAACAGACAGATGCCCTGATGGGAACAGGAAGCTGAGGGGTCGAAGAGCGTCATCAGGAGATTCCAGGGTTCTAGCACTGTAGTTCCCACAATCCTCTCTGCGTGCCTCCACAGCTGTGGTTCAAGAGCCTAGGACCTGTATTCTCCACCTGCTGGTTTTGCAGGCTCCTGCCCGCTGGGCTAAGTTGGCCAACCACAAAGGCTGAGACTCGCTCCGGCAGAGACAGCACAAGCCTCTCCTCTCTCTTGCAGCTGCGTTCCTTCCCCACCTGACCCCTCTCTCCCCTCACGCCCCCTCTCCATCCCACCATTTCCGTCTCTCTCATCCCCTTCCCATTGGAGAATGGCCTTAGTTTACCTATGGGGGGGGAGGGGCTGATGGTGGAAGTAAGTACTTTGTAACTTAGTTCTTCTTCAGACAATGTGACCGTTAGGTGTGTTGATGTGCCAGCGATCATTACCATGATACCACGCTGTCCACAGTTCTCACAGTGATCTGAGGAGTTAGGCATCAGGATCCCCAAGGACTATGACGAGGCAGTAAAAGCAAAGCCGTCAACACCGAAGCCCCAACCCAGAGGTCTGACCTGGTCCTCCTGCAATCTCCCAGGACAATTCTAGGCAGATGCTCCAAAGTAGGTCTGCCAGATCCTCTGTCTAGGCAGGGGCTCTGCTGTGCTGGGGTTCAGTACACCAGGGACTCCCCTGGGCCATGTGTGGCTGTGCCCCCACTGGGCAACTATGGCCTGGACCACCCTCACACTATGACCAGGTTCTATCCAGAGCTCTGAGCCCCAGATTGAGAAATGTGTGGCCTCATGTACAGATAGGTCACTTTTGGAAGACTTGTAACTTCCATTTTTTGCCGCTTCAATATCTGGGTGGCTGTAAGAAAGATAGGTCACCTGCTGTGCCTTCGCTCCCTTATGCAGAAGTGAGGACCTCGTATCTCTGAGGTTCCTCCCAGCATCAGATCTGCGATCCTACCAGGGCACAAACTCATTTGGGTGCCAGTAATCCCAATGTCTGCCTGAGGACCGAGATGCAGCGGGGCTGTACCGAGCCACGCAGGGACAGAGACAGGCGAGCCCTGAGTAACAAGTACCCGGAGGGATTTACACTGTGTGCAAAAACTAGGCTCTCTGCAAAGTGAGTGCAGAACTGAAGATGATTATGCTGACCAGTAAACCGCAAACTGGGCCCTCAGATCCTCCTAAGAGAAGAGTGAAGGGGATGGTGGGGTTGGGAAGAGAAGGAGAAAGTGGAAAGGAGAGAAAGAAATATTTAAAAGATCGGCCAGGTTTGACACTCACATGAAAATGTCCCAGCAGATTTGCATTTGCTGTTAACAATCATTTCTGTTTTCATTTATTCTAGCAAGGTTTGCATGTCATGTAATCACTGTTTTAGTTCATTTCCCTCCAATGATAGATTGTGATAAGTCAAGCTGGTTGTTAATAATGCTACAATTTACCTAACAAATTTCGAGCTTGTAGTGCAGCTTCATTAATATGTTTAATTTATCGTTACAATTCCTTCCAGGTTAATGGTTTGAAAGTATGCTGGAGTTTAATCTGAGCAGTTATTATAAAGTGCTGGTTTCTCGTTAAAATGTAAAGCTGAGACACCCAAGATTTGCTTGGGATAAGCTGGGTCAGAATAAATCTCTGCTTTGCATGGGAAAGGAATGAGTGTTGGCTATTAAAAATGTTCAGAATTGGAGAGCCCTCTTGATAACTTTAGAGTAATTTTGCAGATTAAACTCCCTTTCCCTGGGGCTAATGGAAGAGATGCCTAAAGCCAGCATTAATTGCGGCAGGATTTTCTCTGGATGCTGCAGGGGGACAGGGACACTGGAAAATGGAGGAGAACTGAATTCTGCCCAAACATGAGCATCACAGATTCCTGGAAAGGGATCTGAGTGTTGGGTGGTGTGGGTGACAGGAATCAGACTCCCAACTTGTGAGCCCTTCTCATGTCCTTGGAGGAAAAAGATTAAAATCAAGAACACAAGCCCTTCTTAGAGAACAAAACAGGATGGCAGCCTTCTCTTCTCCAGCTAGAATTTGGGGGGCGGGGGGGGGAAGTCCTCTAACTGGCAAACCACCCACAACACTCTTGCAGCAGCTGAGATAACTGCCCCCAGCCATTTTCCCTCCCAGGGCTCCTCAGACGGGTCGTTCTTCAGGTAACTCTTAGCTCAGCCCAGGAGAAGAAAGAAACACTCACTCTGTGCTTCCAGTTTAACCACCCAACTCCTCAGGGTAGTTTCCAGGGTGTCTTAAACTTCCGCTGGATTTGGGGTGTGAGCAAGGATACACCAAAGCTTCAAAGGAAGCTTTGGGGGGCCTGGCCAGTGATAACCAGTGGGTTTGTTGGTAACTGAAAGATGGCAGTGGAATTCTCGAAATTTTAATCATCAAGGCCGCTCTGGACAAGCCTCTGGCTCCTTCGGGAGCCTCAGAAAGACAAGTGTTATGGGTTTAATTGTGTCTCTGCCCAAAAGATATGTTGGAGTCCTAACCCTTGGTACTTATGAAGGCGGCTTTCTTTGGAACTAGGGGCTGTGAAGATGTGATCAGGATGAGATGAGGTTATTGTTGGGGGGCCTTAATCCAATATTCCTGGTGTCCTTATAAAAGAGGAAAACGCCACGTGACAGCAGAGGCAGAGATCAGAATGAGGCAGCTGTAAACCATGGCGTGCCGAGGACAGATGGCCGTCATCAGGAGCATGGAAGAGGCAAGGAGGGCTCTACCCAGAGTCTCAGAGAGAGGGTGGCCTTGTGGCCACCTTGGTTTTAGACTTCTAGCCTCCAGAACTGTGAGACAATACACGTTTGCTATTTCAAGCCACCCTCTTTGTGGTACTTCGTTACAGTGGCCCTAGGAGATGAGTATAAGGAAGCCCAGCAGGGCACTGTGGACATTGGAGATGGCCATGTGAAAGGGGCAGGGTGGACACAGGTGTGCAAAGGCCTCAGGGCCACAAAGGCAGCAGGTACACAGAAGCTGGCTTCTTCAACACAGCAGCCCTCCCTCACGCCACCCAGTCTCCTCTTCCACAGACCTTGAGTTGAGTCGCCTTGTATGATGGTTAGTTTCAGGTGCCAACTTGATTGGGCCACGGAGTGCCCAGATATTTGGTTAGACCTCAGGGCACGTCTGTGAGGGTGTTTCTGGGTGAGATTAACAGTGAATGACGGAGTAAAGCAGATTGCCTTCCCCAATATGAGTGGGCCTCCTCTGATCTGGAGAAGGCCTGAGTAGAACAAAAAGGCTGAGTGAGAGAATTCTCCATGCCTGACTGTCATGGAGCTGAGACATCAGTCTTCCCCTGCCTTCAGACTCAGGTATGCATTGAAAACTACATCAGTGGCTCTCGGGGGTCTCCAGATTGCTGCCTATACAACTGGGGACTTTTCAGCCTCCATAACCACGTGAGCTAATTCCTTATCATAAATCTTGATCGATTGATCCATCCATCCAACTATCCATCCATCCATCCATCCATCCATCCATCCATCCATCCATCCATCCATCATCTATCTATCTCTCCTATTGGGTCTGTTTCTCTGCATAACCCAGACTAATAAACCCTGGAATCAGATGCCCAGAAGCCCTTGAATAATGAGTACCAGGCATTTCCATGGCCTATGTGACCTGGTACCCACTCTCCCCCACCCCTCTCTTCTGCATGCTTACTTCACTTCCGTCTCTCTAGCCTTCCTATACCCTCCACCTCAGTCTCTGCCTCAGGACCACTCTGTCCACTTGGGATGCTTTCCCAGAGAGCCTCACGTGGCTGCTCCCTGACTTCTCGCAAGTCCTTTATTCAAATGTCATCTCTCCTCAGAGAGGCCTTCCCTGACACTTCCAATTCCAATGACTTCCATCCCCCTAAGATGTCACCATTCCCTTGCCCAGTCTCATTTTTCTTTATCACACAACCTGAAATTAAAGCTGCATGTTTCCCCTGCTAGAATGTAGACTCGCTGAGGGCAGGAGCCATGCCTATCTGACCCCCTTCTGCTCCTCCAGCATCTGTGCTTGGCACAAAGTGGGTACGCAATCTGATCTGTGGCAGGAAGGCAGTGAGGACAGAATGAGAGAAGGAAGGAGGAAGGCAGGGAGGGGAATAATCTTGTATGCCCAAGCCCTGAGCCCACACCGTCCACCATCCAAGGATGGCCCGTGGGGTCAGCAAACCATAGTTTGGCACTCCCAGGCAAGGCTGCAGCCTAGGGTTAGAAGGGCGGAGAGATAAGTCAGTTGCATAAGTACACACACACATGTGCGTGTATATATTTATATATGTGTATATTTTGATAAGCTTTTATCTAGAAGAATCAAGGAAAGTTACAGCTGCTAATTATCAAATTCTATTGACCACCCTCATCCCCCCCTCTGATCCTAAACCTCCTAAAGTGGTAAATTCTTCCAGAACAAGATCAATATACAGCTTTCTTGCCTAGAAAGTAAAGCTCTCTCTGAATGCATTTCACCGGTCATCCTTATAACACCAGAGACAGTCACTCATTGACAAAACATGCACCGAGGGTTTGCTCTTACTCCCAGGTCCTCAGGACACAGGAGTGAATGCTTTGTGTGAAGAAAGTACAGTCTTAACTGTATGATTCACTCGTCAAATTATACTAAATTCAAATCCTTTGAAAAGACTTTTCATATAAAAGGTAACACACCTTATAAAGAAGGAACACGCAGTCAGTCCCTGATGGCAAAGTTTCTAGCAAGTCCTCTGCGGACCAGCCTCCTCGCCCACCTGGTTGGATAAGGAGGAGGTCCTCACTCTTCCTATTAGGCTCTAAGAACAGGGAGACCTGTCCCTGCTTGGGGACACAGGTGACCTCTCTTATCTATCTGGAAGGAGGCCTGTGGCTTGGGCAAAGAGAACTTCCGGTCTCCATGGAAGGGACGGGGGCAGGCAGATGTCTTCTCGGTGAGGTGCCTGGCCTTGCTAATGGGGGTTGAGCTTCCCTTCCTCATCTCCAAGTTAAGTGAAGGGTCACTGGGGTCGGGCGGGCACTGGCTTTTCTTCCTCCTGACAGATCCATAATTAGAAGGAGACAGAGCATTCAAAGAGGAGTGTTTGGCTCCAGGCACATCCTTGTCAGCCTGTCAAGCAGAAGCCTGTTCTCCATGAGCTATTTTGAGCCACCTCCTCAGCTGCATTTCAGATCCTCTTGGCCCATGGCACCTCCCCCCGCCCCCCTCCCCCCCCATCCCCCTTCCTCCCCACCGAGTCTCCATCAAGACATCACTGAGGCTTATAGGTTTGGGGGAGGGCAGGACGAAAGGAGTGTTTTGTGCAAGACCCTTGAGCATGGGCGGCATGGGGGTGGCCACCCAACCCTGCTTCACACCTCTTACCTCCGGTGCAGTGGGCTGTGAGAGAGGACCAGAGGCCAGGAGGTCTGGACTCTGGGAGAGATTGTTACCAGAAGCCATGAGGTTCAACAGAGTCCTGGCCTTGGAGCAAGTGAAGGGTAAAAATTCCTTAGGATTTCATGGGAGCCAAACCGGAATGAAGAACAAGAGAGGGTGTGTTCTCTGCCCAGCTCTGCCCTGCAGAATTCCCAGGGGCTGGAGAAAGCTGGCAGCATCCAGAACATGATATACCCTCCAGGAGTCCCCAGCCGTGGGAAGGACCCCCTAGCAAAGAAGAGCTCCCCTCTGCAGCCCTCAGAGGAAGGTGCTCCCAGGAAAACCTTATGAGTCAGCTTGTAGGAGATGGCCACCATGTCCCCAGCTATCTGCCACACATCCCTCACAAGCACTGGTCCCTGTCATCTCACCCATGTCACTTTGCACCCACCACCTACCTGAGCTGCCGCAGCTCACCCAGGAAGGCCCTGTACTCCTGGAATCCTCTGGGCAAGCAGGACATAAGAGCGTGGGCCCTGGAGGCTGGGAGCGGGTAAGGGCGGGCTGGGATTCGGGGCAGGCAGCTCACAAAGCGGAGAGAGCAGGCGCTAAGACGTGAATGCTGGATTCAGCACTCCAGGGCGTGTCGCTGGGCATCAGCCTCAGCGCCGGACCCACCGCCTGATGCATGGGATAAATGCAGCACTTCTACCCTCCCATCAGCTGCCAGCGGCACCTACTGATGGAAGGGGCGGTCATGATCCTGGTTTCAGTAGAAGCAAGCCCTTCACCTCTGTAACCCGCTGAGGAGGAGGGCTCCTGATGACTGGGGGTGGAGCGCACAGCCCTCAGTGGGGATGGCTCCTCCTCTGGGTACACTTTCCACCCCGAATGGCCTGCCGAGAAGCACTCCCGTTCTCTTCTGGGCCACCAACTGCCCACTCTTACGAGCTGGTGGACTCAAGGGAGGGGAGAAGAGCATGGATCAGAACTGGGGGTTTCCTTCTGGACACCTCACTGGCCATCTCAAGCTAGCTGTGCTAGCCGACGCAGACAAGAGCAATCAGCTTTACTACTTGCATTATTTCCCGTCGTGCTCACGGCAACTCTAAGAGAGGGAAACCGTTGCAGATGAAGCGAGGTTGTCTTTTCTCAAGACCCAACCATGGAGGATGCCACACCTGGCCAGAGATTCGCATGGTCCTGTTCCCAGGGGAAGCTCGCTGCAGTTCTCCAAGGGGGGTTCTGGGGCCAGCAGCATCAGCAACACCTGCTTTATTCAAAAGGCAGGTTCTCAGACGCGCCCCAGACCAGAATCAGAAACTCTAGGGGTGAATCCAGCAGCGTGTGTTGTAACAAGCCCCCCAGGTGATTCTGACATACACCCAAGTCTGAGAACTTCTGCCCCAAGGGTACCTTACTGTCAGCCCACTCAAGAAACCTCTAGGCCATTTCTAAATGCTCCACTCTGCCCCTCCATGCAGGTGGAGTCTGTCCCTTGAATCCAGCTCCAGCCTGATCTTTCCAACACTCACCCCAGACCCACTCTGGAGTGCCCCCTGCTCTTTGGGAACACTACCATCATCGGTCCCTCACCCCAGGCCTGACTCTCTCAGTACATTTTTATGTCCTTTTGTGTGTGTCCCCCTTTTTCACAAGGAGATAGCGAGCTCCTCTCGTTTGTGTTCCCACAAGATTCTGCCCAAGGGTGCTCATCCCTATGCCTGTCTGTCCTCCTGCTGTGGCCCCATGTCCCTAGGATCCAATGACTGTCACACCCTGCCTTGATGGAAAGCAGAGAGAATCGGTTAAGCATAACCCTTAATTGTGGCAGCATCCCTTGAGAGCCTGGAGCCAATTCCAGCTGCTTTTCCTTGTTTGCATCATGGGCCTCCAGCTTCATGGGTTGTTTTTAATTACCGAAATAATAACAAATCAAATCCCTTTGCACCAGCCATTCTCAAGGGATCACGGGACATTGAAGATACAAATGGGTTGGCTCCTGGCCTCTGGATGCACTCTGGAAATGTGAGGGCACCAACAGATGAATGGGACCCCGCCTGAGAATCAGGGTTCCCAAGTTCTCGTCCCACTGCCCCTGAAACTGTATTTGGTGACCTTCACCCAGTCACTCTGAGCCCCGGGATGAAAATTTTCTATTTACAAAACAGGGAGGATTCCATCATGCATTCGACCCACATTTTCTGAGCTTACAGGAAGCCAGGTCCCGTGTGGGGCACTGGGTACAAATAATATCTATGAGACCTGATTCTTCTAAGGGGAGCTTTGCATTGTGTGTTGAGGGGGTCTATGTGATCTTGGGTACCGGGAGGCAAGGGGAGGGGGTCTCAGAGCAGATGTCCCTGAGTTGATTCTTAAGGAACGGGTGGGCATTCTGCCAACAGAAAAGAGAAGGAACAGTCTAATTTAAGGAACAGGATGTGCAAAGACCAGAGGCCGGAAGGACCTGCCTTGTTCGGGGTGTTTGGGCGACAGCGAGGCATTCAGTGTGGCTGAGCAGAGAATGCTGGAGGGTGTGGTGGAGATTAAGTGAATCCAGGAGGGGAGGCCTTAGCAGTGTTGACCACCTCCCATCAGGGCATCGGGGACAGCCACAGGGATTTAATCAGTAGTCTCACGGTGGCAGAGTACCCATCAGAACGAAGTTTCACGCTTTCCAGGAATCACCACTCTGAGTGAAATATAACCCACTTGCCACTGAATGATGCAGAGGGGACAGGCACAGAGAAAGAGCAGAAAATGTCCTCAGTCCTTAGAAATAAAACGTGCCTTCTGCCCAGGAGCAGTCCTGAGTATTTCTTTATGGCACACTTTAAAATGTAAAAGTGTGAAGAAGTTGGCATGCCGACTCCCACCGGGGAAACTTTCCGGTTCCAAACTGTGCCTGTGTTTGGCTGTGCGGCGGGGACCGGTCCACATGGAGGGTCTCCGTGATATGGTGGGTAGAGGGTAGAGGGCTGAGCGCCTGAGCTGGGCTGTGGATGTGATCTGGATCACGGGTCGACTGGGGTCACGTGGAGGGCTATGTCCAAGATCACACAGCACCGCTGACCCTGGCAGTCACCTTGTGGATGTGACCCGGTGCACCATGCCTCCCTGCTCATCACAAGAGCAGCCCAAGACACCTGTCATAAGGGGTTACAGGTGGTGCTTAAGAGTATAATACAAACATTTTTTTTTTTTTAAATAAAGGGGCAGGGCAGCCATGGGCAGTGACAGAGCAAAGCTGTTCCTTTTACTGAGATGCCCCGGCCACCTTTGGCTTCCAAATTACTGCCTGGGTCTCAGGATCCGTCATTTCCCAAGGTGTAAGGCTCTACTCCTGTGAAGACAGAGTGGAGAGCGGGGTGGGATGGGGTGGGGGAGGGGGACAACCCTGGCAGTAGCAACAGCTGCTTGGCCCATGTTAATGAGCGGCTTTGCTCTGCATCACCTAGCTGCATAATAACAGCAGGAATTAATACAACCACAAATTAATAGCACAGAAGAGCAATCAGGAGGCAGAGATACATTCCTAATGGGCTCAGCTAAGAGTGGAAAGGAGATGGATATGGGGGTGTCTCCCGGCCCCGGCCGCTGAATCTTACCAACCCCCCCCCTACACCTCGCCTTTGCCAAGGACAGAGTACTTGCCTCTGCCAAGGGTCACTAGGGCCCGCAGCCTCCCTGCCCTCACCTCTCCTGCCTAGAGCCCCCTAGGCCAGGGAAGGGGTGAGATGCTCTGCTCTGCTGCTCGGGGACCTAGGCCATCCACATCTGAGCCTTGCACAGGTCACTCCCAGCAAAGGTGAGAGCCTTTCTTGCAATTGCCTTCCCCCAGATCTCATGGTTATGGAGAGTTGTCAGGACCAATTTTCTATTAGGGCCAAGTGAACTGCTCACTCAGCCATTAAATCTAATAATCACAATGATAAAAGTAATAACCTCAAGTTTACAGTATTTCTCTCATCATCATAATGCGTGGCCGTTGCTCTCAGGCTTTCTCCTTCTATGCCTCCCCTTCAGGGGCCCCAAAGCACCAGCTCGCCACCCCACGGGCCCAAGCAGCACTGTTGGATGAAGCGATGGCCATGTGCCTCAAATGACGTGCAGTAAGAGTCCCACGGGGAGAGGACTATTGGTCCCATTCTCCTCTTCCTACAGGGGAAGGAGCAGTACTGCCAGAGCCAGTGGTGACAGTCAAGGACCCGGGGAGAGTGGAAGGAGCACTTGAGCATTGAGGTCTGGGTTCTAGACCTTGCTCAGCCACAGAATTCTGGGCGGCCCTGGGCAAGGCACTAAACTTCAATGGGCAATATGTGTATCTTCTATGAAATATACATAGATATTCTTGAACTTCCTTCAAGCACTCACAGTTTTTAAAGATTTTATTTATTTATCTTACAGAGAGAGAAAGAGAGAGAGTTCACATGCGAGCGGGGGGAGGGGCAGAGGAAGAGGGAGAGAGAATCTCAAGCAGACTTCACACTAGCTGGCCCGACGTGGGGCTCAATCCCAGGACCCTGAGATCGTGACCTGAGCTGAAATGAAGAGGTGGCCGCTTAACGGATTGAGCCACCCAGGCACCCCAAGCACTCACATTTTACCGACAAATTAATTGTGAATTAAGTGAACATTCTAAAAGCCTCTGGAATCCCTGACTCTTCCCTCTCCCTATCTGTGAAGACAGTGGATGGAAACTATAGTGTTCGTCACCATTCATAACAACTGAGACCCTCAGGCCAGGGAAGGCACGTTCTTGTCCTTTAAGTTGAGACTTTGGCTGATGCAGGCCTGGGATGCAGCCTTTCCCTTTTCCGTTCCTGGGACCTGGTCCATTCTGAAATCAGGAGGCTTCTCTCCTTGCCACGGTCCTCTGTGACCTCTGGTCTTTATGGCTGTGTTTGGGAGCAAGAACATCTTCATCCCAGTCTTGTTGAATTATAGCATGGGCCTCATTCAAGGGTGGCTGAGGGGATGTCAAGAACAAACGTCAGTGGCAAGGGGAGATGTCATCCACAGACCATGTGCTCAATTCTTAAACTGAGGATCTGGGATTTCTAAACTCCTCACGGGGAGAATTTAATCAAGGATTATTACGTGAAGGGTCGTCAAATTTCTATAACCAAGTAAGAGAAGTGCTGTTGACTGGTATTCAGACAAGACAGCAGGGAAGAACTTGTTGGAAGTGAGGAGCGTTCATTAAACAAGGACAGGCTTGCCAAGGGAACTGAGGCACTTCCTCCAACAGAAATCTTTGCATACTGGATGGTTCTCAATGGCTCAGGGAACTCGGAGAGAAGTCAGAGCAGAAAGAGGTGGGACTGAGCGGCCATGCCTTTTTCCAGCTTTTTCTTTGAGACTTACCATCACAAATACATCTCAACCCATGCCCATAGACAACTGAAGGAGAAGTCCCATTTCTAAGTGACATGCATTCTGATATCTTCTCTTTTTAAAAATGATGGTTGAGACCCACTAAACTGCTTTCATGATGCGTGAATGGGTCTCATGCCACAATTTAAAAGTCACCGTCTTTGATGACCTCAAAGGACATTACCAGTTTCCACTTTTGTGGTTTGAAATCAGGATGGGCAGATGTCCTCCTCGTATACTTGTTCCCCCACATCGGTCTTCCCTGGGCGTGGCCGGTGGAGGGGCTGTGGGGTGGGGGGTCTCCAGCACCATCTTGTTGCCAGGACTCCCGCCTGATGCTAATTAGACTACGTGCATGCAGAGTGATAATGGGCTCCCCTAGCTCCTCCCTATCCTGCACCTGCTCCCAGCCCAGAGCTGGGGCTCCCCTGGATCCCCAGCAAGGAGGACGAAGAGGGAAACTGGGGAGGTGGGAAGGTAGCACCAAGCACCAAGCAACTGTGACCTAGGCAAGGGTGAGCACCAGGGGAGGCTGTGGAAGAGGAGGCATCCGCTTCCCCCAGCTTCTTGCTGGTTCCCACTGTTAACAGCCCCGCAGGGAGAGCAGGTGTGGCTGGAGCTAATTGTACCCGGTCCTCAGCTGCTGGAGGGACGTGACCACCATGGGGCGTCTTCAAGGAGGTGTCCAGGCTTGGAGGGGTGAGAGTCAAGGCTTGGGCCTCCCGGAGAACAAAGCAGTCAGAAGGAAACACGTCTCCCCTCCAGTGAGGAGAATCAGCACAGTGACCCGCTTCCCAGGAGTCCCGTGGGGACTTGCTAGTGAGACATCATCCAAGGCGCTGCCACCGTCCTGCCTTGTCGCATAAACACTGAGAGCAGCACTTTGCGGGAGGGCCAGATGTTGGCGCAGCACAGCACTCGCTCCCCCTGCCAGGCCCTCTGTTTCTTTTTCTCTTCTACAGGGAGAGAACTCAGCTCCCCTCTCTAGGGTCCTGTAAGACCTAATTCTTCCCTGTTTATAAGGTGTGTTGAGTGTAGCAGTGTTTTGTACACATATTTAGTTACTGTTGGTACCCTAATTAAATTGCATTTGATAACTGTGATGATTTTATAACATCTGTAACTTTCTTTTTTACACTACGTAGTGTATCTTTAATGGAATTCCTGTGGCTGCGTGTAAAACACGTTAAGCGGCAGAGAGTAGAAAGCAGTCTTTTTTCTTTTTCTTCTTTCTTTCAGTCTTTATTATTATTATTTACCCAGAGAAGTCTCAGTGATTATATTTAAACAGAGGCAGATCTCTTGCTAAGAATTGTTCTCTGGTGCTTTATGGTAGTTTAGAAAATGGCACCTTGGATTTTGGGACCTGATTGCAAACAATAAGGAAGTCAAGATTTAGGAACCACTCATTATCTTAGGGCCAGAATCAAAATTGGACTTTGTGGGTTAAGCAAGAGGGCAAGGGGGTATCCTGAAGCCCTTCTCCCGTTCATGTATATAGGTGTCCTGCAGGAGAAATGTTCTTCCTGATACTTTTTCAAACCCACCCTCAGAGACCTTAACTGACCAGTGCCTTGGACATCAGGATTGAATGCGAACGTAAAAGGAGACTCTCATTAGAGCCTAATTTTCTGATTGTAGAATAAGCCGTATTACAAAACACCTCAAACAAAATTCGATACCATACATTGCTTTTTTTTTTTTTTTTTTTTTTGGTTCTATTTACCAGATCTTTCTATTAACCAGATGTCTGCACACTGGCATTGATAAGTTAATGTTTGCTCTAAGCACTGTAAAAATCTCCACTGCTTCCAAATAATTTTTGAAAATACATCATATCCAGCTAGTGTTGTTGTGAAGGCCAACGTGTTGCTTTTTAATATTTTGAAAAAAATTCATGCCCTCTTGCCCCCGATCTGTGGTTCAGTGACTCACAATACCTTGTTCCCTTGGCATAGTTTTCACAAATGGCCAGTTCTCTTTGGCTTCTTCCACAAGCTTTATCAAAAGTTAGGGTTGGGGATGATGAACAGTAAGAATATTTTGAGTCTGGAAGGAGAACACTAAATCAACAGTGTTCCCTTTTCTGTAATAAGGGGGTTGGTTTAGTGGTTGCTAAAATCACCCAAATCAAGTTATTCTCTGACGCTATGACTCAAAAGCCTGCATCCTCCTGCAGAGGATGTTCATGCCCAAGCCCTGCCCTCCTCTCCCCTCCTCTCCCCTGCTCTCCCCACCGCCCCACAGCATGTGAGTTAACGCTTTTTAAATGAGTCAGCCTTGTTTGGTGGTTTTCAAATACTTTCATTCTGGGGCTTCCTGGGCCAAAATAGAAACTCTTTTTTTTTTTTTTAACATTAAAGCTCAAGGCCACCCCATATTAAAATGATGAGCTCTGACATTATCCATGAAATGATGCATTTCAACTCAGGAAACAAAAGTGTCATTGTTTGCTCTCTCACTCAAACCATCAGAGAATATAACTTTATGGCTTCTCAGTGTGCCCAGAGCTCTTCTAAGAGAGGACTGGCAAGGAAACTTCCCAAAGAAGAAACTTCCCAAAGATGAGAGACCGAGTCAATGGAGGAATAAAAGCTAACCCAAACACCTGAATATATAAGTCTTTGTTTTGTCCCCTTCTCTCAAAATGTTCTCCCCATTCTGGGAGGGAAGCGGGGTCTGCCCCAAACCAGCACATGATGCTCGTACTGGACCACTGGGAGCTACTGAGCTACTGTTTGCTGAGAACGAAGGAGCGACAAGTAGAGAGATGAACAGCCTCCCAGCCCAGGGAAGAAGCTGCCAGACCTTGGAGGAGAGACAGTGGGGCTGACATATTCTTTGTCATCTGCTTGCCCTACCATTGGCGGGGGGATCCAAGGACCCAGCTGAGAAGGATGACAAGAGAAGCCATGTTCTCGTGGAAACAGCTTCTGCTCTCCAAGTGTTCTAGTCCACACCAACTCTGTTTCGGATTTAAGATTTAATTAGCTTCATTAGTAGGATAAATAAGAATGTTAATAGCTTTGACTCATTCAGAGTGACTGATGGCATATATCTCAACGAGCTAATGGGCTTCAGGCACATTCACACTCCGAGGAATCAGCATCTGATCCAGGTGGCACCTGTCTTTGTTGTGAATTTTCCAGAATCGGCCTTTCAAAGTTTTCAGACCGTATGTCCTGATTTGGGGGTTCAGAAATTTCGGGCACGATCACTTGTGCATCCTTGGGACTCCGTCTGTTCCCACAGCATCGCTGCTCTCGCTTCCCCCCGCCCCCAGAGATGTTCTGGAGCAGAAGAGTTCTTCCTAGGCAAGAAGTGAGGAAGGAAGGAACACTTCATGAACCACCCATTGCATTCCAGGCACTTGCCTCCCAGGAACCTCAGAGGGTGGCCGTCACTCTCCCCACTCCACAGAAGTTGGGGTTAGACATTGAGGTTCAAGAAGAAGGAGCCAATCAGCTGGCCAAGCTGGGAACTGAACACGGGGTCTTCAGACCGCAAAGCTCTTTTCACCAAAATGTGTTGCTTTTCAGCAAAGTAGCTGAGCACCTGGTTGTTTTCTCAGAGTTCTGTGAATGTCCCTCTTGACTCCCTGACCAAAACCCACACTCCTCCGTGAGGGCAGTAGCTAAGCCTCGGCTGGCCAATTATTCCTACAGTCACGAAAGTTGAAAGCCAATTAGAGTGGCCACTTTGCTTCTGGGTTGACTTTGTTTCCGACCACTGCTAGTTTCCTGCTCTCACTCCCATCACACCCAGGAAATTTGGGACATGGAGCCAACAGAAGCTGCCTCTCTCAATCCACTCTGCTGTTGTAATAACAAACCATAAAATTAACTAAATTTCACCACGGTGTAATGTGCAGCATAAAAGCAGTGGCAATGTGTCTGCAGGGCAAGGGAACGTTCCATTGAAATCAGTTTCTCTTTATTGCATTGCCAACATTTAACAATTTCTCCCCCATAAAGGCAGGCAGAATAGCATGAGCAAAAATAGAATGGACATTTGCAAATGTGCTGCAGATACCTGTGTGTATATATATATATATATACACATATATATACATATATATATATATATATATATATGCAGCCATGGGTGATGCGGAAATAAAAACTCACAAGGGTCACGTGTGCATGTTCATGCACCTAGACAGACACACACACACATACATGCACTTCCTATGTCCACACATGTCCCCTGGCTGTGAAAGCACATACAATTTTGCACATGAATACTCAGATGCATGTGCAAAAATACACAGCTGGAACAAGGCACATACACCCGTGATGTACATATTCCTACTTGCACAACACACATGTGCAAATGGACATTCATATGGAGAAGATGTGTTTTATTCCCTTTTCATAGAAATGTCACCATGGAAAGGTACAGTAAACCACACCCCAGTAGTAGCAAGTTCAGCCTAGTTTTGAGTAACAAGCTTGAAAACCTGGAACACTCTCTTCATGACCTATTGCTGGGCAAAGGCAGCCAAGGCAGTTTCAGTGGTTTCAGCTAGGTTGGCTTGATGCAAAATGATGCAACCTGCCCCTATTCGCAGCCTGAGAACCATGAGCTTGAGGGGGTATGAGGATCTGCTTAGAACATATTTCCAGGCTGGGTAAACGTTCCCTGTTCACTAAAGGGCTTCCTTTGCACTTTGGGAGAACAGGGGTGTGCAAGGACGAAAAGCCACTCTCAGCTGTGATGAGTCGGGGGCTGATAGGTCTGTCTTTGCAGAGACCACAGAGCCAGGAAGTTCTCCTGACTGTCTGCCCTAAGTCCTTCCTGGAGCAATGTAAGTGCATTTCCTTTTGCTGTGAGGGAAAACAGCTGCTCATCCCACTGTTTATGTTTATACTGTAGAAACATGTTATTTATTCACCTCTCAAATTGTGAGTTCCTCTCTGAAATTCACTATGACTTTGTCCGCCCTTCTCAGATTCCCAGCTGCAGACTGCAGTGAGGGCAAGTTCTTACAACTTCCAGTTTCTGCAAGGACTGCAGGATGGTCGGCTCTGGGTGCCTTGGGAAGAGCCCCGGGCTTGGAGTCAGGAGAGCTGCAGGTTCTGCCACCTGCACAGGAATCCTGACAAACTCAAATCCCTCAGAGCCACTTTAGCATGTCAGGGAGGCCCCTCCAAACTCTATGACCCCCAAATGTTTTGAAATCCACCGGCAAATGCTAGTCTTGCTTTTATGGAAAACAGAGCATACCAAAAAAGAATACCTCCGAAGTTGTCAAAGCCAGGCAACTATTAAGTCTGGATGACATGTAACTGGTAAGAATGATTTGCTCCACCCTGGTTTGGGACAAATCGTCTTAAGAGTGCTGCCAGTGCGGTAATTACCCAGATATTTACACAGTGATTAACATCCTCACCCTCCAAAGCGCAGGAGGATGTTCTATAGACAGCCAGATAGCCTTCTAGTCGAGCGGTGGAATGTCTTATAATGCTCAGTATTCAACAAATAATGACTGAGTGACCACAGTGTAAATATTGGGGTGTGGGGATGGTTTGGCCCTGGGGACACAATACTGAACAGGACACAGGATCTGTCCTCAAAAATAGCCAGAAACTGATGACCCCCACCGCCCACTTCCTTCATCTGGCACTTAACTCCTGTCCTCTGGACAAGAAAATAGTCCACTTCTTCCCCAAGAAGATAAATTTCTGGGCCCTAGCAACATCCTAAAGAAACAATGGGGTACTGGGCTGTCCACGTGCCAAATGAAGGAGGAAGGATGGCTCACATCGCTGCTAGCAAGATGACACAGACCCCCCCCCCCATCACTATTTTCCAGGCCAGTCATCTTTCAGGGGGAGGGACAGACAATGAGGAGAAATGGAAGCCCACAGAGCCCTCTGTGATGACACACAGCTTCTCCCAGAAATGTCCAGAAGCCCTGGGAGGAGAAGGACTTCATATGGGCTCCGCCCTGGCTCAGGAGCTTAGTCAGCTAGTAACTATAGGGTGAGGGTCATCCTTGGCATTTTACTGACCAGAAACCAGTGAAAGAACATGATTACCACCTGGAATCATGAACGCTAGAGCTGATCAAAAAGTCAGAAATCTGCTGCCCACCCCTCATTTTGTAAGCACAAATTCCGACTAGATGTGACATGACTTGTACCCCATCATACCACCCACATTGCCCGAGCAAAACACATAAGAAATTTATCTAACAAAATAATCTCTTGATTTAAATTTAATCTCAGTTCTTGATCATGTACTCCATAGATCAATTTTCTATATTTTATCCCATGAGAAGATGTGTTTTAATAACATCATTGAACTAGAGATTCCTTCCATTCTTCCTTCACAAATGTTTATTGTGTGTATACCCTACGCAAGCCACTGATAAAAAAGGAAAAAGCAAGCCACTTTGTGAAAAGTAGCCATTACGAATGTACTGCTCATGTATAAACAAATAAACCTTAGTAATGTAACTTTTCTCTCTTCTTTCTCTCTCCTTGGATACAGCAACTGGAATGGATTAGACCCGAGTTTCCCATCTTTTTAGGTTAAGAGAGAATACTCAGAGGCGCCCACACTCGATCTAGATGCTGAATTACATACCATGCCTGTATTCAGGATTTATTGTGATGAGACTCTGAAAGACTGGGTTCTCACTGGAAGTTCCTTTGAAAGCTCTGAAAAGAACTTCCAATGATTCTTTTTTTTTTAAAGATTTTATTTATTTATTTATTTGACAGAAAGAGACTCAGCGAGAGAGGGAACACAAGCAGGGGGAGTGGGAGAGGGAGAAGCAGGCTTCCCGTGGAGCAGGGAGCCCGACGCGGGACTCGATCCCAGGACCCTGGGATCATGACCTGAGCCGAAGGCAGACGCTTAACGACTGAGCCACCCAGGCGCCCAGAACTTCCACTGATTCTTAACTGAGAGAACCTAGCATGGAAGCTGAACCTAATAAGGAAGACTTTTTTCCCCCCACTAAAGATCCTGTAATGTACATACACATCATCTACGACAAATAATACTGGTGGACTAGAAATACACCCTCAGCTTCCCTGCCTGGCTATCACAGGGAAAGGGTGAGGGTGGGATTCTGGACCCGACAGATCCCAAGTGGATTTCTTCACTCTCTAGGTCTTGTCCACAACTTTGCTTTTGACCAGTCCCAGGGTGAGTCCAGGGCGCAGCTAAGTTTCAGGACTCGGTGGATTCCATGCAGAGCCCTCAGTGGCCTGACTGAACTCAAAGGGTTGAGTGTCTAAGGAAAATCACATCAAACGCTTCTCAATTGTTTACTCACGTTAAAGCCGGATAAAAATGAATTTCATAGACTGTCTGAAGGGAAGCCCAGAGAGGAGGTGATGTGGAGGAGCAGGAGTGGAAAGAGCAAAGGGTACTGTTGCTAGGCAATCCGCCCCACCCACCAAAGGGCGGGGTAAGGCTTCTGAGTGGCCTGGATGTAGGTGAGCCTCAGCTAGTCTAGCATGAGCTGGTGGGACCTCCCTGTTCTTCTCCAGTGTCTGCCCCCTGACCCTGCCTCTTGTCCTCCCAGCAGGTGAGCCACGGATTTACTGTTGCCCTAAGGAGAGCTCTACTCAATGGAGAGAAGCAGAAGAGAGGGGCATAAAGAATGGGGGGGAACGAAAGAGATGAGGAAGTACACAAAAGAACCAAAAAGTGGAAAACAGCCAAAGATCTCTTCTCTAGCATCACCTCTTTGAAGCCAGGTGGTTCCTCTCGTGAGGGAGATTCGACCCTGGTCGGGGCTGCTATGCTGAGACAAGCATTGCTAAGAGTCGGGAGGACTTGTGTCCTTTACCAGTGCCGAGTTAGAGCTGAGCACAACGGGGCATTGATTTGCCAGCCCTGAACGCGTTAGCAGAATGGAAAGGAAACACTAGCAGCATGAAGCTTGCTCCACTCAGGCCTTGAGTCCTGTGGCCTTTGACACACCATATGTCATTTGATCCCAGGTGCCAACCATACAGTACCCTATAATTTTGAGTACTCCTAAAAAAGAAAATAAATGATGACAATCAACTATGACAACACATTGATCATAAGATGCATTCAGTCTGGAGATGTTACAATGTGTGGGAAAACGTGTGTCTTCGAATTACTAAAATACAGTAAAACCTATATCCCTCAAGATGGCATTCAAGCCCTTCACAGTGGCCTCATCGACATGTTCAGCCTCATGCCCAGGGCCCGTGCTGCAGACCAACACTTCAGCCAGACCTGCTTCTCCCCCATCGGCACGTTCACCCCTTCTCAGCTCTGGGCCTGGGTCAGTGTTGCTCCTTCAGCCCGGAAGGCAGCCCTGGGCCCCAGCCTCTCCTCTGGGCCAGTCTGACCCTCTGACTCAACCTCATTATGGCACTCACCCTATTCCTTCATAGCACGGTTCTGAGTGTTTCTAGGTTTGGCTCTTTTTCTAGGTCATGAGCTCCCTGAGGAAGATAAGACAATAGTTAACATTTACTGAGTATTCACTACGTGCCAGGTAATGTAAGCGTATGCTACACGCACTCCATATACGAGTGGGCGCTGTCTTCTGGAATGAGGGAAACAGATCTAGGTGGCAGATCTGCCCAGTTCACACAACCTACTGACCAGGTATGGTATCAAGTACAAATGGGATTCAAACCCAGGTCTGGGTGACACCACTGCCCCATTTTTCATCCTTTTGGATCTGAGTGGCCTAAGCACCAGCATCACACATGGGCCTAGAGGGAATACTCAGTCAATACATGTGACAGGAATGACCAACCCATCATGGAATTTTCCTTTGTCATTGATACGGCTCGAGGAGACCATCTGAGGCTTGCTCTGCCCCTTGCTACTCCTCTTCCCTGTAACATCAGGAAAATCATTCCTGCCGTTGGGGAATTTATGATTATGAATAAAACATAGACTTTAAGGCCTTACTGAAAAGTAAGGAAAAAGGCAACTCCATAAAAACAGTAACACTGGATAAACGTTTGAATAACAATGCTGAACATAATAATAGAATCCAGGAACCAGAGTAAGATACTTAGGCAAATAAAGGTTCTGTGAATATAATGAGTTACAAACAGATTAATCTTAGCTATAAGATAAGTCCCTTCTGTGACTGTTGCTGTGGTTTTTATAAATTAAGCTGGGCTTTAAAGTATCATGCTATAGGGCGCCTGGGTGGCTCAGTCGTTAAGCGTCTGCCTTTGGCTCAGGTCATGATCCCAGGGTCCTGGGATCGAGTCCCGCATCAGGCTCCCTGTCTGGCAGGAAGCTTGCTTCTCCCTCTCCCGCTCCGCCTGCTCGTGTTCCTGCTCTCGCTGTCTCTGTGTCTGTCAAATGAATAAATAAAATCTTAAAATAAATAAATAAATAAATAAATAAATAAAGTATCACGCTATAGACAAATGTGTTTTAATAAACTTGAAAGCATAACCCAAAGCAAGAGTCCTGCCTCCTGGTTCACTGGCTTAGGGATGTTTGTGGGTACAGATAAGAGGCTGGCCTTCCTGCTGGTCCCCTCATAGGCCTGAGTTGGGGTGACCTCTGACTTTTGCACATTTGGTTTATGGAGGAGGTTTATGGAGGTTGAGCCTCCCTAGGAAGATGTTTGTGAGGACTGAGGGTGCCGCGTCGGGCGGAAGTCTCTTGGGGAAAAGGGTACGGAGAATAGTACTCGACATTATAGTGTTAAGGATCCATGTACAGGGGGTAAGATTATTCTTAAAAGATTTTATTTATTTATTTTGAGAGAGAGCGCGCGCACGAGAGCGGGGGAAGGGGCAGCGGGAGAGAGAGAGAGAATCTCAAGCACACTCCCCGCTGTGTGCAGACCCTGACACGGGGCCTGATCTCACGACCCTGGGATCACGACTGAGCTGAAATCAAGAGTCAGATGCTTAACCGACTGAGCCACCCAGGCGCCCCAAGATTGTTTTTTTAAGGCTAGAAATACATACTATAAAGAGAAGAAAGGAAGCTACTTGGAAATGATAAAGAGTAGATGGAGTATACTCTTTAGATAGAAAGCCCTTTAAAAAAAAATGAATTGTGGTAAAACCCACATAATGTGACACAGACCACCTTACCCACTTTTGAAGTGTGTGGTTCAACAGTGCTGAGTATCTGGGCAGAGTTATGCAACCATCACCCCCATCTGTCCACAGAGCCCTCCGTCTTGCAGAACTGAAACTCTATGCCCACGAAACATGAACTTCCCATTCCTCCCTCCTCCCTCCCCCCAGCCCCTGACGACCCTTCTTTCTGTCGGGAAAGTCCTTTTTAAAGGAACCATTTAATAATCATTATGGCCCTGCTCTTCCAAGAGGGAGCCTAAAGTCCTTCTGAAATGTTCCCCCTTTGAAGAGGAAAGGGTCATCCTTCCGGAGTCCTCTGGCTTAGAGAAACACCGGTCAGAGAGCAAGCGGCAAACTGAGGCTTGCCTCAGGGCGGGGAATAGGTGAAGTGCACAGGCAGGTGCCACCTCTCGGATGAGAAATACTTCGTCCGGATACACAGCTGCCACCCTCCCTCTCACCTGCCCATGGCTCCTGTAACACCCACTGCCAACCAGATGACTGTGCCTCATCAGGATGACACACAGGCTGTTGCTGCCCGGAGGCAAGAGAATAGACGACACACTTCCTGGAAATCACCCGTCCTTTCATCACATGGGAGACAAGTCACCTGGATGAGCGCACCCCAACGGCGGATAAGGCACGTAAGGCACTCAGTGTGCCCCCTAGAAATGATCATTTCCCATGTGTGCCATGATATGATAAAGGACTGTTGAAGTATGGATCTCCCCATCCCACAAAACAAAAAACATTCAGTACTCTGAGCTCTCTGGGGGGCAGGGGGAGACCATTGCAAGAAAGGATCACGTAGAGTTTCAACTCTAGCGCAAAGACCACACGCCTTGCCTGCTTTCTGCACTCAGAAACAGGCAGCACTGGGGCGCCTGGGTGGCTCAGTCGTTAAGCGTCTGCCTTCAGCTCAGGTCATGATCCCGGGGTCCTGGGATCGAGCCCCGCATCGGGCTCCCTGATCTGCAGGAGGCCTGCTTCTCTCTCTCCCACTCCCCCTGCTTGGGTTCCCTCTCTCACTGTGTCTCTCTCTGTCAAATAAATAAATACAATCTTAAAAGAACAGTCAGTGTTAACTCCTGCAAGTGAGGCCCAGCGCCCATACCCTCGCCCTTCCTCTCTGTGTTAGTCTTCAGCTTCCTTCTTTATGTTGTTCCATTACCTATGTGCCTGGTTTGATGCAGATTCCCAATAGCTGTTCATCAAAACATCTTGTATTTCTATCTCTGTCCTCAACGTGCTGTCATGTCACTGTCTGTATTACAATTTAATTATGTGTCAAGGAAGGAAAGAGCTGAGGAGAACTCACTTTTCAGTGGAACAAGGGGATAATAATATCTCCAAGGCATGTGGGGATCCTGTGTCTAAAACCAGAGCAACTCACACCTTAGCTGGGAGAAACCCTCCTCCAGTTAAGAGAGATGAGGATCATCTGCGGTGTCTTACCTCAACTTTCTCATTGGAAATTTGTCCATAATAAATATTTCCCCAACAGAATAGGTACCAGCAGTGGATAAATGTTGGTGCAGTGAACAAATGGGTGAATGCACACATATATTTGGCTAGATCTTAGAGGTTTAAATTAACTCCTTTCGGGGATGGCTGTAGGTGTGAAAGTAGGAAATCCATTGATGAGCAAAGTGTTTAAACAAAAAATCCACAAGACTATGGTGAACTCTAATAATTTGTACAACTCTGGATGCTTGTCACGTTAACATCTGTCTCTTGCTTGTCACTTGAGGGCAGGAAAACTTGAATTTACCTTGTCCATTGAGCTCTCCTATAGATAGACATGTTATATCTCCTCTACAATGATAACAACTACCTAGCTTGCTATGAATCTCTGTTGAATGAATGAATGAGTCCACAAGAGCATCTGTCAGAACTCCTAGGGAAGGAAACGAGACAGTCTGTGGTTCTAACACACATGAGTTCAGGCCAGCCAGTTGCTCTGGAAATTCCAAAGAGTCGTGCCCTCTAAATCTTCTGGGCTCTGCTCACTCACCCCATTCGGGAACTTCCCTCCAATAACCATGACTACAGTATGCTCCTGGCAGGGCCCCAGGGGCTCCAGTGTTTGGCCCCAAGAGTAACTCTGCTCACAGTGCCAGAACAGCCCAGCCTCACGGATGGGCCCAGCTGGACCATAAATTGTACAGACAGAGATAAAGATACACATGTTCTCTTGGCTCAGAGACTTCAGCGTGGCATACTACCCTCCCCTCTGCCGGGCCAGCATGGGAGTTTGCATGGCTTCCCCTTTCCTCCACTTTTTCTCTGCTCCCACTCGATCCCTTTCTCCTCTTCCCCCACCTGCTGAATGAGCCAGAAGGCTCCTAATTCGTGGTCACTGGAGCTGCATATCATTCCAGAGCTGGTACAGCAGGCTGTTTGTTGGGATGACCTTGAAATGACCCTCTCTCTGGATCTGAGTCTCTGCGCTAGTTTAGACAGACAGACAGCTGTGGGCAGATGAAAAGCTTTCAAGCTCAAGACGGCGGATCCCGATCCAGACACTGCCGCTTGCTACCTGGGTGACTTTGGGCAAGTTGTTTGATCTCTCTGAGCCTTGAAAAATAATGCAAACCTCATAGGATGGTTGCAAGCACCAAATGAGATATCTCATGGCTTTAATTAAACTTAGCATTTCTAGCGTGCCTTGAAAGGTTCAAAGTACCTTCACACCTCTGCACCATCTAGAGGGAGGAAAGTGGGTATTTTAACTCAGTGTTTTAGGAAAAATATTTTTAAAAAACAATGATCACAAATAGGATGTGACTTAACCAACTCAGTAATGGAGGAGGCGGGACGAGGACCCAGGTTGTCAGGTTTCCCCTCCAGGGCTAATTCCACCCCTTTCTCTGCAGAGCAGGTCCTGGGGCTAGAATTTTCGTGGTAGGTCTGTTTTCCAAACATGCTGGAAAGGTGGCAGAACAATTAGAAAACCTTTGTTTTCCCCTTGTGGCCACTAGATTTCAACCTGTTGGACTCCACAAAAGCACATGCTATCCTTCATTTATACTTTGTGCCTCAGTCGCTCTGTTTGCCCATCACAGCAGGAGCAGGTGTCCCACTCCTACTGAAAATGGTTAGGGTATTTACAGCACTGGCCAAAGTCCTTGAGGTGCTTAGAGATTAATTCTGGCTAAATCACTCACACACACACACACACACACACACACCACTAGAAATTTGGACCAGTCTAAATTCCTGAAGGATGCGCCCTTGCAGAGGTTCAGGTAGATACTATCGACAAGCTGTCTATTATTCAGAGGCTGAATGAAAAGATGAGGTATTTTTGATGGCGCTCTCAGTAGGTGGTGAGGTTTGCTCAGCAGTAAGAAGATGACATGCAGTGAACGGTCAGAGAGGGATAACCTGCATTCCTCCACTGACCTTAGCTAAGACGATAAAAATGTAAGTATCATAGATGTCACCCCGATGCATTGTGTTCTTTTTTCTTTAATCATCCCTTGGGACAATTAGCTGATAGAACAAGGCCATAGAAAACCTCCCGGGTTTTTCACCAGCCCTTCGCCCCCTCCCCGGTGGAAAGACCTGGGATAGGAGCCCTGGCAGCGGAAGCCCCTCCCCACAAAGGAGAAACGAGAGCAGAGCCGGATCTTTCTTTTCTAGTCCAGTAAGGTTTCGGAAAGAACTCAAGGGCCCATGTGGGGCGGGAAGCTGGGATGCATCTCCATGACAACCACCCAGGCCCAAGGCCGGTTTCATCACCTGGAAACTAAACAAGACACAGACAGACGAAGGGAGTATTTGTTGCGAAGTTTGGAGTCTCCTAAGAGTGAGCCTGTTCGTACGTGGGTATGCAAGTCTGTGGATGAGTGTCTGCAGTGGGATGGGCGAAGGGGAAGAAAAGAATGGAGAAAGGGATTGAAAAACTGACAAGATCAATGCCAGCTCAGGGAAGAGAGTTTGCTGCCCCCAAAAAGAGCCGTCCAAGACGGCTAAGCCGGAAGCGATGGGTCGGTCCCAGAAGGAGGTGCAGTCTGAGGGTCCGGTGCTGAGTCGGGTGCCCAGAGGGACAGGCAGGTGTGTGCTCCTAGAAGAGTCTGCACACCACATCCGTGGATGAAAGCAGTTGCTCTAGATCACACAGATAGAAGCAGAGCCCAGACCTCCTCCCAGGCTTCTAACACTCTCAGGCTGGGGCTGTCCTTGTTTCTGCTGTTGGCTTTACTTTCCCCTTCTGCCTTTTTACGGCTTTTCCGGGCAGCTTTGCTTTGCAGAGGTGCTTCAGTGCTACCAGCATGTTCATTTTAACCAGGTTTCCCCTGCAAGGGAGCACTGACAGGGACAGTCAGACATTGCAATTGGGGTGCCTTCCTAGGCATGGCTCTTCTGGGAGAAGCATAACAGGGAAGAAGGTGCACATTTCATTTGCCTCGCAGTTTTTCCTTAGGTTGGTGCTGGAGGAGTGATGTATGGGGTCGGACGTGTCAGACAGACCCCTGTTCTCCTCCCCCTGCCCACTAGTTAGCTGGAAAGACAGGGGTGGAGGGGCCAGATTGCCTGGGTTACAGCTCTGGCCCTGCCACTTGCTAACTGTTTAACCTTGCCCGGATAACCTCTTTGGCTCAGTTCTCTAATCTTTAATACAGGGGTAATAACTCTACCCACATAGGCCTATGATGTTGCTAGAAGCCCTCCGGCAGCCTCGAGGGAAGCCAGGTCAGAGGATGCAGCAGACCGTTCCGAGCACATGAGCACGTGGATGGGGGAATGCCCGTCTAGCCTTCTCATTCCAAACCTGTTCTCTTCTGCCTCAGTGTTTCCCAAACTTTTTTGCGTCACGACACACACAGTAAAGTCATAGCATCTGTAGAGTATGCTGAGGTAAACGGGAAGGTTGCTCACAGAGGCAGGTGGATGGCCCCAGGGGGTCTAGCTGCCCCAGGCCCTTCCTGCTGCCTCCCAGGGCTATGGGGGTCAATATCTAGGCACACGGCAACCAAGGGGGCAGCCAAGAAAGCAAACCCCCAAACAAGAGGTGAGGGGAGGTAGAGGCAGTTTGGAGAGGCCCCAGACCCTAGGGCCAGGGAAATTCTGGGCACTTACCATTTAGGATTATTTGGACCAAACCCTGCCAGACAAAGCAGATAGGATTACCCTGGTTAGCTAATGCCTATGGGACCCACCTGTAGTCTTGGGGGGAGGGGGCAACCCTCCTTCCATTTCCTGCTCACTGTGCTGTGGGAGGAAGGTGGCATGACTGGTGAGGAAGCCCCCATAACACCCACCAGAGACAGACCAACAGCAACCATGCTGTTGCCCACGGGAACAGCATCCCACATCGGAGATGCACCCTCTGTGATCCTGATATGCTTTTGCCAGCCTACACTCCAGTCTGCTCATCTATAAAATAGGAGTAGCTAGCCAGGTTTCCAGGCCCAAGAGATCTGCCAAGGACAATAATGGCCACAGTGAGTTATCTATTAAAGGACCAAACATTTGAGCTTTTCTTGAAAGATTTTTTTTTTTTCAAAATAAAAGGGTTATTTAGCTCTTTTTCTCCCTCTCTCTTAACGGCACCTTTCAACCTGGGAGCTGCCAAAGAAGTTAGAAGCCGGGGCTATGTATAGAAACCACATCACCCACTACTGAAATAGCAGCAACTCCCCTATACCATTTCAGGAGAGAAAAGAGAGCAACCAGGTCCAGCCCAAACAGGGGAGTGGGGGGGGGGGGTAGAGAGGTCACTAGAACACTACGTGGTGTGCAGAGGGGTCTTACAGGGCACATTGCCAAGGATGGGCACTGCCAGGAGCTGCAGTGAGTTCGTGATGGAAGGAACCGCCTCAGGGCATCTCAGGCCTGCTCCCCGATGCAGTTCATCATATTTGGAAAGACCTTCAGGGACAGGAAATTTGATAAATTCCCATTCCCTGACAGTGAAGAAGCTCTTCGTAATAACTAAGCTACAGGCAGCTTCCCACAGTTTAAATGCACTTTCCCTTTTGATGTCCTTAGTGGAGTCGGGGAACAGCTGGTCACCATCCTCCACATAATAAGCCCTTCTTATATTGAAGATGGTTATTATGTCACTCCTCACCCTTTGCTTCTCCTTGTTAAAAAAACAACAACAACAAAAAACCAACCTCCAATTTCTTTATCTTAGTGTCAAATGCCTTTTTCTTGGTCCCAACTCAACCTAATCCCTCATCACCCTCCTTTTCTTTTTAAAGTTATAGTCTTTCTCCCGACCTTGTTGTAGAATTTCATGTTTCAGCATGAAAACGGAGATCGAAGTATCGGAATGGGAGAAGGGAAGGAGCCTGTGTTGCGTGCCTCCCCTCTGCGAGTCTCTCGGCCTTCACGGCCTGAGGAGATATCTCAGCCTCAAATCACAGATCTGGAAACTAAGATTCAGAGAAATTAAGTCACCTGTTCAAGATTATCTGGTTAATAATCACCATAGCTCAGATTTGAAGTCATCGCTCAACTGCCGATTAGCTCACAGACCCGTTCAGCCCGAGAGCATATTACATCCATTCAGAGAAAGGTGCATTAAACCACACGGAGATATCACCTCCTGTTCCCTGGGAGAGCTATGACCAAAGACAGACAAAGATACCCAGCGCTGGCGAGGGTGTGGAAAAACTGGCACCTTCACACGTTGCCCATGGGAATGTGCATGATGCAGCCACTTTGGAAGATGGTATGTGAGTTTCTTAAATGGTTAAATATAGATGTAGTATATCATCCCCAAATTTCACACCTAGGTATGTCTCCAAGAGAAATGAAAACATAGGTCGACGCAAAAACTTGCACACCAATGTTGAAAGCAGCATTGTTCATATAGCCAAGAAGTGAAAACAACCCAAAAGTCTGTCAAATGAGGGCTGGATACAGAAAATGCGCTATATTCATATAAAGGAATATGATTCAGCCATAAAAACAGAATGAAGTCCTGACACACGAAACAGCATGCTTGAACCTTGAAAACCCTACGCTGAGTGAAAGAAGCCAATCGCAAAGGACCACGTATTATAGGATTCTGTTCTTATAAAATATCCACCATAGGCAAATCTATAGAGATACAAAGTAGATCGGTGGTTTTCTAGGGATGGGAGGCATGGGGGCTAGACAGGGTGGTGGTGAAGGGTTAGGGCATTTCTTTATAGAGTAATGAAAATGTTCCAAAATCGATTGTGGTGATGGTTGCACAACTCTGTAATTATACTGAAAGCCATTGAATTGTATTCTTTTTTTTTTTTACGGTTTTATTTATTTATTTATTTCAGAGGGAGTGAGAGAGGGAGCACGAATGGGGGGGAGAGGCAGAGGGAGAGGGAGAAGCAAACCCCCCACTAAGCAGGAAGCCCAATGGGGGGCTCAATCTCAGGACCCCAGGGTCACGACCTGAGCCAGTGGCAGATGCTCAACTGAATGAGCCACCCAGGTGCCCCGAACTGTATTCTTCAAATGGGTGAACTGTATAGAATGTGAATCATATTTCATTAAACCTCTTTAAAAAAGAAAGAGTACATTAAATCCCCGAGCTCTGCTTTTTAAATGTTTGGGAATCCTTTACTCTCTCAAGAATTGGACCAAAAAACAAGTCCTTGAATCAATTTCCAGACTGTGTTCTTAAGACTGGCCCATTACCCCCAGCAGGGGGTGTGTGAGAATGGCCATCAGCTCCACTGTCCTGGGAGGAAAGACCCCAGGCCCAGGAAGAAGGCGGGTGTATAAGATACATGCCTTGAGGAGTCCCACATTCATCTCCCCCACGGCCATAGGAAGGCAGCAAAGCAAAAAGCAAGGATTGTCCACGCATGAAGTGAGACAAGCATAGGACCAAGGACCTAGAGTCTCTGCCACTTGCCAGAACCAGCTTCCCTCAGATGGCAGAAGCCAGGGGCCTTTCAGCCAGAAGTGGGTTTTTTTGTTTTTTTTGTTTGTTTGTTTTTGTTTTTTTTTAGGGGGAGAGGGAGAGAGAGAATCTTAAGCAGGCTCCATGCTCAGTGTGGAGCCCAATGCAGGGCTCGATCTCAGGACCCTGAGATCATGACCTGAGCTGATATCAAGAGTCAGCTGCTTAACTGACTGAGCCACCCATGTGCCCCTCAGCTGGAAGTCTAAAGAGAAAGAAATGCTGGTCTCCCCTTCAATCCTGGTCATCCTGTCACTCATCAGAGCTCCAGAGAAAGAAAGAGGAGGCAAAAAAAGAAGGGGAGAAAAGAGCATGCTGAGACCAGTTGGAAAATAAAAGGGGGCCAATTCCCTCTTATTAAGCCTGTTATTAGGCTGTGAATCAAATTAAACCACAGGGCTTTCCACTTACAGAGTGCTATTTTAAGGCTTATTAGACTGTATTAGGATTGGCATACATTTCCACTGACATAGTACCGGCCTTTAATTGGATTTGAGGGCGAGGAGGCTGCTTTCAACTGGATAGGCCCCTGCAGGGGAGACTTGGCGTTCTCCTCGCGGCTCTCCCGCTTTCCCGGCTGGCGGCCTTCCGAGGGCCGAGTGGGCCTGTGACCCGTTTAGATCTAAACACAGCTGTCCTCCTCACTCTCCCCCTCCTTTGACAAACTGCCCAGAGGCCCAGCAGGTCTCTCCCCCGAATACGCACACCCATCGCTGACTGACGTTCTCAGAACTGTAGGCACCCTTGAGGCTGGGCAGTGGACGTCTGACAGCAGAGCAGAGCCCCAGGGGAGAGAGGCAGCCCCACCTTTCCTGCCTTCCGGCAGCTGGGGACACAAAGGCTGAGCCACAGCGGATGGTGTTGGGGTTCTTCATAGGGAGGTGATGAAGAGGGCGATTTGTTGACCTTGGCCTTCAAATCTCCCCCATCCCCTGCTCCAAACACAACTGCGAGACTTTGGGAAATAACTACCCTGGTCAGTCCTTGACTGCACATCGGGGCAGGTGGTTGAATCAGTGGTGGAAGAAAGGTGCAAAGGAGTCCACACACTGCATGGGGAGAGGAGCATTCACGAACGTTCACTGAGCAGGTAGTGGGTCCCGGACACCCGGAATGGCGCTCTACAGGAACACCTTCTTTTATCCTTTGCAATCTGTGGTGAGGAGTAGGAGTACGAAGCAGCCCATGGCTTCTGGAGTCAAACAGACCCATGCCTACCACGTGGCCATGTGACCAGCTTCTTGGCACTCCTTTGTAAAATGGCAACACCCCTTCCTT
Source organism: Eumetopias jubatus (assembly GCF_037043125.1). Classification (NCBI taxonomy): domain Eukaryota; kingdom Metazoa; phylum Chordata; class Mammalia; order Carnivora; family Otariidae; genus Eumetopias; species Eumetopias jubatus. The sequence goes on from NW_028274820.1 coordinate 88,126,556, forward strand.
CCGCTTCCAGGATTGTTTTGAGAATTGAGACAATGCAGGTACATGTTGAGTATGTATCTTGTCAACATTGGTGCCTCTCTCTTGCTTGAAAAATTTCAAATATTTCTACCAAAAGGCATCATAACAGTAACAGACCTCACCAGTCAAGTACATTACAAAATAATGTTGGGAAGAGAAATCTCTTGGTACACAGACAAGTATGTATGAAATACCACTTCCCAAAATATTGCTCAAACATAAAAAAATCCCAAATTCCTTAAGATTTTCCACTAATATATGTGAACATCGCCCGCTCCCACTTGCCAAGATGCTTCTTGGCTTTCCTTTGATGTCTTCAATTTCCATACTTGTTTTTAGCTCTTCTGCCAGAGCCATGTGCTTGTTTATTTTTACTACATTTTTATGACGTTTCTGCTATAGCAATAAGTTTTGCATTATTAGTTTTATCAAATAACAGAATGTCTGGTTGGCTGGCAGAGATTTATTGGCCTGGATATTACGGCTCCATCCCAGAATACTTTTTGTGATTACTTTCTAAGTTGTTCCTAGATCCACTCTTAAATATGTGTTTATGCCCTTATTAACTCTCATTTAAGGGCTAATTGTTATAGTATAAACTTAGCATCAGTGTGATGCCAATTGCTATAATCTTATCATTACTAACTTAATCACAGGTGTGTGCACTTGATTCAATGTAATGGATGTATGTTGGAAAAGTTGCTTGTAGATCTAATATTTACAAACTGAATCTCTTTTTATATTCACTAGGAGGCCTTGCCTGGCTTATACATATTGTCGCACCTTAAACTATGTGTTTGGCAAGTGCAATGTATTTGGGATATTGAATTTCCTGAAACTGAAGGGAAACCTCATTACAGAACAAAGAGAAACAGACAAGCAGATCTCAGCTCTGCAATTTGTAGCTTCCTCTACAGTTCTTACTTGAACCAATAAGTCTGTGAATGACTTGGCTTTCTTTGAGAGGCAGAGAAAGCGTGTGTTCCCCCCTCCCATTAATCACGGGGAGAAACTGAGGCAGGGGTACAGGGAGTGGCTTGCCTGGCCTTGTGATGGGGGACCCGCTGTCCTGTTCCCTGCAGGGAAGGCCCTCTTCCTAGGACATTTACCAAGACTGTTGTCTTTCTGGGGGCTGTGCATCTCCTTCATGTCTGTGCTCTTTTCATGTCAGATCTGTCTCCCTCATGGAGCCTGAGCCCAGGGGTTTTCTCTTCCCCACCCCCAACACATGTCCTCATTGCTCACTGACCCCCAGAGAGTTCCACATCAGTAAGAGTGGGGACCTCCTGGAATGTTCCCCCAAGGGAGCATCAAAGGAGCAACTGTCCTGCTGGGATTGGATTAATGGCATCTGATTCATTACAGCCAGAACTGTGCACGCCTGCGAGCTGGGGGCCCGGGCAGAATGTGTGTGTGTGTGTGTGTGTGTGTGTGTGCGCGTGCATGAGTGTATGCGTGCACTCAGTACATGCATAGCAAGGGATTTAAATCAGGAATGAGCTCAAATCCACAAACATGTATTATATCATTGTGGACTCATGGACTTCATAATTAAGGCAGGATGAGTTTTGATTTGAAACCCACCAGGGTCTAAAATTGTTCTAGGGCTCAGTTATCTGGAGTCGAAGTGCTTTATATTCACATTTTTATGGTTCTGCCACGACAGCTCTGCTTTTCCCATCAGGGAATAGAATATTCAGATGGTGGAAGGTGGAGGGCTAGAGTCTTTAATAAAAATAACTTTTTATCAGAATACATTGTCCGCATTGTTTGGCACTGACATGTGTAGGTTACTGATGCCGGGGCAGCCTGCGTAGTGCACAGCTTTATGGGTGTGTTTGTTTGTATACATATGCGTGTGTCCCTAATGCACCCCTGCTCTGCAGCTGGATCTAATTAATCTGGACAAGGAAAGCTCTTGGAGAGGGATTCTTTGCCTTCAAAAAGGAAGAAGTTCGAGCTCCTCCCTCTGCTTAGCAACCAGCACGTACAGATGCGGCAAGCGCAGAGAACTAGGGAAGTGGTCTGAAGCCCCACAAAGGCCTCCTGGGAGGGAACCTGCTGACAGCCCCAGGAAAGCGCGGAGAAGGCGTCCGAGTTCCTTGTCAACACTGGCGCGGTTCTAAGCTGCTTCTTTGAGGGGCTTGGGAACAATGACTGCAAAAGATCAGGCGAATGCATGCCTTCCTCTGCTGGACTTATTTTGGGGGTAGCCCGGGACCCCAGCAACCCCTCCTTTGGAGAAACCCCCCATTAAGGGAGGTCTTGGTGGCAGGCAGGACCCAGTGCCCTCACTCTGGAAGCAGAAAGATCTGGATGCTCCCTCTTCATGCCTCTGGCCATAAAAGCCCTTGGCTGGTCAACGGAGTCCTGCCCCCAAGACCTTGGCTCTCCAGCAGGCGGTACACACATAGAAGAATGGTTAGAACCTGCCAGGATGTCAGCAATGAGTCACAGCAGGGACAGCACATCCTGTAGACTGTTCTTGCTGGAAGAGGGCTGTCACACTTCCAGCCGCCCGAATGCCCTGATTCCTGTACTTCATCCAAGCCTGCTCCTCTAGCCACTCATCAATTCTGGGAGGCCCTGATATCCTGCCCCATAAATTCTCCTTTTGATTAAGATAACCTGGGTCAGTCTCTGTTAGTTGCAACGGAAACATCCTAACTGATAAATCCCCACGACAGCTGACATCAGATTTCATTACTGGATATGAGCAAGAAATGCACCCAATCGTCTCCATTTCCATATAACATTCAGATAAATGAGCCCATCAAGTGTTTGGCAGACTCTTTCATTCATTCATTCAATTAACATCTACCTAGCACTAACCAGGTGCTTGGTGCTATTCTAGGTACAAGAGACACAGCAGCAAATAAGAGAACATCTCCATTCTCATGTAGTTTACATCCTGGTGGGGGGTGGAGGGGAAGACAGATAATCACAAATAGGTGGATAAATAACTCCTGTGTCAGACATTTGTAAGTGCTGTGGAGGAGGGGGAGGGGGAGGAGGAGGAGAAGAAGGAGGAGGAGGAGGAGGAGGAGAAAGTCGGGAAAGAGGGAGAGAGTGCTAGAGATGGGGTGGGTTTGCTTTATAAAGTGGGGCTACAGAAGACTTCTCTGATAGGGAACTGATTAGGCAGACACGTGGGAGAGAGAGTCCCAAGAATGGGGAACCAAAGATGCAGGGACTCTGTGGGAGCCTCTGAAGTGTGCTGAAGGAATAGCAAGGAGGCCAAGCATGGCTGGAGACCATGGGCCAAGGGGAGCGTGGTGGGAGGCGTGCTTGGAGAGAGCAGGAAGCTGGCTGGGGAAGGACCTTGAGAGCCACTATAAGATCTCTAGGGTTTACACTGAGTAAGATGGAAGCCACTGGAAGATGCTGAACACTGGAGCAACACGATCCCACTGATATAAAAGGGTGTCCTCTAGTTGCTGTACTGAGAAGGGAGGGGAGGGGAAGAAGCAAGGAAACCAGTAAGAGGGTTATTGCAATAGCCTAGGTAATGGGGTTGCTGTTAACTTCATTGGAGAAGACTGGGAGGAGGGTAGATGTTCCAGAGAAATCAAGAGTTTAATGTTAGGCATGTGAAGTCTGAACTGTTGATCAGACTTCCAAGCAGAGACGTTGAACAAGCATATGGATACGAGTGTGGAATTCAAGGAAAAGGTATGAGGTTGAAGATGCGATGTTGGGAACCACCACTGTCTAGAGGTGGTGTCTGAAGACAAGGAAGTAAATGAGCCCCCATAGGTAGTGAGAGAAAAGAGGAGGTTCAAGGATAAGGAGCCCTAGCACCCTAGCAAGGAGGTTTAAGAAGGAGTAACCAGTGAGGGAGAGAGGGAAAGGGGAGAGGAAGAGAGAGGAAAGGAGAGAAAAAGCGGGGGGTTGGGGGAGAAAGAAAGAGAGAGAGACTCCTTGAGGCCAAGAGAGAAGAGTGTTTGAAGACAAAGGGGCTAAGATTTCCAATAAACAACTAAATTTACACCTCAAGAAACTAGAAAAAAGAACAAACCAAGCCCAAAGTCAGCAGGAGGAAACAATAAAAATTAGAGCAGAAATAAACAACATAGGGACTAGAAAAAAAAATCAAACTAAGACATAGGTTTTTGAAAAAATCAACAACATTGGCAAACCCTAGCTCAACTAAGGAAAAAAACCTCCAATGAACAAAATAAGAAATGAAAGAAGAGACATTACAACTGAGGTCAGAGAAATACATAGGATCATAAGAGACTACTATGAATGATCATACACCAACAGACTGGATAACCTGGAAGAAATGGATAAATTCCTAGAAACATAGACCCTACTACGGCTGAATCATGAAGAAATAGAAAATATGCAAAGACCTATAACTAGTGAGGAGATTGAATCAGTCATCAAAAACCTCCCAATAAAGAAAAGCCCAGGAGCAGATGGCTTCACAAGAGAATTCTACTAAACATTCAAAGAAGAATTAATGCCAATCCTTCTCAAACTCTTCCAAAATATTGAAGAGGAGGGAACACTTCCAAACACTTTTGATGAAGCCAGCATTACTCTGATACCAAAGCCAGACAAAGACATCCTAAGAAAACTATAGACCAATATCTATATTGGATGAGTAAAGATGCAAAAATCCTCAAGAAAATACTAGCAAACTGAATTCAGCAGTACATTAGAAAGATCATACACCATGACCAAATGGGATTTAATCCTCGGATACAAGGATGGTTCAACTACGAAAATTAATCAGTGCGATGCATCACATTTACAGAACAAAGGTTAAAAATCTCATAATCATCTCAGTAGATGCAGATAAAACATTTGGCAAAATTCATTGCCCTATCGTGGTAAAAACAACACACAAGGACTAGAAGGAAACTACTTCAACATAATGAAGGTCAGTATATGACAAATCCACAGCTCACATCATACTCAACTAGGAAAAACTGAAAGCTTTCTTGGTAGGACCAAGAACAAGCCAAGGATGCCCACTCTCACCACTTCTATTCAATACAGTACTAGAATTCCCAGCGAGATCAACTAGGCAGGAAAAAGAAATAAATGCTTTCAAATTAGAAAGGAAGTAAACTATCTCTCTTTGCAGATGACATGATCTTATATGTAGAAAACCCTGAAGATTCCACCAAAAAAGATTAGAACTAATAAACAAATTTAGCAAGCTTTCAGAATCAACAACAAATCAACATACAAAATTCAGTTGCATTTCTATACACTTTTTTCTGAAAAAAAAATTAGGAAAACAATCCCACTTACAGCAGCATCAAAGAGAATAAACTACTTAGGAATAAACTTAACCAAAGAGAATCAACAACAAATCAACATACAAAATTCAGTTCCATTTCTATACACTTTTTTTCCTGAAAAAAAATTATGAAAACAATCCCACTTACAACAGCATCGAAGAGAATAAAATACTTAGGAATAAACCTAACCAAAGAGGCAAAGACTTGTGTGTGTGTACACGTATATACATATGTATACACACACACATACACACACAATGGAATATTAATTGGCATAAAATAATTACATCTTGCCATTTGCAACAACATGAATGGACAATGAGGGCATTATGCTAAGTGAAACAAGTCAGACAAAGACAAATATATGCTCTCACTCATGTGAAATCTAGAGGAAAACAAGCTTAGATACAGAGAATAGATCAGTGGTTGCCAGAGTGAGTTGCAGAATGGGCAAAATGGGTGAAGGGAGATAAAAGGTACAACCTTCCAAGTGAAGATAAAAAAGTCATGGGGAGGTAAGGTCCAACACAGTAACTAAATAATATTCTATTGCATGTGGGAAACTTGCTAATAGAGTAAATCTTAAAAGATCTCATCACAAGAAAAAAATCCTGTAACTATGTTTGATGATGAAAGAAAAGCAAACTTAGTGTGGTATAATATAATGCAAATGTGAGTGTGGCATAATATATGTGTGTGGCATAATATATGCAAACTTGAGCCATGTGGTATAATCTATGCAAATTTGAGCCATTATCTTGTACACCTAGAAATAATATAATGTCTGTTAATTCTAACTCAAAAAAGACTTCAGTCTAGGCAAAAAGAGAAAGAAAGAAAGAAAGAAAGAAAGAAAGAAAGAAAGAAAGAAAGAGAAAGAAAGAAAAGGTGAGATATACATAAAATGGAATATTATTCAGCTTTAAAAAAGAAGGAAATCCTGTTATATGCTTCAACATGGGTGACCCTTGAGGTCATCATGCAAAGTGAAATAAACCAGCCACAGGACAAAGACTGAATGATTCTTCTACTATGAGGCATGTAAAGTAGAAGCAGAAAATAGAAGGGTGGGTGCCAGGGGCTGGGGACAGGAAGAATGGGGGGGTTGCTGTTCAATGGGTATTGAACTTCCGGTCACGCAAGATGAAAATGCTCTAGAGATCTGCTCTATAACATCGTGCTCACAGTTAAAATGCTGTACTGCACACTTACAAATGGTTAATAGGGTAGATTTTATGTTACGTGGTTCTTTACCACAATAAAAAATAAAATTTAATTTAAAAAGGAGGGGGGTACTCGTCTTGTTTAAGTGGTAGGAGAGTAGCAGAGAGGTAGAGCGGTGTACAGACTGACAAAGGGCCACAGCCCAGCAGCAGACAATGGAGGCCGGGTTTGAAGGGACGAGGGCGGAGAGATTCAGGGATAGGAGAGCAAAGGGGAGAGAGTTGACATCCCTTATTAATGCACACTCACAGAATCAAGATGTCCAGTTTTTCAAAGAACGACTTTACAAAGGGAACACACTTTAGCAATAGTGGGTGAAGATATTTTGAGCTGGATCTTCTTAGGAGCTCTACCTGCCGCATAGGTGTTCCATTTTCCTTCCCAACCATGCCTCCCAATGGGCTTGTTTTCCTACCCCAGTGCTCAAGTGCGAAGGCTGAAAGCTCAGACACGGCTGTTTGTATAAATGGTGAAGTTGGGTTTATAGCAATTTAATCAGCAGCATTAATAATGTCACCTAAGCTTAATGATACCAATTATAACCACGGTAAACATTGCTGAGCAGCTTATAAACAGTGATATTAAAGATGAACTTCCTGCGTTTGGTCAATGCTGTTTTTAAAAAACAAAAGTAGAAGGGTTCGCGTTTTAAATATTCTCATATCCTCACTCCTACTCTGAGCCAAGAACACCACGGAAGGGCAAACTCTTGCAAGGGAGTAGCCCCATTCTTTTCTTTATCACCCATAGCTGTTTGGGCTGTTCCGCAAGGACAGATCTAAGGGTACTGCCACTCTCCCACCCCCCATAACCAAGGAAGCCCCGGGCGAGGGCGTTATAGAAGTGATCACCAGGATCAAAGACTGGATAATTATTCTGGCCCAGGAAATATTGGTTCCAGATCCTCAGCAAGTCCTGAGAAGCCCAGAGGCAAGCAAAGGGGATTTTTAAGGGTCACACAGAGAACCTACCTAAGCTCTAACCCAAACATAGCATCAGGAGCAGGACTCATCTACAACTGCTTATCTCTAGGTGGGGCTTTCCTAGGAACGACGGTAGCCAACCTCCTTTCTCCTTCTAACACGTGTTAGAGAGTCAAACATCCTCCACGAGGGATTCATGTTAGAGAACAAAGAAGACAGGGGCATGGGGAAAGATTACCGGGGAGGGTTTGTGAATCCACCTGTTTCCAAGGGCACTAACCTTATAGGCATCATCCCTGCTTACAAGAGATGCCGTGTCCAGATGGACAGACTGGTGGCAGGGAAGGGTTTTTTTTTTTTGGTCACCTAGAAGCCTCAAAATATACTTTTGTCAGGAGACACCTCCGTCTCCAGCAGCAGAACTCCCTAGCCTTTTTTAATACAGCCACCAGGAATGATGATCTCTGTAGAACACGCATGCACGGTGTTCTATGGAGAGTGCTGTGGGCGTGCCTGTGACCCATCGTGGTGCACTAAGTGCAAAATTCTGTGCCCTGCACTTCCCCTGTCCTCCTTTTCTTCACCTCCTTCTCACCTTTGTGATTCCCTTCACAAAGGGCTCCTTTCACCTTCTTCCGGGGGTCAGGAGTGTATGACTCAAGCAAAGCAGCTCCTATCCAGGGTCCCAGTCTAGCGGGAGCGACTCCAAGGCCACTGTGTCAAATAGCTCCTGAGGACACAATTCATCCTTTCTTTGTAAATGCTGCCCCCTGGAGTTGTGCAATAGCCTGGCCCTGAATACACGGCCAGTTGTGGATCTTAAGATACCAAGACCCCAAAATACCCGCCTCCAGGGTGTTGTTTCTCCAGCCGGGTTACCAGGAAGCCTTCGACATTTCATCTCAGGCGTGTGTGGGGATCAGCCAGAGCTTCTGACATTTCATCTCAGGCATTTTGTGGGGGGAGCCCAGAACATTTCCCAAGAAAGAATTAAGGGCTTTACATCTCCCTCTGCATTCAATTCGTAGAGAGCAGGCCTCCTCTTTGCCTCTACACAAACTTTTTCAGTCTGAGATCCCCAATGACAGCAGACTCTTCCGGGTGGGGGCGGGGGTTACTGCAGTGTTTGGAAATTGTGCTGTGTGTTTTTATAGATTTGTGCATAGGTCTGGTGGTCTTGGAATTCCGCAGGCAACTCTAATAAATAAATAACAGTGCTGGGCTAAGCCTTGGGCTGAGTTAAGTACAGGATTTTCTTAGGCCAGAGTCCGGGAAAGGAATTATAGAGAAATCCACACCAGAGAGCAGGAGGTTGCAGGACACAGAGCACTCCATACACAGGGAAGGACAGCTACCTCAGATGAAGATCTGTGACCAAGGTTCAAATTCCACTGCCACCATGAACTTGTTCTCTAGACTTCAAAACAAAGTCCTTCTGCATCTATAGGGCATCAACCATCTGGAAGGGGACTGAGAGGTTTATTTAATTATCCAGATATTTTGACATATAGGAATCCTTTTTTTTCTCCCCCTTTCCAATTTAACCCAGATGTTTGTCATCTGTAGAGAGTATCTGTGACTCAAGTTTCTCATTTGAAAACCGGGGGAGGGGGGGTTCAAGCTCAATTATCTCACAGGGATGCCCTTTATATGAACAAGAGATCCTGAATCACGGTGCCCACACACACGTGGGGCAGAACGAAACTTTAAGACCTATTGCCAGTTTAACTATTCAGCAGTGGGATCTCTAAATATAGTAGCAAGTGGCCGAGTAATTTGGAGGAGAGTTGGTGGAGAAGACAACCGAGCAAGGAAATGACTGCATTTTACTAAATGCCCTGGAAGTAATTAGCTGGACAGGGTCTTCAGGTGTAAAGATTTCAGAGCATCCGGGCCATTATGTAGTCACAGTTAATTCCTCAACACATGCACTCATTCAACAACTATTAGCTCGGTGCCTACTCTATGACAGGAACCCTGGTAGGTTCTGGAGATAAAGGGGTAAACACATGTTTCTCTTTTTTTTTTTACTTTTACAAATGAGTAATTACAATCATATGAATTCGGTGAAGACAAGGTAAAAGGAGCCGTGATTACGAATGGATGAGTTCGGGTGGGCATGTTCTTGTTGGCACGGCTGGGTGGCGTTGCTCCAGGACAGAGGGGAGCAGGGGCCCCACAAGGCATGGCCTGGAGCGGCCAGGATCTTTCTTGCTGCCACACAAGCGGTGCTTGGTTTTACCGTGAATGCAGTAAGACTCCACTGAAGGGTACAGAATCAGAGAGAGAAGGGTGCAGAATCATAGAGAGGAAGAAACACCAGAATCAGAAGGTCTGGGCTCTAGACCTAGCTCAACATCTTAGCCAGCCAAGTGGCCCTGAGAAAGCCACCGGGCCTCCCCAGGCTCTGCCCTCTCATTTATAAAAGGGTAACACAAATAGACGCGAAATTTGGAGCTGGAGGGCACCCCACCCCAGAAGATTGTTGCTGTTGTTTGTTGTTTAAGTTCAGTTCCTTCCTAGTTTGGAAGAAAAAACCCAAGCCTTCTAATATCCATTCTGTCTGCTTTGATTACCGCTGTGATCAAAAGAAATAATGTGCATAAATACATTTTGTCAGATAAAGGATAATATATACCTATTTACTATATATAGGTATATACCTATATACCTATGACTATTACTATGATTATTTCTGACCTCTTCCACCCTGGCCACCGACTCCCACATCTCGGTGTCCCTAAGTGTTAGAGAGAGAAAAATGGAGCCATGCCTGCATATACATATGTACGTATTTATATATCTGGGTCTGGGTCTCTTTATCTCATTATCTAGATCTGGAGAGAAAAGAGGAAAGAGAGTTGGAAGCCTGACTGCAGTTCTCCGGCATTATTTACAGGGACGGGGGCACTCCTGAAAAACTGCCGTATCCCCTTGGGAGCAGTGACCTAATCAAGATGTATAATTATCTGCCTTATCTAAATGAAAGCATCATTTGAGAAATAGTAATGGGCCTCGATGTGGCTTCAATTGCTATATAGTTCTCAATTGCTATTGAGCTCTCATTTGCCATGGAGTTCAGCCACTGAAGGGTAATTATAATGTTTAACAAATATATTCCCTTTGGGGACCTGATGTTAAAGACACAACATCCCTTCTCCCATCCTACCAAATTACACAGCTCTCAGGACCATTGCTACATACCCCCTAAATCACGGATGGGCGCCTTCTCTGCCTTAGCTCGCCTCTCTGCCCAGTCGGCTGCTCAGGACCACGTGGCCTCAGAAGGCATGGCAGAAATCAAGGTCAGGACGTCCAGGTGCACCTGCCTCTCATCCATAAATAGACAGGAGACTTCCTGCTGTCCCTCAGGCCTTCCTAATGAACTCCAGGAAAGCTTGGGAGAATATGCTGTATCGGTTGCTTCCCCAACCCCAGGTCCCAGGCATCATCCCTTGTCTGCAACACCGAGGTAAAAGGCTGTAGATCAGAGCAGAGGTAGGGTTCACCCTAAAAATGGAGATTGATGATACTCAGTTACTCCCCAGGACTATGGGGCTAAAAAAAGGGGGGAGGTCCTGGTTTTAGCTTTCTTTCATAGGCACATTGGATACTCTTGATAGGTTTAACAATGGCCTTCAGAACTAAATGATGCCTCTCATAAATAAAAATACAAAAATGAGCAGATTTGGAAGAGGAAAGCCACACCTGCTAAAGATATTTGCAGAGTGGACAGTGCCTTTGTCCACACTGCAGCTTAGAACATGGCACAGAGGTCTGCCTGGAGAGGGGCATGGTGGGTGTTGCCCCCAGTGTTTGGCGACTCTAGCATGCACAGTCCTGCATACCCACCGTTGTCTAGCCCCCTGCCCCTCTAAGTCAGTCTATTGAATGCATGCGGCTTGAGGACAGGGGCCACACCGGCCATATTCACCTTATGACCCTGGTGGCTGGCCTTGTTCTTAACCCTGCATAGGTGCTCATTCAGTGTTTGCAGAACGGATGCTAAATGGAGCAAAGAAGTGAGTAAATGTTTTACTGAAGCTGCCTGCTGGCCTGTTCGGAGAACTGGCCTTTATATGCACGGTTGTCTGCGCTATCCCCTTCCCCAAGGAGTCAGCTGTAATGGCCCGAGGGGACAAGCTGTTATTACACTCTAGAGATGAACTCATAGGGACCCTCCAGGGAAAACCAGGAAGAGCTGGGAGAGAGGGAAGTATCCCAAGCGGGCATCAGGCAGAGATGGCAGCCATGAGGGCTGTTCACTGTGCCATCCAGGGAGGGAAGCCAACATCTCCAAAGGCCCCTGTGGGCCCGAGGTGCCTGGTATGAGCACTCAACGGCCGCGAGCTCGGAAACCCACTCCTGTGCCCACCATAGGTGCCTGGTGACCTCACAGAAAATGATGGATGGATTGATTTGTTTATTGGGCCTTTTATTTTGCCCAGAGCGACGGATGAATTGAGAGTGCAGGAGAGAAGGGACTTGGGTTTGGGGAGCAGTCTGTCAGCTGCAGAGTGGCTGAGCCAGCTTCCAGTTATTAGCTCTGAAAATAAAATTTCTCTCCGGTCCTCACTCCTTTGTTGGGAGAATATTTTTTTTTCCAGCCACATTAATAAAAAACAATAACAACAAATGTGGAGAGCAGGGCAGGAGCAGGAAGGGTTAGGGTAGGAAGAGAGAGCGTGGCAAGGACCTCGTTTAACAGAACCAGTTCTTTGCCCCCTGAACACTTTGATTAAAGCCATGGACCTAAATCAAAGCTATTGAAAGGAAAAATAAAAAGATGTCTGAGAACAATTTCGTTTGCTGGAATTTTCCCTCCTGTATTCTATTATGATGGGGAGGGTGTAAAAAAAAAAAAAGAATTTCTATTTGGCCCTCCTTTGATCTTTCAAAGTAAAGAAGAACATTAGAGAAAGAAAAAGAAGGGAAATTGACATCAATCTTGTTTCCTTTTTTTTCCTTCACTTGCATCAATAACTCAACTGGAAATGAAGTGGGGTCTGAGCAGCCCTTGAGCCCAGACTTCTCACAAATAAAAACCAGGAGCATGTCACAAGAGGGAGTTCAAAAGGCCAGTAGGTAACCGAAGACCCTCACTCAGTCACGGGTCCTGTCCCCTCCCCTGGTCCCCGTGTAAGGCACAGACAATTAGAGGTCTTGTTAGCAAGGCCAAGTCAGACCACTGTGGGAGGCACAGGTAGGTGATTGAGAGGCCTTCAGTTGACATTTCCATCTCGAACGGGTTCTCTGCAGCGCCACCTGCAGGAAGGGGCGCCTCTAGGAGGTAGGGCTGCTACACTGGTCTTGAAGAGGTGGCGGAAGGCAGCAGCACTCAAATACGACAAGGCTGCCAGCACTTGACTCATTTCTGGGCTGGAAATCTCTGTATAACTAGCCCCACTGCTCTCCGCAGAGGGCCCCGGCCTTTCCATACCAGTCTCAGGCATCTGCAAATTTCCTAGAGAAAGACGGGCACTCAGACTAAGAAACGAACACAAATGCTAGAAGTACAAGGATGAGAAGTATGCCTTCTCTTGCATGCCTAACTTGGACCGATGGAGACTAACTGCCTGGAAGGCTACGTTAAGATTGATTCTGAGGTCCAATGTGAATTTCATCAGGAAAAAAGTGTAATGATCAATGATGTCCGCCATCGGGGTAGATGAAAATGCTGGTATCACATGCCATATATGCCATCCCTGGGACATTGAAAATAGCACTAGACCTGGAGTCAAAAGCCCATGATCCATGACCTTAGGAAAGACAACTTCCTGAGCCACAGGTGTCCTATCATTAGAGATAATACTAAGGACATGAAAATTGACATTTGTATATGGACTTTGCAATTTGTGAAACATGCTCAAATATGTTATTTCTTTTTTATTATGGTTAATGATAGAGCATAAAATTGACCATTTTAACAAATTTGTAAGCGTACTGTTCAGCAGCATGAAGTACAGTCACAGTGCTGTGCAGCCACCCTCACCATCCCCCTCCAGAACTCTCTCATCTCTCCAAACCAAAACTCTGTCCACATTAAACACTACCTCCCCATTCCCCCCACCCTCCTGACAGCTCCTGGCAACCACCATTCTGCCTTCTGGCTCTATGAATCTGACTACTCTGGGTATCTTATAAAAGTGGAATCACACGGTATTTGTCCTTTTGTGTCTGGCTTATTTCATTGAATATAGTATCCCCAAGATTCATCCATACTGTAGCAGTTGTCAGAATTTCCCTCCTTTTATTTTTTTTAAGATTTTTATTTATTTATTTGAGAGAGAAAGAGAGAGAGAGAGGGCACAAGCGGGGGAAGGGGCACAGGGAGAGAGAGAAGCAGGCGGCCCGTGGAGCAGGGTGCCTGATGCAGGGCTCGATCCCAGGATCCTAGGACCCCAGGATCATGACCTGAGCTAAAGGCAGAAGCTTAACCATCTGAGCCACCTAGGCACCCCTAGAATTTCCCTCCTATTAAAGGTTGAATTCTATTCCATTAACTGTATATGCCACACTCCATTTATCCATTCAACTGTTACTGGACACCTGGGTTGCTTTTACCTTTTGGCTGTTGTGAATAGTGCTGCTATGAACATGGGTGTACAAATAATCTGTTTAAGGGGCACCTGGGTGGCTCAGTCAGTTGAGCGCCCAACTCTTGATCTCAGGGTCATGGGATCCAGCCCTGCGTCAGGCTCTGCACTCAGTGGGGAGTCGGCTTGAAGATTCTCTCTCCCTCTTCCTCTGTCCCTCCCCCTACTTGTGTTCTCAATCTCTCTCTCTCTCTTTCTCTTTCTAAAATACATAAACAAATCTTTAAAAAAAACAGACAAACAATCTGTTTAAGTCCCTGCTTGCAAGTCTTTTGGGTACATATCCAGAAGTGGAATTGCTGGATCATATGGTAATTCCATATTTAATTTTTTGAGGTGCCACCACACTATCACTCTCTCTTTTTAAATTTCAATTAGTAATGCTTGTTTGGCATATTTCATGGAGAGGTTGAAAGATCACAAAGAAACAAAGTTGATGAAACTCAAGTTGAAGCTGGCCAGGTATGGCCTGGGCCTGGCCAAGAACATGTGGCAAATTCCCCTCCCTTGCTGCTGCCTGGGCTGCAGTTGGCAGGCCGTCTTGCTCCAGCAGAGTACCAGGATGGAGAAGCAACAGCTTAATCCCATCCGCTCTGCCACCTGCTGGTATGCGGAGGGCATGTGGTCCCTGGGCCAGGACCAGCAAGCGCAGTAGCGGGAAAGAACATTCCGCTCATTGGCAGTAATGTTTCCCTTGGCAGGGGGGATGGCTCAGATACTGCCTCCTGGAACACACACCCATGCATGGGAAGGGCAAGGGGGAGGGAAAGTTGGGGAAGGATGGGCAGCCATGGTGGGAGGAAGCCATTAGCATTTTGGTTGTGACATATTTATGCTCAGATCTTGTCATGTGGAGCAAATAACAGGATATTCTGATAGAGACTCAGCTCTCAAATAATGGGCTAAAAAGAAAGAAATGCACTGCCTTTCTTTGTTTCACAAAGGCCTTGCAGCTGGTGAGATCAGAGCCAGCCTGCCAGAGTACAAAGCTTTAGAGTTCTTGTCCTCCCCGTGATGGGGCAGTGGTTTAATGCCAGCTCCTAGCTGCCTGGACACGTCCCATCTCAGGATGCCATTGGCATCTGGGAGTGACGACTAGCTTGAGGGTCTCTTTCCATCCCCATAAAGTTGTCTAGAAGTCACCGGACTTAACAGGGCCCACCAGGGGTCACTGAGCCCATAGGCCTGCCTAGAACAGACATTAGCAAAGTCATCACAGACCAGCAGGAATTTTTCTTACTGCCCATTCTGTGGCCTTGCTCTGGAGATGCGGAGAGAGATGGTTTCTTTTCCGCACTGTCTTCGTAGTTAAATGCTGTGGTTAAGCAGACGGGCTCTGGGATACGACCAACTCGGGGTTGACGCTCAGGACTGATATTTACTAGTTTGTGAATTTAGGGAGTTAGTACAATTACTACATTGCTTCACCCTCACATTCTTCGTCTGTAAACTGGAGATAAGCAAGAATGCCTGTCTTATCTCATTGAGTGATGTAAGATGCCTGGCACATAAGAGCCCATAGCCAGTGATATGGGCTATGTCTCTCCCAGTGGAGGTGCCCTCCGGCTTGCGGAACATAGCCAGAGGCCCTTCAGTGGACGCCCACCTACGTGGCTATCCTTCCTCACACGCCCTCTGTGGGGCGCTCAGTTTCCTCATCTCTAAAATGACGGTTTGCGTCAATTAATTTCTAGAAGGCTCTACAGTCTCATGGATCCACAATTCTGGGACTGTGGCTGATGGATACAAGTACCAGGAAAGGAAGGAAGGCCACGTACATGAGGCAGAGGGTAGAGATGGAGCCCTAGACCAGGACTGCTAATACCCAGGCCATAGAGGAGAAGGAGACTCAGAGGGAGGGGATGGGCAGCAGCAAGGAAATATTTTTTCTGCCAAGTCCTCTTAAATAGAAACCTGTATCACCAAGGAGATTGTTACAACTCTATTCCTTTGAGAACTTAAAAACTGAGTTAGCAGAGCACACTGCAAAGAAGAAAGCTGGGTGTCCTGCCACCTCTCCTTTCATATCACCAATCACAGGAGGTAGCTGCCTTCAGGCTCTCAGTCCCCTGGGTGCCTCCCTATCTCTCAGGGAGCTTGGCGACTCCCGAAGAGAAACAGCACGATTAGGTAGAAGCCGTGAACTTGTCTCAAAGATGACTGTCTCGTTACAGGGAGCATCACACTGAGAGAAATTGGAAGACATCTGTAATCCAAGGATGAACCCGGAGGAAATGATGAGTCTGACCCATTGCTCATTATGTTCACAGCCCTACAAGATATAGCTCCGTACCTGTAGAAGGAGTCTTTGGTTCTTTTTCCACTTTCTGGGTGAGGAGGGCCTGTGTTTTAGGATAATAGACCTTGTGCCTTCTAGGCCTTGGCTTTCCTACCTTATTCAGCTAACCTCCAGCTTTCCAGGAAATCAGGAGTCACCATCTAGGAAGTAGATGGCTGGCTGGCTCGTATACCAGAAAAGGGATTCCCCCAAAGGGCCACTTACATTCACCTTGGAAAAATTAGTCGGAAAAATATTTGAGACCTCTTGACTGGATATGGAAGTGGGAGCTTTAAATAAGCCAAGGAAGAGATATCTAAAATCCCTAGAAATGAAATCCTTGCAAAATATGGCATTCCACCTGGGGGTATAGATCAAGTCAGGAACGCGGTTGGCTATGTGTAGAGGTGGAAATGTACAGCGTGGTGAGTGGCGGTGGGCCAGGCTCGAGGGACTGCACAGACCCCCTTGCCTGGGATCAGAGATTGCTCAGGAGGCTGGGCTGGTGGCTCTGCCACAGGCAGGGATCAGAGAGGTACATCTGCAGGACGCCGCAGGCTGCCCTGCTTCAGGGGGTTGGGGGGAATCATACCGCCCTCAAGAAGGACTCAAGCACAAGGGGGCTGGGGCAAGATGGCAGGGAAAGAAGGAGATGCAGAAGGAACAAGAAAAAGGGGTGGAGGTCTTAGGAAAAAAGGGTGGAGGGTGGATGGGCACGAGGTGGGGCCTGCTGGGAGGAAGTGGGGAGGGATGAAGGGAACCAACGAGAAGCTGGAGAAACAGAGAAGAAATTGTGGGGGAAGGAGGAGGCCAACAGTGAGCCCCCATGTGCAGGGAATATTACAGATGACCTGGTCTGGATGAAGGACCCGTCTGGCTGGGACAGATGACCACATATGGAGGCAGCATGTCCCTGGAGAATGAGCATCCCTGGGGACCAACACAGAGAGGGGAGGGAGAAGCCAACAAAGGGTACAAGCAGGGACGGGATGGCCATTGGGGGCCATGCCATTCAACTGAACTGATTTGACACAACAAACCCACAGTGTAGGCTTGTATTGGATAAGAAAGCCAAGAACCAGAGGCTAAAGGGCTGGCTCATGGTCCCCCCGAGGGGAGCAGTGGAACTGCAAGCCCACCCAGGTCTGCTGGCCAGGGCTCTCTTCCCCTGTGACACCTTTCTCCTAATGCTTCAGGCCCAGAAGATGGAGACCATGGGGGGGGCGAGAGGTCACAGCAGGGAGTCTTCTGGGATGACCAAGAAAACCACAGGCACAAGAAGGATAGCCAGGGGAGTGCGATGTCTTGGAAACAGGCCGTACAGCAGGGCACTGGTTGAGCCAAAGTAAACACTGAGAGCATGAAGGGGGTGGTCAGCGTCATCTGGAGAAAGAGGGAGGGCCAAGGAAATGAGGGAGGAAGGGAGAAGACCAAGATCATTTGTGACTACTCTATTCCAGTTAACTTTATTTATTTATTTGAGAGAGAGAGGACGCAAGCACGGGGGTGGGGGGAGGAGAGGCAGAGGGAAAGGGAGAAGCAGACTCCCCGCTGAGCAGGGAGCCCAAAGACGCAGGGCTCTATCCCTGGACCTTGGGGTCATGACCTGAACCAAAGGCAGATGCTTGACTGACTGAGCCACCCAGGCGCCCCCCAGTTAGTTTTTTAAGTTCATGTGCAAAAACTATTGATCAGTCATTAGGGTGTGAGAAAAGAAAAGCCGCAAGCCGGTATGGTGTCAGGAGCAGAGAGCAGAGGGGAAGGGAGGAGGGAGAGAAGTGGCTGCGTTCCCATAGGCCTTGCTTCCTGTCACTCTCCTTCCAGAGGAGCAGCTGCGTGAACCCGGGTCCAGCTGGCGGAGCACCCCACTGACGCGGGGGCCAGAGGAGGAGCCAGGGCCCTGCTTTCTTCTGCCACCCCTGCCCCAGCTCCAGCTCCAGCCAGCATCTGGAGGGCTCTGGAGCTGGGGCCTCAGCGGCAAGGGGGAGACGGCATGGCCCCTGCCCGGCCAACGTGGGCTCCGGGCACCTGTGCACAGGTGTGGCTTGTCCTGCCTCACTCAAGGACGCCTTGCTCTGCTCCGGGCACGGTGCCCATCTCAGCCAACAGTTGCAGACAGGGCCTGGGCTGAGGGGAGTTGACACAGATGCATCTGCTGAGGAGCCAGTCACAGCCCTGAAGGACCACAGCCTAGGCCCCCCCAAACAGCGAGGTAGCCAGAGTGAAATCTGCAGTCACCAGCCACGAGCCACAGGGTGACATTGGATTTCAAGCACTGACCTTGGGACCCACATCCCACGGTAGCAGGGGCCTGCCTTCACCCCACACACCAATCTATGAATGCCTGCAGTTCTCAGCACAGCCTGTGGGCTTTCCTGGCCGTCCTCATTTCCACCCCCTGCCCTAATTCAAATCATCCCCACTCTCCATCCCCACATCCGGCTCTCCTCGGGGTTACTGTCCTGGGTCTGCGGGCCTGATGAGCCTGGCTGCCCAGAGAGGTGCAGGGCTTCTCTGGCCCCTTCATGGGAGATGAGAGCATCCATCCCCAGTGCCTCTGCCATTCAACCAGGGCAGCTCCTTTCAACTTCTGTCTTCCCCTAGGGCAAAATCAGCAGCAAAGACAGCACTAAGCCGAGTGGCCTAAGCCCCTCCTTTGATTCCCAGGCCCCCAGAGCCACCCAGGCGCCAGGAACCTGCTAAGACAAAGCACCAGACTCCTTGCTGGTACTGTATGCATTTTCCCCTTCTCAGCAAAACTGACAGGACCAGGGAGGCTTTTCCGGGAGCTGGGCAAGCAGAGAACTCCCGGAGCCTGGGTCTCTGACTTCTGCCCCTCAACCACCACCTGGAGGAGCCTTCCAAGGGGGACAGGCTAGTGATCCCAGCGGCTCTGCTGATGGGCGAAGCCAGGGGGCTGCGTGGAAAGAAGGGAAGAGCCCCGGGTGGGTACGACAGTCACCAAAAAGAGAGAGCACCTACCCGTGTTGACAGAGAAAAACTTGCCACCGCCGTCGGCTGACACGCAGGCACTTCTGTCTGCTCTGAAACCCTTGCTCTGAACAAGGAGCTCATCAAAGAAGGGGAGTTTTTATAGACTGTAGCGGAGTAATTTTGATGCCTAGTCTGTCCATCATGCCCCCGCCTCCCCTGGGAAGTAGGTACAAAGAGGGGTAAGCAGCGAGGCCCAGAACGGCGAGTTCGAGGCTTGGCTCCCCTGCAGGAGAGCCCAAGTGTTGGATGTCGAAGCCATAGAGTCAACCTGGGTGTCCGTCCTTCCCAGTCTTAACCCCTTTTGGGAAGCTGAGTAGAGGAAATCCAGACTCAGTCTGCCCAAAGCGCCGTTCCAGCAGGATTCAGAGAGCCTACACATTGCAACGTTGTCCCAGGCTGTGTAGATGCTGGTGGGAGACCCCGGGGAAGGAAGAGGGAGCCAGTCGGAGAGGGGTCCCCCCGGACAGCCCACCGGCCTCCATGCCAGAGCGGCCACAGTTTCTCATCTTGGGTACAGCCTCTCCAATGTTGGAGGAGCCTCTCAATGTCTCCAGCTCGTGGCCTTTGGTGATGCCCCCTGGCCCTATTTGGAATTCTTAACTTTTGAAAACATCTTCTATAAAATCGTCCACTTGGTTTTTAAAAAAATCGATACTTAGTAAAACTTGCTTTGTACTGCCCATACTTAGCAGTGCCAACTCTCCGGGATTCTGTGTGCATTACCGATTTCTATTCCTCTCCTACCACTCACAGAAGAGAACATAAATAAATGTCAGTGAGTAGCAAATTCATTCAATGGAGCCGGGAGCAGATCCTTTTCTTGGGTTCTGTTGACTCATTTTTAGGGCCCTTTCTCCCCACCCTGCTGCAGCCCCTGGGTGCTGTGACTAAGCCAGGCCATGCCCTGCTTTTAAGTATAACTATATTTCCAAAAGGGTATAATGTGTCCCAGGAGCTCACAGCCCATTTTATTTTATTTTTTTTAGGATTTATTGATTTGAGAGAGAGGGAGGGAGGGAGGGAGGGAGGGAGGGAGGGAGGAGGGGCAGAAAAAGAAGGAGAGAGAATCACAAGCAGACTCCGCCCTGAGCACAGAGCCCAACACTGGCTTGATCTTACAACCCTCAGATCACGACTTGAACCAAAACCAAGAATCAGACATTTAACCGACTGCACCACCCAGGCACCCCGACAGCCCATTTTTGCCTCAAGGGTCCGCAGGGAGGGTGTACTACGTCCTGACAGGTAATGGAAGTTGGTGCCTGGTTTGTGGGGGCAACTAAATGTGTGGGCTGTGTGTGGCTAGCCACACTGATGGGCAGAGGCAGAGCAGGGGTGGGGGAGGACAGGGAAAGGAAACACTGGGGAAGAACATGGGGTTGGGGGAGCTTGACGGCTAACGCATATGCTGAGCTGGGGGAGGGGAGGCAGGTGAGGAGAGTTGGCAGTGGGCACAGGGATAGGAGCAAAGAAGGAAATGATGAACCAAGTTTTAAGTTGGCTCTGTGTTATGTATACAATAGTCACACAGGTGAGGGCAGGAAGGGAGGCCGGGAAGACAAAGAAAGGAGATACAAAGTTAAGACAAGAGCCATTTGGGTGGATGAGAAAAATCTGACCAAGAACCACCACTCCAGGAACCCCTCAGGGATGGCCCAGGACCCACCATCTTCAGCTGCCTGTTTGCTAGTCTCTAGGATCTTGAATCACTTCTTGTGAAAACTTCTCTCCGAAGACCTCACTACCTCTCAGATGGGCCTAGCTCTGTGAAGGAAGTTCTGGGATGCTGAATTCGCCCTTGTGGAGGGTTTCATAAAGCTAAGGCACTGAGAGAATTGATGGTGAAAACCAAAACGGCAGAGAGCCTCAGGAGGGAGCGTCCGGTTGGGGTAGGGTGGAGGGGGCAGGGGGTGAGAGACCATCCTAGCAGTCCTTGAAATGGAGGAAGCAAGGAAAATTCACAGGGACGGTGACGCCCTTATCAGAGCCCACGGTTGGGGCCTTCCTGATCTCATCTGTCACCCCTAGTCTACACTGCCCTCCATGCACATAGAACGTCTGGGACACCCAACCCCTGAAGAGAGTTGTAGTCCACATAAGTAGGCTGAGAAGTAACCCTGGGGGAACGGAATTGGGGAGGTAGGAAATTCAACCTGGAACGAAACCCTGCTACCATGCATTCCCAAACACAAACCATATTGTCTTTTCATTATCTGGGTCACCGCTCGGTTTAATTATTGTTGATCACTGCCTCTAGACTGACACACATCTTATCTGTGCTCCAGCCTGACTCTTACCTCATACCAATCAACTCACAGTGCTGCACTGTGACCAGACACACACGTATGCTTTGCAAAAAACTTATATTCCTGTGACACGCTATGTGGGGCCAGATGTTGAACAAAAATTTAAGTTCCTGCCAGTAAAGAGCTTAAATTTTCCAGTCCAAAAGATGCTGAAATAGGGGAAGGGGATTAAGGGATACAAACTTCCAGTTAAAAATAAGTAAGTCACGGGGATGTAATGTCCAGCACAGGGAATACAGTCAATAATATTGTGATAACTTTGTATGGTGATAGATAGTAACTCTGCTTATGGTGGGGAGTGTTTCCAAATGTATAAAAATATCCAATCACTGTGATGTACACCTGACCTAATAGGATATCGTATGTCAATTAGACTTCAATAATAATAATAATAATAATAAAAGAAGCAGAAAGGAATGACCAAGCTAAGACAGAGATGAGACCCTAAGTGGTTCTGCCGTTTTGATTTTCAAATTTCACCCGAACAGACCGCATAGCGTTCAGCATCCCCACACGCATCACACACACAATGTGGTCTGTGCCTATTTCCTCAAGCAGTTTCTTCCTCATTGCAGATGTCTTGGATACCTACGTGGCTCCATTTTGGGTAGGCGCCGGTCTTCTAAAAGAGGTGACACAGGCCCATGGCAGATCCCTCTTCTTAATGACATGGGCTCAGCTACTCCACCACTGTCTCAGGCAGGAGCAGAAGCTCTATGCTAACCCACGGGTCTTCTCTATCTTTAAATGCATCCCAGGCCAGGAGATGTTGCTCATCAGCTTCCACATTACACAGACTAGAAACCAGCATGATGAGTAGGAAAGACAAAGGCTTTTAGAACCAAACCACAAAGCTTTAAGTTCCCAGAGCCTAGAATTGAGCCTGACACACAGAAGGTACTGGGTAAGTCCCTGATGAATGAAATTCTGGCTCTGCCCTCACCAACAGAGTGGTTTTGTGTAAATTCTCAAAGCCTCATCTTTCTCACCTATGACGAGGGAAGGTTGGAAGGCTTAAAGGGGATAGTCCATGTTTGTGGGTTCAGTAGAGGGCTTGGCATGGAAAGGAGGGGAGCAGTAAGGAAACGGGCATTTTTTTAAAGTATCCGCTACCCCAAAGACACAGATGTAGTGAAAAGAAGGGCCATACACACCCCAATGTTCATAGCAGCAATGTCTGCAATAGCCAAACTGTGGAAAGAGCCGAGATGCCCTTCAACAGATGAATGGATAGAGAAGATGTGGTCCATATATACAATGGAATATTACTCGGCCATCAGAAAGGACGAATACCCAACTTTTACATCAACATGGATGGGACTGGAGGAGATTATGCTCAGTGAAATAAGTCAAGCAGAGAAAGTCAATTATCATATGGTTTCACTTATTTGTGGAACATAAGGAACAGCACAGAGGACACTAGGGGAAGGAAGGGAAAGATGAAGGGGGAGAAATCGGAAGGAGAGATGAACCATGAGAGACTATGGACTCTGAGAAACAAAGTGAGGGTTTTAGAGGGGAGGGGGGTGGGGGCATGGGTTAGCCCGGTGCTGGGTATTAAGGAGGGCACGTACTGCATGGAGCACTGGGTGTTATATGAAAACAATGGATCGTGGATCACCACATCAAAAACTAATGATGTATTGTATGGTGACTAACGTAACATAATAAAATAAAAAAAAAAATAAAGTATCTGCTAGCAACATCATAAAACGCTTTAATGCAATGCCAACGATAAAATGCTAAACATTTATTGAGCACTTACTATTGCCAGACACTTTTCTAAGAGCTTAGAATCCGTTGTCCTTTTTAATCTTCACTATACTGTGTGGCTGGTGAATATCAAGATCTCCATTTTGCACGGGCAATGAGCCCAAGTTTCAAAAGTGGCCAGGGCATGACAGAAGAAGTAATGAGGAAGTCAGTAGGGCAGGCGACGAGCCCTGGCCCCCTACGAGTCCTCATTGAACTTCACTGCTGAGCTAATCCCCAGTGCCAGCTACCAGTGACCCAGTCATTGGCCAAGCCCAGTCTTGCAATGTCCTCCCCAGGGTCTGCAGGACAAGTCAAGAGGGAGGGAGGGGAAAGGAGACCATCCTTTGCAGGCTAGGCTGCTGAGTTCTAGATGCACTGAGTGTGAGTTGCTGAGACCAGGTGGCATTTCAACTTGTTTGGGTCATGAACCCCTCCTGGAGTAGGAGGGCCAGACACACACCCACCTTTCTGGCTTGTCTTACTCCCAACCCCCCACCCCCCACCCCCCGCCCCACCAAATCCTGATCACATGATTGCTCTGAAACTCAGGAGCCTTTTGAAGTCATTGTGTTCAGACTATAAAACACATACACACAAAACCGCTGGCCTTCATTAGGGGGAGAAAAAGCTGTTGGATGGTTTGGCTACGAACTGCTTTTCAGCTTTTTAGCAGTGGCTTTAAATAATGAGGCACCCGTGGAAGTAAGGAGGTGGAGGAGGGGCAATACAGCAGCAACAAAAGGGAGGAATCTGGGAAAATGGGAAACTTTCATCCAAGATAAGAAACCCTTACGGCTCTTATTAGGCTTTCTGCTCAGTCAGGGAGGTCCCCTGGCTTTAATAAAATCTCATTTTCCCCTTAAACTGTCCCATGTGGTAGGGGCCCAGAGTTTAATGGGGATATAAGAGATGATTCCAACCTGCGGCTCAGGTGGCTGGGCCCCCACCCCACCCTCTGGCCCAGCAGCTGGGATTGATTGCAGTGCCGCCGGTCCAGTAACACACCAGCCATGGCACATCGGAGATCAACTCAAGCCATTTCATGCTGACTTGGGCCGAAAAAGATGGCGGCCTGGCTCCCATGCATTCCCGCATTGAGAAAGGAGAAGCATGTCCCGGTCTTTATTAAGAGAGAACCAAAGAGTAATTTGACCCGTTTCAATGTGTGATTTATTAGAGGGCATGTGCATTTGAAAGACTCCATGGCTTTAATCCATGCCTGAGTCCTTAGGGTTCCCATCAGCATTGGATGGCTGTGTTCATTAGGAGCTGCCAATTGTAATGAACTCATCTCTCCTGTCACATGCAATTCTACCTGGGGGTCTCACTCTCAGTCTGAGGGGCTGATCCTCCACGCCTAATACCACATGACAGACTCCTTCCCCAGACAAGCGGGATGTCAAAGGCAAAGCTGTTGGGAGATGCCAGGCCCAAGATGCCCGGTGGAGACTGAGGGGAAGGTAAGCATGAGCAGGTCGTAATTAGAAGTCACCGGCGGGTATCAGAATACATCCATCAGAAACCTGTAGAGATAAACATGCCCAGAGTCTTCGACGGGCGCTGGTGGTGGTGCTGGGCTTTTCTTCCACGATAGCAAAAGGCACACAAGTTGCTAAGCGCTCGAACCCTAATAACCCCAAGACAAGCAGAAAGGCCGTGACTAGCAACATGGTCTTTACTTCTAGGCAAATCTGTGTGAAGCCCTTGCACCAAAAGAGAACATAAAATTTTCATCTCACAATGGACCAGAGAAGACTTCCCAGAGGAGGTAACATCTGATCCGAGGAAGCTCCTAGAATAGTCAAGAGAGCAGGAAAGATGTAGACAGAGAAAGCAAGATATGCTCAGTCAGAGGGGTGGGGAAACAGCAGGGCCTGCCAGGGAGACAAAACACAATTCAGAATCACTGGAGTAAAACCAATGTGGAGTAGGGGGGGCTTTGCATGGAATTTAGAAAGGAAAAAGGTTCCCAGGAACCAAGAGGGGCAGAGAGCAATATTTCCTGCCAGTTCACATGCTAGAAAAGGGTGGACGGTAGGGTTTGTGTCCCAGTTCCACGGGCATGACCTCAGACAAATGCCTGAACCACGAAGCGCCTTGGTCTCCTCCTCTGTAACGTAGGAAGGGCCACCTGCCTCCCAGTGTTGCCATGAGAATCAGATGTAGATAGGACCATGGAGAATGGAGAAATCCAAGGGGCTTTATTCCTCATTACCAGGCATGCCGGCATTGGCCCAGAGGCTGTACCAAGTTTGCTGAAGAGTCCTTGGAGTTGACATGCTAGGGAAAAAATGATGCCCTACGCAGTGAGGCAGAGCACGAGACCATGGGTGCGGGGGCACAATGCAAGAGTCCCCTTGTTCACGGCGTCCCAATCAAGTGTACCCAACCTGGCTTCCTCAAATACCTTCCTTTGAAGGGTCTTTTTTTCTCTTTTTGAAGGCCCTTCAAACTCTGTAACGACAGACAGTGATGTCAGGCAAGGCGCTTTCATCGAGAAGCAACCAGAAGGAACAAAATTGCTGCTGCAAAATCGCTGCTTGCAGGAAGTGATTTGCTCAGTGATAACTATTTCTCAGGAGCCCGATCAATCACTGTTCAGACAGGAGAGGCCTCCCAGCCTCCTCATGTCTCCATCCCACAGTGGAGGCAGCCCATCACCGCTAATTTCATCAGGCAGGCCCTGCCTGCGACTTTGGTCTGGGTTTTGGATCAGGAGACGTTGTCCCCTTGTGTGTGACTGTTCTAGAAAGGACATAAGCTGAATGTCACCTTGACCTGACACGGCCCCACCCGCACCCAGGCTTCCCTGTGCCTCTGCCCTTCCAGGTCAACCCTCGGTTTTCCGGTGGGAAGCAGAGTCAATCACCTCCCTGCTTTCCGTGGGAAGCGCTAAATCCTGCCGTGGGCTGTGTTTGCTTACAGAGAAACTTCTCTTGCCTGCATCGCTCTCTCTTCATCAAACATGAATGCCAGCAAAAACTCCTCTCCCAGCCTCATGAATTTTGTAAAAATCAAAACACGGGGAAAAAAAGTCTACATGGTACTCCCCAGATGTTCTCGATGAGACATTGGGAGGATCTCTCTCCATGTCTGTCTCTAGGTAGGCAAGGCTAGTTAGGAAGAGCCAGTGAATAGGAGATGCTTCTGCTACAGAACAGCAGTCCAGTAGCCTTGTTTACTGGGACCCAGTTGGAAAAGAGCCAGGGCCAAAAATAAGTGAGTTCTCACCTCCTCCTACCATAGTTGTTGTAAATGATTCCAATCCTAAAGATCATTTTTCCAAGCCAAATGCCCTCTGCCTCCTGTTTATAGACTCTCATAGGATGGCACTTGCAGAAGGTGTTTCTCTGATAAGCACAGAGCCTTTCCAGACAGAGGCTTCTTTGAGCTCAAAATAAAAGAAGGAAAAGAAGAGAGAGCGAGAGAGAGAGCTGGGATGATCACCTCCCCCTGGGAGAGGAAACCTGATGTGGCTTGCTCCCCACCTGCGGTACCCACACATCTGCCCGGCAGCACCCGCGACGGGGGTGCCGGGGCCTCCCACCTGGGGACACAGCTCTTCAGCTGCACGACATCCATGGCACCTGCCTCTTCCCCTCCTCAGCTCCGTGCTTCGCTGCTAGGAGAGACCATTCGATTTCCTCCTGCCCCTCAGAGGCCACCAGCACAGAACCAAGAGAGAAGGTTCTGCTTTCTACTTGCAAATCCCTTTGCTCTCCAGGAGTCTGTCCGCGTGAAAGTGCGGCTGGTGGTAGTAAGAACGTGAGCGACCCGGCACTGAGGACAGGAAAGAGCTAAGGTGGCTGGCGTGACAGAGCACTGTATCTCATGACACTGTCTTGGAAGAGAGAAAAAGAAAGGAAGACATACCCGGGCTCTGGAGCTTCAGGACTATACTCCTGGGTGCTTAGAGGAGGGAGAAAGGCCATGAGAGAGCCAATGGCCTTTGGAGCAACCGTCTCACTTGTGTTAACACTGCACCACTCTCCTGAACAGGAGGAGAGGAGGCAGGAGGGACACCCTGGTGACTCCATCTCTTGCCCCCACCATCACATGCTCCTGGTAAAACCACCTATGCTATCACTTGAGTCCTCCAATTATCTCGTTTCTGTCAGAAGCACTGAAGTTATTCTCGAGTCGCGACGCTACCTGCAAGTGGGCACTGTTATGGCTCAGTGTCTTACACAGCAGAAGTGATTTTTCTCTCATGTGCCGGAGGCTTAGCGTTCTCAAGCCATAAAAATAGGTATTCTTCCCATTTAGAATTAAAAACCTGCTGTAGGGCAAAGAAGAAGAGTATTTAATTCAGAGTTCTCACCACCTCCGGCACGTGGCTGGGATAAGGTACGTCCCGGGCGATTGTTTCTCAAGATTTTGGTTGAAGACAAATCTCTCTAATATGGAGCTACCACTGGAGATCAGGGTGGTTTGTGGAGGAGGCATGCAGCATTCTGTGCGGTGGGCCATCCCTACTCCTCGGCAGTGGCAGATTTCTGCAGACTCTGCCCAACCCTGACTATAGGAGGCCAGAAAAGTACCCTTGCATGCTCCCCATTCCCTGAAAACTACCAGGGTCCAAGAAGTTTCATGGATAGCAGCCAAGGGAAATCACTAACTTGGATCCATCATTTTACTTTTCTGGGTCTCAAATCTTCATTTGCAAAAGGGCGTTTAGGGAAAGAGAAGGAGTATGACTTAAAATTCTCTAAGTCCCTCCCACCTCTGATTTTCTTTGAACCACTGAAATTTGGAATTCCACTCAAGGGTATTAGGATATACCTCTAGTTGAGATGTAGTCTACTTTAAGCCAAAGTGGCGGCCCACACCATTCTGAAATGGGTATCTGTCCTCTTGTTTAAAACTTCTGAAATGGTACTCGCTTTGGCAGCACATACACTAAAACTTCTGAAATGGCCATTAATTCTCTTATTTATAACAACGGTCCATCAAATGTGGGGCTGAAAGTTCCCCAAGACTGGAGATGTTCAAGTGTAGGCTAGGTTGTAATCCGGGAACTTGGCTGGGTTCTTGGCTGAGTTCTGGCTTGGGCAAGGGTGTGTGTCTATTGCAGGAGTGGGTATACAAGCATCCAAGGAGTGGTTAAACAAGGCAAATTTGCTTTCCTTTCTCATTCTGGGAGCCTATGATGCAGAAGAAAGCTAGGACTTAATTCATGCAAACCACACTGCTGGGGAGGAAGGAATGGAGGCAGCATCTCAAAGTTCTGTCTGAGAAGCATCCCTCTCTCCAAAGCCTCCGTGGCTCTGTCCTCCAGCTTCCCACCGGAGTTGGAGAGTACATCCATGGAAACCCTGCTTGCATCCGTCCTTACACTATGGCCTGCTGGAGAACAGGGATTGTGCTTTACCCTTTGATGTTTCCCCAGGTGACCAGCATAGTGCCAAGAACATAATCACCATTAATCCAATGTTGGAGGAAAGAATAAAAGAATAAAGGAAGAAACAGTCTTGCCTGAATCACAGACCATCAGTGACAAAGTCAACATTAGATCACAGGCTTCCTGAAACCCCGGGTACAGCTCTTCATGCTAATTCTGCAAATTTCACAAGCAATGAAAGATAGCATCTATCTTTAGATCTGGGGTCGGGACCGGTGCTTTAGCTCTTGCCTGACCTTTACTACTTGCGCACGCAATCTTGGAGCCAGCCACTACCAGCTCCGAGCTCCACGCCCCACGCACACTGAGGTGGGACTCACCACATCACATAAAGGTGCTGACTCACTTACGGCTTGAGAATTGCCTGCAAGTTGCTCAAACTGGCCCCATATGGGATTGCAGGAGTAGAAGCAGCCCCTCCCCTTGGGGCTTCTGGGAACCACAGACAACTTTTTTAATGAACCAAAATACCAAAGAAATGACCCTCTGGACCATTGTTACCTATTGCTCAACTCCCCACAGAGAGCCGCCTGTGGAATTTGCAGCGTTGTGGTCACGTGTCAGGTGCAGCAGGGTAACCACCTCTATGGTAACAACCAGGAGACATGCTTACCCAGCCTTCTCCCCCAGGGAGCTTGTTCTTCCCCCACTGTTGCCTTAACTGCCCTGGTCTCTGCAAGCCGATGGCTGGATTCGAGAACCTGCCCTGGATGCATAGTGAGGCTTGGAGGGAGCCGATAAGGTGATGAGGGAGCCCTGCCCCCCTTGTGTGTTGTCTAAGTACAGAGAGCTGCCAGCCTCGAATTTCATCACCCTGATTTCAAGAAACCTACCCACATTCCAAGAACCCTGGAAATAGGGGAGCAGGTCCTCCACAGGGAGGCTGCAAAGGAGATGGGATAGATTTTAAGTTTCAGGGGAGGGCCACGTGGGAGTGAGCTCTGAGGGGTTTTGGCAAAGTCAGCGTAGATGATGCTTTAGCTCGTGGAGCATCAGCATCACCTGGAGAACTTGCTGCAGTTCCGACAGCCGGTCCCCAGCTCTAGAGTGCCTAGAGGCACTCTAGGGGCCAGAACGTGCTTGTCTAACAAGTTTCCAGGTGATGCTGATGCTGATGCTGATGTCCAGGAACCACAGCCACAGGGGACAATAGGGTTAATTCGAACTACAGGGAACTAGGCAAGAGAGAAACCAGGAAGAACTTCCTACAGCCAGGCTTAGGAACAAGGCAGGAGTTCAGGTTACTGCAGACAGTTGGGAAGTCTCCCAGGCACGACGCTCATGTTTCTGCATTGGGTCTGAGTCAGTCCTGCTTCATTATGGCACAGCTTTATCTACCATGGGTTCTCTTTATATTCAGTTTCTATGTGAGACTAGAGCATCTCCTACGTTCCAAGCACTGTGATAGTTGCTATTATATACAATCACACATGTGATTTGGGGGTTGATTGTTGGTTTTTCCTCCTGTGTTACAGATGAGGAAACCGAGACTCAGGGACTCCTACAAAGTCCCTCAGCTGTTCTGACATAGAAAAGGATTCAAACGCACATCTCCAGTCTCACCATATCTTCTTTTAGGTGTGAGGCAAGGGCAGGGCTGCACAGACCAAGATTTTCCTAAATACCTACAAGATGTTTAAAAAAAAAAAAAAAGTGATCCAAAATGTGATCCCCTGGTCAAATACGTTTGGAGAAAACAAACGCAAACAATTTACTGATAGACTTCTCGGGTTTTTAAATATACTTAAGTGTAGAGTGAATCTCAAAGAGGGGGCTAGACAGCATTTCTCAAATTTGATCCAACATTTGTTTTTTAGAGACAGATAAAGAAAGGCGGGGGAGGAGCAGAGGGAGAGAAAGACAGGATCTCAAGCAGGCTCCACGCTCAGCACAGAGCCGGACTTGGGGCTCGATCTCATGACTCTGAGATCCTGACCTGAGCCGAAACCAAGAGTCAGACGCTTAACCGAGTGAGCCACCAAGGCACCCCTAATCTGATCATTTTTATTCAAAAACATCTATTTAAATTTCAAGTGATGTTACAGTTATGCAAAACACAGTCTGGTAACATCTGGCATCGGTATTAATAAGGCAAAGAATTTATACCACAAGCCCATATTCTACTTCACACACACACACACACACACACACACACACACACACACACATTTGGGGTAAACATGTGGACCATGTCTGATGTGATCCAAGGCAGAGAAGAAGAGAGAAGAACTTTCCAGAATCCTGTACCATTTGCCCAGGGCACAGACGTCTAGTGGAGGGTCCAGACACAGCCCCCTTGCAACCTGCAGCCCCTCTAGGGCACAAGAGAGAGGGGCCTGGCTGTCATCCGGCTAACCTCCCCTCTGTACCTCCCCAGGCTTCCTGAGCCAGAGATCCCAACTAGAACCGTTAGTCATTGCAGCTTCTTTCAATCAATTATTCACACTTCTATCTGTTTGCTTGCATTGAGGGAGAAAAAAAGAAAAAAGTCACAGGGATGAGAAATATGAGGGAGAAGGGGAAAAATGAAGCCAGGGTCTCTCTTCTGTGCAGGGCATAAGGATAGACCTGTCCTGAGCTTTCTGTGTTGTCTGCATTTGCCATCTCTGATTAAGCAAACTGCGTGGAAGTTCCTTCGTTCCCCAAAGCTATAAGAAGTGGAAGCAAAGTCCACAGCCGATCTCAGGGGTCGCAAGAATGCTGTCCCAGGGCCCAGGGAGAGCCTCTTGAGGCTGTTCGCCATGCCTGCCTGGGTCATAGGGGAGCAGCTGAGAAGCAGGAATTGTGCTGCGGCCGGTCCCATGTCCGTCCTACAGCCTGCTCCACGCTCCGAGTCTCGCTCGGGTAACCCAAGAAGGGCTGTTCAGCCAAACGTGGGATTTCTTCGGCAGCGCCTCCCAAGCCTCCACGAGCCTTTTGCCCTAAGCATGCCTCATCAATTTTGTCAAAATGATCAAGATTTTAAATTGCTGTGTGTGGCATTTTGCAAATGGAGATTGCTATGGTATCAGCTCATTAATAACAGAGAGAGTATTGGCATGGTCTGCAATCATGGTTATTGCTATCGAAATTATCTGCAATGATATGTTATCCTTTGTATCCAAAGACAATGCTGCTAACACAGTCCAATAAGTGCTTATTTTCCATTGCATAGTTATCATATATCGTCCGAGCTACCCATATATTTGAGAGTGCGGTATCTATGTGCGTGTGAATGCGCACATGTATGTGTGCATGCATTCATATAAACATACACACGCACTAATATACACACACACACAAATGTACTTACATATTATCATGTTCCCGAACTGTTTCTGTGTGTGCCTTTGTAGTGTTTTTTTCCCTAGATAAGAATGCAAGTTCTTCTGGGCAACAATTTTCCTTTGTACTTCCTCTGTATGATCCTGCGTTCAAAACTGGGTGCATCCTTCACAGGAAGCCCTTAAGGAATCCTAGTTGTCTGGTGGATTTCTCCCAGCAGTGGGGGAAGGCCCATGCTGATCCCTCCATTCACACATCCTCTCTCTGGGACCCACTCATGCCACGTGTCAACGCGATGGCCCCACCACCAGGCAAACCCACTGACCCACTCAGAAAAAGATCTCCTCACCACTGGGTCAGCTGGCTGCCTGACTGCAGACCTCAGGCTGAATGTTGGCATTTCAAACCCTGTCAGTTCTCAGACCTAGATGTTACCTAAAAAATTCTCCAGGATTTTTTTTCTGTTTTTTTAAATTTTGTTTTTTTCCATTATGAGAGCAGTAAGTGCTCGTTAAAGAAAACTTGAGAAAATGTAGATGAATAGAGAAAATAAATTACACCTTGTCCCATTTTCCTAGTATGACTATTGTTAGCATTTTGGTAGATTTCTTTCTAGTTTTTATTTTGTGCATTATAAAAAGTTTTAGTTGTATTGTGCTTTTTTGCTCATGTTTATTGCACAAGAATTGGTTCCAATACTGGCATTTACAAACTAAGTTTTTAGTGGCTGCATAATATGCCAAATTTACCTAACCATTCCCCTATAAATGGGTCTTTAGATCAATTCCAACTTAGCCAAACAATGCTGAAATATGTATCTTGGTGATGAGTACCTTTTTAAAAAAATTTAGAATTGATTCCTATAAAAAATTATTGCAAGTTCAAAGGACCTGAATATTTTTAATATTTTTGCTAAATATTTACAAATTGTTTTCCAACAGTGTTGTACTAGTTAAAATTCCCAAGAGCCATGCTTCACAAAAGCAAACAGCCAGCTTCATATCTAACTCCTGGGACTTGTTTCTGAAGAACTGTTTAAAATGCTTTTGACTCCTTCAGAGTCTCTGTTTACCTATCCTTCTGCAGCCTCAGATGGCCTGTTACAGCCTTGGCCCCCCAGATGTGGACAGTCTGACATAGAGGGGGTGCCACCTCCCCCAAGAACGCTCTAGTTTGGGGACTCATTTCCAGTCCCAACTCTGGAGCAACCACCCAGACTGAGTTTCTCAAGGACGCTCCTGCCCCATCATCTCCTGTGGACCAGGGAGGTCTGGGCCACCATAGGCAGCATCACACTGACGTGCATCCCACAGGGATCATCCGGGGCTTAGTAAGGTGGTGCTTAGCACAAGAATGAGTTGTAGTATTTTCAACTGTTTCAAGTAATCAGATTACTGCATCAGCCTCTAACTTTACATTTTTGCCGTCATGCATTCTTCACCTACTAGCAATTAGGGAAATCATGAAAGCTTATGATACCAAGTATTCTCACCCCCTTCTCCATGCCCCTTCTCCTCCCCAGCTTCCCTGCCTGAGCATTCTGGAATTGTACTGGTACTGGTCACGCAAGAGATGCAGTCATGCCCAGCTGCGGCCCCTGGCGTCAAAGAAAAGAGGCTGGACGACACTGACTAACTTTTCTGTTGGTTCTCTCCTACTCCAGATGCCAACAGAGCTTTAGCACATGAGATCAGCCTTAGCATGTGCTTCTAGCTGCCTCTTTCTTTCCTATTGCAGAGGCTGGTGTGGTTCTGAGCACTGAGGTAATTACTTCATGCTACAGTAAGGTGGGCTCCATCCTCCCTGCCCTGTGCATGCACAAACACACACACACACACACACACACACACAGTGTTAGGTGCTGCGGCAGGCTGCAGAAGTGGAGATCATCCCGTCCTATCAGGAAAGACAGAACACCAGGTCGAAGAAACAACGGCATTCTGATGGGGGAGTCCGTTTTGTTGAAACACACAGTGGTGGCACAAAAAACACAGACCATCCCTGAGCTCCAGGGGCCAGGAGCACCCACTGGGCCTGGGGCAGGGAAGAGAGACGAGCTACCCAACCCGAGCTCAAAGCTAAGCAGGGAGACCCTCTCAGAAGTCTTTTTTCCCTAGGGATGTGCGGTGGCAGAATACAAGCACCGTGGTCATCCTGTGTAGATGCTGGCTCTCTGTTTCCATTTTCCAACATCCAAAGCAGACAGTATGCTAAGCAAATCCACGCAGCTCTGAAACTTTTCTGTTTGGTTTTAGCTAGAGAGGAGGATCTCCAGAGTAATTGTTGCTCTGAGGAATCTGGGATCCATCTGTAGTGGGGGGCAAGGGGGCCGGTATAGGGAAGAGGCTAGTACCAGGCATCTAAATAAGATGAATCCTTTTAGTGTCTTAACAGACGTGGACTGTGGTACACAGATGTGGTCATAAAGGCCCTTCTTCCCCTTCTCCTTCTCATTTTCAATAAATATGCGTACAAAAGTTCAGCTTCACAAAATATGTTAAGAGGGTCAATGGCCATAGTCATAACAAGGCGGTAGTCATGGGTCCAAGCCCTGGATCAACCAAATAGCTTTGCTTTTGTTCCTTGGCCGTGGACACCACCCCCAGCCCCAGGCACCTGTCTGAGGAAGATACATGATGGTATCTGTCTCAGGCAGCGAGGGAGAACAACCAGGGTAGGTTGGTTCATCCCCATCCCTGAAAGAACAACTCAGAACCCCACCTTCTCAAGCACCTCCTTTGATACAAAGGCTAGCCCGTGCGCACAAACATTCTCAACGACAGGTCCTCCTGTGGCCAACATAGAACATCATTAGCAAATTGTACAAATTGAAAGGTAAAGCAGCTTTGGGTCATCTAATAAATCACAGGCACAAATAAAAATCTAACCACTCAATTAAATCCGGCTTAGCTGAAATCATCTCCTTTTTGAACACTGGAGTGGCTGATTTCCAAAGGATGTAAGGAGATCATTCAACACATGGTTATTCACTATCAACCCCTTTTCTCTGTGATTTTCAAACCTAATTAGCATTTAGTGAAGACGGTGAGATATTCTGCAGGGCTTCTATCACTGAGGGATTACCTCTAGCTCAGACTAGGGGAGCATATAAAATCACTCTGTGAAAAGGCACTGGTGGAGGGGATCCACGAGCTGCCCAACATTGGGCCAAGCATCAAGGCTGGAGGATGGAAGAACGAAGGCCAGCTTTGAAATAAATGAGCCTTGCCTGCCCTGCTCCCGCCCCAGGGTCATCCCCACCAGTCCTGGCCAGCATTCGTGACAGCCCAGAGTGGGCCAAGTACAACAGAGACCGCGGCCGCAGGAAGCAGACTGGCCTGTGTTTTCATCTCTGACCACTCCCCCAGCAGTCCCAGGCCTGCCAAGTGACCGCAGGTCAAACATGGGCGGGCTCCAGCTGGCCCCGTTCCTGCTGTGACTGCACTTAGGTTCATTAACACTCAGCCCTCCCCTGTGGGCATGCGAGGCAGGGAGCCTTGTCACTGGCCTGTTTCACAGCCTGGCTTTTTCTTTCTCAGAAGTGGGGCAGGTGGTTGCCACAGTGGAGTCAAATCCTGCTCAGGGCCGAGGGGAGTGGGCTGCTCAGTCCCAGTGTGGACGCCCGCAAGGCAGCGTGCTCAGAGGCTCTCGGGCTGCCAATCTCTCTCGTTAGCTAGTTCAGAGGCTGAACTCTCCCGATACATTAAACCTTTGTCTGAAATACCCAGAATTCTGCCTGGGAAAGAAAACACTGCCCGTGGAAAACAGGCGAGGTGAGGAAATGCCAAGGACCTGGCTGGGGTGGGGGTGGGGGGTCCTCTGCAGGGATCATGTGCCACCAGGGTCAGTCCCACCCAGACAGACACTTTTGTACAAAAAGTACAAGAGCTGCAGAGAATCAGAGAATCTGAGAGACTGCAAAGCATGCCAGAAGTCATCTAGTCCCCTGCTTCTCACCTTATCCGCCCTGAAGAGCTATTCTGTGACGTTTCCAACCCATTGTAGATGGGTACTTTTGTCAAAAACTGCAAAAAGAAATTACTAGAAAAATGAAATTTTAAAAACACTAAATGCAAACCACCGACCACAGTCTGGGATATTGCAGCGATGTCAATTGCTCTATGAACTTCCAAGGGCTTGCTCTCGGTGGCGGTACCCACGACATTGCAGACCATTAACAAACAGTTCACGCAATGCATTCGGAATAGCACTGACCTAGACCTTTGCTCCAAAGGGTGGTTCAAGGGCCACTATTATCAGCATGACTTGGGAGCTCTTTAGAAGTACAGGATCCTGGTCGCCCACCCCAGACCTACTGAATTGGAAACTGCATTTGCGTGCAATCCTTGGCTGATTTAAGTGCACGTTCAAGTCTGAGAAGCACAGGGGCAGACCAGGCTCATGCGTTAATAGATTACAAATGTTTTCCTCACATCCAAGCCTTACTACCCTTCCGAGGATCTTTGAATACAACACCTGAGATCCTTACTGTTGAAGCACCTTGACTCAGGTGGGGGAGGGTAGAATACTCAGCAGAGTCTGCAGGCTGATAGATTCCATGCGACTTAGGTAACTGGGGCCAGGGTGGAGGAGAAAAGTGGAGGGTTCCATGGAGCCCATTTGTGGCTGGACAGCGCAGGGGCTCAGGAGCCTGCGGAGAATGAGTGTGCTTGCTTGCCAGATCTACAATGAGCCCAGAAGGGTGAGCACGGGGGTGAGGGATGCTGATGCATCTGACTTTGGAAAATCTGGCACTTCACCAGGGTCCAGTGGGGAGTCCAAGGTCACGATGTTGGAGGAGACGACCTGATTCCACAACCGAGAGGGGGGCCTGCCCGACCGGAGACAGAAGCATGTTTATTGAGATTTTGTCTGCTTAGCTGCTTGACTGGCTGCAAGGAGTCTGATGATCATTCTCCAGGGCTCTGCGCCCTCAACCAGAACCGTGTTCCTAATGTGCTTGGTCATTAAGGGCTCTGTGCGCCCCACTCTGTCTCCAGCAGTGTGTGAGAGAGGCCAGCAGCCCCCAGGGGCCTGTTTTCTGCTCCCCTCCTCCAGCCTGTGTCTGGGGCTGCAGACCCACTTCAATCAATTCCCACTGAGGAGCAGCCCTGGTCCTTAATTAAACATTGAACACAGGGGAGGAGAGAAGTCATGGCCCCATTAGTCCCGCCCCAGGAAGTCACGAGGGACAAGCACTGAGTCCCGAGAGCCCCTTGACTCTGGGGTCAGTGTGGGTGCAGCTGTTCTTGGGCTCCCTTACCTGGGTGCCACCGTCCATGGCCCACCTGCAGGGTCATTCTCCCTTCAGTCTGACCCTCATGGGACTCCTCTCCCCCTTCACCTAAAATCATCAATTCATAGAGCTGGGGAGACCTTCGGAACCAGGTCCCAAGGAGCCAAGTGTCTTGCTCACAGTTGCCCAACTGGTTTGTGTTGCTGCCTAAGACAACACAGGAAATGTGGGATTGGTGAGTCACTCACCCATACCGATCCCAGTTCCCAGACGGTCCACCCCACCAACAGTTCTTGGACCCCACATTTTTCAAAAGAATCTACCTCCAACTCTCGGTTTTGATTCAGAGAAAATGGTCTCCTTATTAACGTATTTCCTCTGGTCCCATATCCAGCCCTTTGAAGAATAAGTCATAAGGAGGTTCACCCAGAGGGGTTCCCAGAGGCCTCAGGGCCCATATTAGGGCCACAATGGCTTCAACAGTGGCCACAGCAGGAACTGTGTTGACCTCGGGTTGTGGGATTCAGGACCCACTCAAGCCTGGGGCTCATCAGATCAACCTGCTTCTCTCAGCCCTTCTAGTTCCGGGAGATTCTAGGGAGAACTGGCCTTCATTATTCTATGTGCTTCAAAGTGGGGCTTCTTCCTGTCAAGTTCTATAACGTATAAGAAGAACCTGACTCACATAAGCAGTGACAAGCAGCTCAGAGCAAAGGTGATGGCCTTCTCAGAACTCTGGCTGGAAATGACAGCATTCTCAAAAGGAAAGGCCCAGCTGCAAATACATCTCTCGCTAACTTTTCCCTTGGACAGAGAGAGCGTCAACACATGCCACAGCATGACCCTAGATTCTTTGTCCCATGTGTCCTCACCTCCTTTCTCACCAGCAACACTCCACCCTCGGTGTTTCCTAAGAAATGCTAGTCTCCCCCCTCGCCCCACCCCCTGCCAGCATTTCAGCATACTCTTGGGATTCCTTGAAAGTTAGCTTTTCCTTCCTCACATTGGTTGGACATGACATGGGCAAAGGCTTTCCTTTTCTCCTTTTGTGCTTTTAATCTTGGAAAAGGATGCCTGCAATAAAAAGGGAAATTCTTTTCCGGAGACTCAAAGGTCAATGGAAGAGAAGACCCTGGAGCTGGAAGGCACGTGGAGAGTGAGCTCAAGTAATTTCTCCCCGGAACCACAGGCCTTAGGGTGTTTCCCTTTTGCCCCACCCTTCTCCTTCTGAGCAAAGCAGAGGAATGACAACATACTCCAGTTGTTTCTGCTCCTCTCCCAAACACAGCATTATGGAAAGGGGATTATGTCCCAAGCCAGGAGTATGGAAGGGCACCAGAAGCTGGTAGGAGCAGGTGTGTGGTATCCACGTGTGTGTGGCCATGAACCAGCGCGGCATCAGGTAGACAGACCACATGTGGGAAATGCAAGGGAGTGGGGGATGTCCTGCATCAGGGCCAGGATGGGGAAAATCCATGCTGGACAATCCACTTCTCTTACTCGAGCTTCCCCATTCTGGTTTCCATACTGGTACGAAGGAGACTAGCAAGGGATATTTAAGAGATTGGTAGAATCTCCGTGAGACTATCTTCTGCTAGTGGGGATGACATGTGTTGAGACATTTCAGTTATTTCCCTGACTCCCAATATGAACTAAAGGGAAACCTCACAGGATAGTGTCGAATCCCGGGGTTGGGAATGTGAGGGACCCTCCCCACCCTTGAACCTGAAGGAGAAAGGGGTGGGAATGGTTACTGGAAGGTGAAAGGAGAAAGGCACCCATGGTAAGCTTGAGAGAAGTGATTGTAGGTAAAGGATGCAGCCAGCCCGAGTCTACCCAGGAGAGAATGGGAGGAAGTGGTAGGAGTCAGGACCTGGGGAACAAATCCCTCCACCTCTCACTTTTCCACCCCAATCTCCTGCCAAACTCCTCATTGTTCAAATCAACTGGCAGTCAGAGGCAAGGGAGCCCACCGAGGTGGCCTCTATGGTCTACGGAAGCTGCAGAGGACCTGGGGCACGAACAAGACAGGGGCGGACGTACATCATGGCATGATGTGGGAATCACTTCTATTTCTGTCCTCCTTCTAGACCTCAAGCTCCTTGACGGTAAGATCCATGTGCCCTGTGCTCAAAGGACACTCAATAAATATTTATT
The DNA here is from genome assembly GCF_037043125.1 of Eumetopias jubatus. NCBI lineage: Eukaryota > Metazoa > Chordata > Mammalia > Carnivora > Otariidae > Eumetopias > Eumetopias jubatus. The sequence goes on from NW_028274820.1 coordinate 88,165,963, forward strand.
ACACTAACAAGTCAAAGTAGGAAGGAACGCCACCAGGAGTGGAAAGAAATCTAAGTAGCCCTCAGATAGTATCTAAATGTGAACCTGGTTCTTATTATCTCTGACTTGTATTTCAGGTTCATGCTCCAGTGTGTGGCGGAAGCTGTTGTTTCCAGCCTGTTCTCTGAATCCTTCCAGGGAAACCACTCCTCGACTTTCCCCCGTCTCTGGCCAATCAGAGTCATGAGACTCCAAGCTGGAAAGGGCCTCGTCTGGGGAGCCGATGCTCTGGACAGGTGGTCAGGTGCCCCAGATAGAGGCCTTGGAAGTTACCATCAGTGGCCTTTGCAGTGAGGTGGGGAGCCAAGCACGGCTGTCACCATGTGCCTTGCTTGGCAGTTACTGTGTTTCCTGCCGGCGCTCAGCCTCCTCTAGGTTGTCCGAGGAGCCCTGATATCGGAGGCTGTGGCAATCCAGGGGCCTCGAACCAGGGCATGCACACTGACTCTAGCACCCAGCTGAGCTCGGGACCAGTCAGCAGACAAGACATGACCCTTTGCAAAACCCTACAGTCCCAGGATGTGCTGCCTCTCTGCATCTGTCTGAGCACCCGCGCCCAGGGGTCAGATCTGTAGAGGGCGCTCTTCTTCCATGGGCATGGAGCATCCCAGAACCCCTCTCCAGCCAAATAAAGCATTGTCCTCATACAGGCTGTCAATCAATATACTCCTCCGAGTGTGTTCCCCTCCACCCTCTATTTTTTGTTTGGCAAGTTTCGTTTATCCCTCCAGATCCGGCTCGTGCTTCCCTTCTGTATCAGCCCACTTCCCATGCCACGGCTGCCAGAGCCTGACCCAGCCCCACCCTCCCAAGGTGGCTCTTTACACCCCCCTTCCAGGCTCCCACAGCAGGTGGTGAATCCCTCCATTACAGCTTCTAACGGGCAGTTTCTGTGTTGTACTCTGCCCCCAGACTGTGATCCCCTCAAGGTCTGGAAAGCCATCGCTTTGTCTTATTATCATCCCAGCACCTGAGACAGCACCTGCACTTGGTACTTTAGTGCAAGGGCTTTAGCTTCAAGGGGCCACACATCAGAGCCTCTGGCCCGTATATCAAACCAACAAGCATGTGGAGAGCAAACTGTACCACATATTGGCATTGGACAGAGCTGATTATTGCTGGAAGCCCCAATCGGCTCATCTCTCTGGTTCTAATTTTGTTAGCTAAACATGGCTTCGTTTGTTCATCCATTAATTCACCCGTTCATTCATCTGAGAAGTATTTATTGAGCACCTGCTATATGCCCCTGTGCTCAGCACTGGGGATTCTGAGGGGAAAGAGACAGAGCCCCGACCCTCCAGGAACCATTGGACTAGACGGATAGACAGGAAAGTACACAGACATGGTAGGGGAAGTAGAGGGTCCTGTTGGATCCACCGGTGAGGTATGTGACTGCACGTGGGAGCCAAGGGTGCCCAGAGAGATCAGAGTCTTACCGCACAGTTCGGTAGGGAGGAAGCTGGGAGGGCGGGGTGCCACCAGGACACTAACCCATGTCACCTTCAGTGTGTGGTGCTAGAGCCAGGGCTTGACTCAGAAGGAGGGTTGTGTTGTCATCTAGAATCCCCAGCCGACTTGCGGTGAGGCCCATTACAGATTCCAGGCACAGAGCTGTTGAGACACAGGCCACTAATTTACACCCATCCTCTGTTTTTTTTCTTCATGCTAACTGGCATCCCTGTCTGACCTTCCCCAATCCCCTGACAACCTGGGTGTCTGCCTGGCTAGCAGCCATCCAGAATTTATTTTTTTCCAAGCCCTGGCTGAGACCCAGGACACATTGGGGGGGGGGGCAGGGGGATGGGAGCAGGGTGTGCTTATGCAAAGCCTGTCCTTCCATTCAGCCCAGGCCCCGGGATGGGCCCGTGTCCCTCTGAAGTGATGCCCAGCCAGTAGGGCTGCTTCTGTCCTGCCCCCTTGAGATACCCAGGCCGATTTCAGTGCAGATGGCATCAGCAGATGCCAGGTCCTGGGAGGACCCCTCCTCCCCAGCTAATGAGGGGAGCAGGTGAACAAACCAGCAGAAGCGATCAGGGGTAGGAAGCGGCACAAACACTAGATTAAGAATTAGGAGAACTGGGTTCTAGTCTCAACTCTGCTATGAATGAGCTGTGTGACACTGGGCGAGTGGCGTCACCTCTCTGAACCCGAGTGTTCCTGTCGTCCGAGTGTGAGATTCTAACTGTCAGGACAGCATATACTGCTTTGCAAGGAAAGAGAACCTGGTTCTTGTTTCTGTTCCACCATTAACCTGCTGTGCGACCTTAAGTCAATTCCCTCACCTCTTTGTGCTAAAGTCAGCACAAGTTTGCTAGTCACAGCGCATGCAGCATGGGATTAAAACTGAGTTGGCATGAAGTAAGGGTCACACTGAACCCAGGAAGAAATCCTGAGGATCCATGAAGTACTTTTCCCCACTTGCTTCCCACTGCCCCTACCCCAGGATTCCAGTCGCCAAGAAGCCCCTGGTCTACCTGCTACAATTTTCGTCCTCCTCTGGACTCCTGCAGGTCGTCCGCACTTAAAATCTGCCTCTGCTTAGCCAGAGTCCTCTGCAGCCATCCATGGCTCAGATCTGCCAGCCCAGTGAGTCCGCAGCTGGGTGTGGGAATTCTCAGCCTTTAGGGACCCAGGTCAGGTCCTCACCTGGTGTAAATGTGGCTCTGCCTTGCAGGGATGGGTGGGGCCAAGTACACACTCAGTGGGGGTGATGCTGTGCCTCTCCTCGGCCCCACAGCAAATGGGTAAAAACCAGGGCCACTGATAAGCAGCCACGAGGGCTATTGATCAGATAACCCCACTCTTCACTCGGGGAATAGTGGAAGAAACGCCCAATTAGGCATTCAGGTCTGGGCTGGAGCACAGACTAACCACAATAGCTTCTCCAGCATTTTAGAAAATGCACATGTTTGTCTGCTGCAAAATGACAGGGAAATGGGGTTTCCAGAGCCTAGTCGGCATGGCTGAGGACAAGGAGCTGCTTGGTGACCGTCCAGGGAAATAGGAGGCTGTGGGGGTGGGGCAGGATAGATAGGAAGTTTCTTTAGACTCAGAAGCCAGTGAAAGGAGGAAATAAATAAAAGAAACCTTGAGAGAGAAGACCCCAGAGGGAGTCCTGCTGAGGAAGGGTGCCAGCCAGCATAAATGTGGAAGAATGCAGCTGTGGGCTGGGGGCAAGGAGTTGTTTTCCAAGGATTGTAGGCAGTCAGGTACTTCCAACCTACATAGTTCATGTCTGGTCATGTGGTAGCTGATATGCTGCTGGGGCAGAACCAGAGTGCTTTGAAATTTGGAGATCCCATGGAAGGGACGGGGAGACCCAAGGGTCCCCAGATATCCATGGAAGCTTCTGGAATAATAGTAAGAGCCCACACTTATGTAGCACTCTCATAAAATAGCTCTGGTTTCCACAACAGCACTGTAAGATAAGCACGATTATTTTCCACATTTTACAGATAAGGAACAGAAGGCACAGAGAGGTTAAGAAACATGCCCAAGGTTAAAAAGATGATTAGTGCCGGATTTTGAACCCCAGTGTCTTCTTCCAAAGCCTGTGTGCCTGATCACTATGCAGCCCAGCCTCTCCCCAGTGAATAAGGATGCTGCCTTCCTCAGGGCAGAACACCGCCTCTGTGGGGGGTAAGTTGCCAGAAGGACTGGAGACTCCAGGCTGGGGGGGAACTGGGGGCGCCAGCCCCAAGACCTAGCCCCAGGTGCCTGCTACTCTCTCAGCTGGCTGGGGCTGGGGGCTGGGGACCGCATGCCACCCACATCCTCCACAGGGACGCCAAGCCATCCGTTTTAGGCTAAAACTTCCCACTGCAGCCCAGCCTTCCCCAAACTTTTACAGATGCTGGAAGATAAAAGCACATGAATGGAGTGGGTTTTTAAGAGATTGTGTTTAACATCAAGATCCCTCTGATGTGAGTAATTTGGATTCTGATGCATTTCTGGATTGTTTGTTGAATTATGCATCAGCAGCTTCTGGTGCCAGAAAAAGCGCCCCTGTCATGCGGCTGCCCTGAAACCCACAGCAATGGAGACAGTTGGGTTCACAGTTTGGATCCCGAGATCTGCCTTTGATGATCACGAACCAGCAGAAAGAGAGAGGCAGGGAGGAGTAGAGAGAAGCCGATGGGAAGATCTGGGGAAAGGAGTAACAGGAGCTCACTCCTGCCCACACACTCGTGAGAGCCCGTGCCAGGAGCGAGAAAGACCCAGAGAGGAGGTGAGCAGACACAAGCTTCCTGGAGGTCCCGTCACACCCACGGCACATGGCAAGCAAAGGAAGACAGACAGAGCTGGGAATGCACCCTGGTGACGGAGGAAACATCCCCCATCATCTCTACCGCCTGAAACGGGCCACTCCTCCAGGTGGGTGCTCCCCGTGGATGTGCCTTCCTGCTGGGCCAGGGGCAGTTATAGCTGTCATTATTAACTGCTTGCTAAGTGTTTCCACCTTGATGGCAGGCTGGCATCCTTATTTTAGAAACAACCTCTGAGGACAGTACGCCTGTTTGGTGGAGGGCATAAAGCCGGGAGGTAGTGCACCTGATATCCCATAGCTGCTGGGGGATGGAATCAAACTGGGCTCTCAGTTTCCTGACTTCCAGCCTCTGTTCCATCAGCTAGCACGTCCTGTCTCACTGTGGAGGCCCCCGGCATCTCTGACATACAACAGACTCATTGCTTCGGCTGGTAGTTCCAAGTCCTACGCCTAGGACAGCAGAAAGCAAAGGCACCAAACCCCTGAGCCAGACCTCAGCCAGTCCAAAGCTGAGCTCTGCCTCTCGGAAGGTGTAGCCTGGAGCAGGTTATTGAACTTTCTGTGCCTCAGTTTCCTCATCCGCAAAATGGGCCTGATAACAGTTCTTAAGCTTCATTGAATGAGATAAGATGTGTGAGGACTTTGCTCAATGTCAGGGGCATAGGAAGCAGTCAACACATATCATCTACTGTTTTCATTATTGTTATTCTCCTGCAAAACTGTTGTGAATTCAGAAGGCTAATTCCATCATTGGCCAGTGAAGACCATGACGAGCGTCCTGCCCTCCCATGGGAACCGTGTCCTCACTGAGGCAGGTTCTGTTATGTCTCCCAAACCAGGAAGGCCAAGCCAGAAAGCCCCAGAATGTGCTGGAATTGGCCCTGTGGCACTGCCACCATGCTGATCTGGCAGGAAACTCATCCCTGCAATGAGACTTTTCATGAAGTCAGCGAGCCAAAACCACCCTCCTGGACTGGCCTAGTTTGGGAGCCTGGGCTCCAGGGACGCAGGGGGCCCTTCAACCCAATTATAAATCAATCTAGCGGTTCTCGCCAAGCCTATTGCCATAAATGGCTCTAAAAGCTCAGCCTCTTTTGGCCCACCAGGCTCAGGGCTCCAGGATTAATGAGCATCAGCTGCAGGCAGGCTGGTGGGGACAGATGCCGACCTAATGAGCAGGGTGGCCCAGCCTCCCAGTCTCGAGGTGGGTGGGGCTCATGAGCAGGTGTCATTGTCATGCTGCCCTTTTGCTGAGTGTCACTTTGAAAAGCAGAGCGGCTGTCATCAAGTGGCATCTCATTACCCCACCCCAGGATGCCCTGGGAGGCTCAAAAGACCATCCACAAAGACCAGGTACTCTGGGGTCACAACCTTCTGCCCCTTGGCTATGTTGGAGCCCAGGCTTTTCTGAAGGTCTCTCGAGAGTGGGGCTGGGAAGAGGTTTTAAAATCCTGGCATGCCCTCCTTCCCTACGCCACCTGGTTGGAGCTGCATCTCAGTGCAGAAGACTCTGCTAGAATTTTCCTCAGGCACCTCTGGTGTAGTCAGATTCACCAAATACATGAGCTTAGAGTTACCTGAAGTTTCTACACATTGGTGCAGAATTCAATAAGCACAAACGTCCAGTGTTGCACTGACCACCATAGGACACAAGCCAGCCCCCACTAGACTTGTATGTCCCAAGGACACGGGCCCCTGGGAGAATGACCAGAAGCATAAAATATAAGAACAACAATAACAATGATCACTTATTGAGCTTTATTTTGTGCCAGGAACTGTTCTAAGCCCTTTCAACGTACTAACTTATTCAGCAAATAAAAATGAAAGATGCTCAGTAACCAAGGGTCAAATTAGAGGAAGGCAGTCAATGCAGGTGAAGCAGAAAAGGGAATGGTCACTTAGACTCACGGGGGAGGCAGGACCCCCTGGCCCTACTGGAGTGTGGGAAGAATGTTCCAGAAGCAGAAGCAGGCACACCCCGGCCAGGGGTAGAGCCAGTCCCCTGATGGGCACATGCTTGTGCTTCAGTGGGTAGAACCTTGGGGCCGTAATGTCTGGCCTGTGAAAATGTAGGTAGGATGAGATTTCAAAATCAGGGTTTTATTCCTGATTAAAGTTTTCTTCTCTTAATTGTGGCTTCACTGTTTCTTTTCCATCTTCCGTCTGGAAAGTGATTTTTTTTGAAAGTTAAAAGCTACACACAGTGAAAGGTACAGATCTTAAGTGTACACTCTTTTGAGCTTTTAACAAACGTTCTCATTCACCTGTGTCAAGATCTGAACACTTCCATAGTGCCTGAAGAATAAGGAAGGTGGCTTTTAAAATCTGATTGTTCCATCCTTATAGCTTCTGGGCATTTGTGGATTGGAAGAAATCAAAATAATCAACTTCTTCTCTTGCCCAACTCTGGTCCCCCTCCCATCCCAGAAGAAAAAATAAAATAAAATTAAGCCATATCTAGAGAGACAAACGTCTAGTGTCCCCAGAACCAAGCTCGATGTGTGGCAGAGAGCCGATGGTCCCCTATGCTTCTTAAATAAGGGAAAGAATGAATATCCTCAGATTAAAGTCTCCCAGGAAATAATAGACTCCCTTTTCTCTAAGCTCCCATATGACACTGACGGTCACGAAACTTTCCTGTCCCTTCTCTTGCCATTGGAAAGGAGTACCCAGCAGGATGAAAAGAGCATTTTCCTGTTACAGCACCAACCCCTGAACTTGACTGTGCTTTCGACAGCCGGCCCACCTCAGACCTCAAAGTCCAGGTTCTTTGGGAAAGCAAACTTGGGGCATTAGGGATATCTATCTCCCCACCCCCTAGCTATTCAGTGGCAGTGTCTGAGGTCAAATGTGCCCCAGCCTCCCATATCTTCAGTCTTCCTTCCCAGCCCCTTCCCAGCGCCCATGCACCGGGCCGCTCCTTGATCACTCTCGGGCAAAAAGCATCACAAAGCTTCCAGGAAAAGAGAAGCTCCAAGAAGGAGCATCCATGTGCATGTGGGCATTTACTTCCTCGCCTAATCAGCACCAGGCTATGGCCGTAACCCATGACTCGCCAGCACCTTCCCCCCCACGGAGGCCCTGGGAAAGTTCCCTCCGCGCAGCTTGCTGGGGACTGCAGCTTATAAACAGCATAAGCCAGCATTCCAATCAGATTATTTCTCACTTGCAGCATTGCACAAAGAGAAAAAAAATAATGCTGAACATTCTGTTCATGGAAGAAAAAAATAGCAGCAGAAAACTGTCACATTGTTTGGTCTATTTTCAATTTCATTCTCGAGTCCTGGAAATAGCTCTCTGTGCAGGCAGGCCAGAGGAGGACTTCTGCAACCTGACATGTGGGTCCCAAGTCAGGGTCGGGGTCGGGGGCTGAGGGAGAAAGAGAGAGAGAACTGCAGCAGCCGGGAGGGTGGCTGCAGCCTGCCGGCTCATGGAGGGTCAGGTGTGTTAGCTGGGAAGAAGAAACTCTGGATCAGAAAGGAAACAGAGACCATCACCTGGGGTGGGGAGGGGGGAGCACTGCTGGATGTGAATGGGGTATGGCTCATGGAGTGGTGGTTCTCAGCCTCAGACACACACTGAGATCACCTGGGAATTTTGAAAAATAATGCGATCACAAGGTAATTCTATGAATCTCTGCATGTGGTAAAATTGTGCAGAACTACATATGTGCGCATGCATACACACGCTAAGGGCACATTTAAACGGGCGAAATCTGAATGGGCAGGTTTGGTGGGTTGTACCAGTGTCAACTTTCCACTTGTGAGACTGCACTATAGTTATGTAAAAATGTGGCCATGGAGGGGGGTACCAAGTGGAGGATACAGGGACCTCTCTGTGCCACCTCTTGCAATTGCATGCAAATCCACAATTATTCCAAAATAGAAAGTAAAAAAAAAAAAAAAATGATGGTATCTGGCTTAATGAGTTGAGGGTACAGCTGTTGCATCAAAGTTCCCACGGCTGCCCAGGTGATCCTATGTGCAGGCCAGGGTGAGAACCACTGCTCCAAGAGCAGAGATGCTGGCTAAGAAGTTACAGACACATGGAGCTCCCGGAACAATGTGCATATGCTTCTGCACCAAAGGCTTAATTAACGCCTGTTGAATAAATAAATGAACTGCTACCTCAAGTATTATAGGCATTCAGGGAAAGGAGGAGAAGGAAGGCATCACGGGAGAAGTGAGATCAAACCCAGACTCAACAGAGGTGGGGCGCTCAGAAGCAAGAGTGGGGAAAGGGCGCTGCAGCTCAACAAAGAAGGAAGGGCGCTGCAGGTCAACAAAGAAGGAAGGGCACTGCAGGTCAACAAAGAAAGGCTTAGAGAAGGCGTGGTCCTACTGGGCAGGAGGTGGAGGATTGAACTTGGTTGAGGAGTAAAGGTGGACAAAACCGTTAATAATAAACTGGCTCCATCCCTGCCTCTGGGTAGGTGGATCTCTCAACCACCTGAACCAGCTTCAAGTCCTTGCAAATTGCCGAGAGCGATTGTCAGCAAAAAGATGGTTCTCCAGAAGATCTTTAGCATCTCTCAGGTAACCCAAATGTGGAGAACTTGGAGAGGCTTCAGCATAGAGCATGGGATGAATATAAAAGTAAGGCATCGCCCTCATGACTCAGAACCTCTTTGCCTATCTGCACTCAGCTCCCTTAGGTAGCCCTGTCCAGATCCCACCAAGCACTAGAAAATACCAGAAATGGCCTCGAAAGGGTTAAAATAGAAATCTCAGCACCTACACACCCAAAGTGAATGCCCTTGACTCTGCAGGTCCCTTGAGTTCTCCCTCAATTCCTCCTTCTTCTTGTTTTACACAGAAGTCTAATAAGCTTGATTATCTATTTCCCAGCTCATGGAAAATTAAAAAGGAAAAAATTAAACAGGTGATGCATCAGACAGCATCGCTGACAACAGGGACAAGTGGTAGGTGACAGACACTCCAACAGCAGAGGGGAGACTTGAATCTACATAAAGTAACCCGGGGCACTCATCTGCAGAAGAAGGCCACTGTAGCAAGGTGGAGGGGCTCCACTGTGAAGGTGGAGGAAGAGCTTTAGGATGCCCAAGCCCAAGTTGTAAAAGTCCCACAGAGCCTCTCCTTGCTTTTTCTTGCACCTGTTATTAATTCGTCCAATATACATGCGAAGGTGAGTGGCCATATTTTACTGCAGGCTGCCAGCAGGGAAGGGGCAGCCGATGGCCTTTCCGATTCCAGCGAATGCCCTCTGCCAAAAACATCAGTGCCCCTTTTTCCAGGCTTGCTGTCTTCCCTTGTAGCACCCACCACTGCCCTCCCATGGCATGCCGAGCAAAGGGCAGGCTGCTCTCAGACTGCTCAGACTGTGGGGTCCATCAGGCTTAACCGGAAGGCATCCGAGGACCAGGAGAAGCACCTCCCACATCCTGACTGTGGCACCATCGCTTTGCATGCAATGGGTCTGGCCGTGAACTCCAACTGCAGCTTGGTCAGACATGCTGTGTGTCCTTGACCCGGGTGCTTCATTTCTTGTGCTGAGCACCCCTGCCCATTGACCCACCACCCAGCGAGCTAGTGTAGAAGAGCTCATTAACAAAACACAAACCACTCAGCTGACCCAATGCCACTATGCCCATGCACAAAAACTGGAAGTCTCCTCCCTTTGGTGCTGACCCTGAGCATCTCCTTGGCCAGCTGCATTGCCTTTGCTCTCTGTGTGGTTCAAAACTGGAGAGGAAGGGCCTGCCCCCCCCTCCCTTTCCACACCCACACCCCAGGAAACGATGCTCAGAGGGGAGATGAGAAAGACTGGCTGGTCTTTCCTGATCCCTGTCCTAGACTTGGAGGCCTGGACACGTGCATATGGCCCTCAGGGGGCAGGGCAGGAAAGGGGACAGAGGCTCCCGACCCAGGCAACCTGAGGCATGGCCATGCACTATCCTCCACTAGCCCAACACCCAATTGTGGATGCCATGTCCTGTTATCACCCAAAGGGGAGAACTGAGAAAGACAAATTAGGCAGGGAAGGGAGGCTTCTGGAAGCCCCTGTGCACACGGGGGTAAATGAAAGCATCAGCTAAAACCAAGCAGGCAAGTAGGGGTCAGGGGTTGCAGGACAGTGTCCAGCTCTAACTGCTGCTAAAGACTATGGGCAGCCTGGGTGACACCTGGAAGTCTTCCGCCGGTCCCCAGGCATAAAACATAAATCATCTCCTGCTCACTTTTTACTCATCTTGCTTTCTTGCTGTGTCAGGTGGATTCCCTCATTGGCCTGGGTTTAAGTGGGGACTTTTGTTCCCTCCTAGCTTTTTCTCTTCTTTCTCTCCAACCTCCTCCTCCCCCCCCATCCGCACTGAAAGTGATGACAGAGGCAATACAAACTCCAAAAGGTAGGTCTGTGGCTTCACTTTGCGGGGAGGGTCGGGGTGGGGGGGGGAATGGATGGGAGAGAGAGAAGAAAGGGGGTGTTTGGGCACTCGTGGGGGGAGCAGAATCCAAGTGAGTGCGCAGGGGTGGCCACCTGGACCCACCCTGCTGACTTTCAGGGTCCAGGTGTCCAGTGCCCCTTCCAGGCAAAGGCCTTTGGGCCTCCCAGGGCAGCAGGGTAAGTTGGCAGCAGATACGCTTGCCTCCCGGCTGGCTGGACTCAAGAAGCCATGGGGAGGCTCAGGGCTCACAGAGTGGAGCCGGGCGAGGGCTCGGTCGTCGGCCCTGTCGATTCTGAGCAGCAAGGATCGCCCTAGACTCTGTGGGCAGTGGAGGCAGAGGGTTTCTTTGTCTCCATGGGTCCCCAAGCACCTCTGTGACACAATATGGCTCAGATCCCCTTGAGGAATTCACCTGGAGGCCTGACCCAACATAGCGCCACAAGAAGCCTGCACCTTATATAACCTTCTAGTGGGCTGCCCTGAGGCTGCTCAGGATGCCACATTGCTGCAGGATTTTGCTCCGCAGAACTCCAGGAAACACCTCCAAAAGTCTTTTGGAAGACCCCTCTCCACGGGGCTGTGGGAGATTCACCCCAGTAACTTCACCATCTAAGCCCATGGGGGATGAGGTGCCTGCCCCCGGCACTCCCAGGGTGGAGGAGGTGGCCAGAGCAGACAGCAGCGGGACCTGCATCCACTCCCCCTTTGCCGCAATCCAGCTCTTCCAGGCTCTGAGCCCAGGAAGCACCAGGCAGGCATCACCCGTGACAGAACTGGGACAGCGCGTGGCCAGTGAGGCTGCTCGGGCCCTATTGGCTGCACCTGGCCGTGAACCGGGCAACAGGGTGGCCACGCAGTACAGGGCCATGGTTAACAATGGGGCCAACCGGGCCGGACTGCTTGGTTGGGATGCTAACGAGCTGTGTGACAATGACTTATGTAACTTTCCTGTGCCCGGTTTTGTCTACTGCGAAAAGGTGATAGCAATAGTGCTACCTCACAGGGGTATAAAGGTTAATTGAGATAATTCATGTAAAGTGCTTGGAACAGCACCAAGCCTGGATCAGTGCCCCGTGGAGGCTCTGATCGCTGTTCTGACGACCATGGTTGTTTTTGTCCTTCCGTCCCTTTCTCTTCCTCCTCTTCTTCTCCTTCCACTTCCTCCTGGCTACTCCCGTGCTGGTCCTGCTTGTTGAGCTGAGACCTGCTGTTACCATTCTGCTCCGGGAGAACACGGGGATGGGTTATTTGCAGAGAACAGAAGAGGCAGCTGGGGGCGGGTATGAGTGTGTGGCTGCGGGGGGGAGGCGGTTGTTATACACCTTCCCTTCTCAGGGATATATGTTTTTACCCCAAAGCTCTCAGAAGCTATTTGCTAAAATGTGGTGCTTCCAGCAAGAGGAGGGCAGTAGCACACGGGGATGGAGCAGGAGATCTGCTGATTGAGAACCTGGGTTTGAAACTGGCCCCTACGACGTGTTTGCCCAGGACTTCACTGAGTATCAGGTTCCTTGCAAAATGATGGGGGTGGGACTAGGCTGTTCCTCCAGCTTCCTCTAGTTATTAAATTCCAGGTACTCGGGCTCCTTTCCTGCCACGTGGACTCACCAGGAGACGCTGAGCGGCCACTTCTCTCTGACTTAATTCCTCCTTGATTCAACCTCCTTAGGCTTGAAAACAGCCGGAGGAGCAGGGCTAAAGGGAAATGGGGGGTCCCAGCTGCCTGCTGGTGTAGAGAGGATGGGTGACAGGTATTTTCATCCCAGGGAAGGAGGCACGGGCATGCAAAGCGCCGGAGTCAGAAGCCCAGGCCACAAAGTCAGGATCCGGGGGGCTGAGGGGCCACCCCCAGGCCCCACGGCCCAGGTGGTATTTCTGGCTGTCACCACACATACCCACGTGGCATGAAATACACATTGTGAGCACACAGGCAGAGCCTCCAGCGTCCTTATCTCTCAGCCTCTCCATCCTACAGAGTAGTTTTCAAGGCTTTGATTGAGACCTACCCAGGAGATCTTATTCACACTGCAACCCAGGATAAAACAAAGCTTTTCATGAAGACAAGCCTTACCTTTGCTACCTGCAATGCACTCTATTTTCTTATTCTGTTCACTTTTTTAAAATGTGGGTCACAGCCCACTACCTGGACTTAGCGGCACACTAAGAGGTTGTGACAAAGCACTGTTGGAGAGGCAGGGAGGTGACAATGACTTTACAAGGCTACAATGCAAAGACTCCGTTTTGCAGAGGGACAGACTGCCCAACAAAGGCAGAGGCCAGATGTGTCTGGGGCTAAACTGCAGGGTGAGAAAGTCTCTCTTGCCACCTGGGCACAGACAGCGGGTCCCGAATCACTCTGATGACTAACCTCCAGCACGCCTGTGACCTGGCTCATTGGACAGGGGGTGGCACGCATCTCCTGCCACACCGTGTCCCACAGATTTTCTGCGTGGGCCATGAATGAAGCAGCCTTGGGTAAGTCACTGATGATCTCCAAGAGCTCCTTCAAACCTACCGTCAGTCATGAACCTGTTGTACTTGAGGTTTTTCCCCTCACTTCTAAGACTTTTAGGACTGCAGGGACCCAGACCCTTCCTAATTTACCTGTTGTTCACCTTCAGCTCTGCTTCCCACTTTTTGATGCTAAAGGAAACCCAGGAGCCTCCTTAACACACAAGTTGCTGGAAGGACCACTCCTCTGGTCTCTGGGATTCAGAGTAGCTGCTCACTTCTTGCCAAAATGTCACTCACTTAGGCGTACTTGATTTTTTTTTTTTTTTATCGTGCTATAAATGTATAAAACTTTAGGCAAAGACCTAGTGTTCACCAAATCCAGATTCCTGCTTTGCAGGTGACAAGAGCATGACCCAGGAGGCTGGTGACTTGTCCGGAGCCACACAGATTACCAGAGTCAGGGCCAGAATTCAGCCGATCCATCTCCCAGGCCCCAGCGTCCCTCGCAACTTCCCCACGAAGGAGAATGAGAAGGGTCACCCACCTATGTATGAGCGGGAAATGCTGGAGTGTGTCTCGGGAGAACTGAAATGGACTGAGTGATGATTTTGAGGGCAAAACCCAACCTTCCCATTGTCCCCTTCTCTAACGATAAGGAAAACAGGCCCAAGTGGAATTTCCACTTCTATAAGGACCAATCACCCCAGTGTCCTTGTGTTTCTTACAGAGCTGCAGGGGTGAGGGGGGCTCTAGAAACATCTACCCTGACAGCTCTGCATTTGTGGGTCTGGAGAGACAGACATTAACATTCTCTTTTGTTCTGAGAGGTCCCTGCCTGCCAGACCACCCTGTCATGAGCAAGGGCTCATTATCTCAGCCGGCCTTTTCCCCTTAGCCTGGCTGAGATGGCCTGATCCAGGACTGGGAGGGCCTCTGAACAGCAGGGCTGAGAAAGACTGACGTGGATCTTCTGAGAAGCCAAATGAACCACCCTGGTGAATGTCACAGGATGGTACATCAGGTCCATTTTCCATCAAGAGACATGTGTTTATGAATCCGTTGATCCAACACTCTGGTTTCCCCCCGGGATGGACATGCTCCATGCGTGCACCTGTCCATGCCTGCACATAACACACAAGTGCGTACGTACACATGTGTGCACATGAGCACACAGACTGCTCAGGTCCTACATTCTAGCAGGCTCCTCAGAGATCAACCTACCCTGCTTTGTTTGTATCCCTTGGGCTTTGTCAGTCTGGGGTGTAGACATCACTTTTAGAGCCTGACCCTAGCCAACTGGGCTTAAATGGGGCCAATTCTTTACTTTCTAGTGTAGATCCAGCATTTTGTTGAATTTTCAAAAATGTTTAATGGGACTGTTTATTCACATCAAAATCTCTGTTGACTCATAGCCACACTTGAACTTAGAGCACTGAGATTTTTCACATCAGAAATGAGAAATTTCTACCACATTAACAAAGATTTAATAAAATTTCATAGCTTTCTAGTGGAAGCATAAATTGGAACAATACCTTTGGAAAACAATTTAGTAATAGATCGCCAATCCTTAATGTGTTTATACTCTCTGACCTAGAAACACCACTTCTGGGATTCTAGCCAAAGGCAATAGTCTGAAATACAGAGATTTAAAAAAAAAAGAAAAGCAAACCTTTCCACGTAATCATTTTCATATTAGCATTATTTATAATTTGAGAATGAGAAGTAAGTTAAATATAAAACAGTATGGGAGTAGGTAAGTAAATCATGATATATTCACATAACAGGATTTTAAGCACATGTTTAAAATTATGTTTATGAAGAGTTTATAACAAGTGGAGAAATTACTTGAGTTATAAGGTTTCACTAAATAGGCCAGAAAGAAAATCATATAGGTGTGTGTAGGTATATATGTACACACACACACATGATTATATACATATACAATCTCATATACATGTATATACACATATACATGATTTTCTTTCTGGACTTTTCAGTGAATATATATATATGTGTATATATACACACACACACATACATGCACACACATAAATACACACACATATACACATATATATATATACACACACATATATACACACATAACAGACATATACACACACACACATATACACACACACATATATACACACACATATATATACACACATATACACACACATTAATATACACACACATAAATATGCACACACATATATACACACACATAAATATATGCACACATATATATACACATATACACACATATACACACATACACACACATACACACATATATACACACACATATATACACACATATATACACACACATACACACACATATACACACACATATACACACAAATATACACACATATATATACACACACATATATGCACACATATATACACACACATATATATACACATATACACACATATACACACATACACACACATACACACACATAGGATAATCTTAACTATGGGAAATGGTTAATATAAAAATTGAAAGGAAGTATTAAAAATGGTTGTGGGTGGTAGCACTCTGGGTATGCATTTTCTTTTATATGTTTCTGTATTTTCCAAGTAAAACTAATAATTTTTCTCATAAATTCTCTTTTAAACTTTAACCAAAAGGGATGTTAGAGGGAAGGGCCAGTCACGTCTCTGCCACCACCTCTGCAGGTGACCTCAGGGAAGTTACGTGACCTTCCTGCCTGCTTCACTCACCCCGCACCCCTCTTCTTCATCTCCACAATGAGCATGCGGGACACCATGACCTCTAAAACCCACTCTGCTCTCACCCTCTGTGCCTTGAAAGATCCTCCTCCTGCGGTTGAGAATGGCATCTCAGAAAGCGGCCCCACAGGCGTCACCATCTTACGAGTAAAATGCTATAATCATGCTAACCAGCAGTGGACTTGAAAGGGTTTGCTAGAAGATGCAGCTTCTCTTGCCCAGTCAGCGGAGAAACACACTGATGTGGTGTCCTTGGGGTTGGACATCTGGAGCCAAACACCCAAATGAAGGGGCTCACTGGCAGCTCTGCTGTGAAGCCAGGAATCGCTGTTGGGGAAGGCGGGTTTGTGGCACTGGGTCTCCATCCAAGAGCCCCACCGAAGCTGATCTTCAGGGCTTGGACCCGGTGGCAGGATGACACATGCTGGGAGGGCAGGACCGATCTCACCCCCTACACTTGCCCCAGCAGCTCTGGCGCCCAGACATCTCTCTTTGACCAATCTCCACAGATTTTTTTTTTTTTAATTTTTTAAAGATTTTATTTATTCATTTGGCAGAGAGAGAGAGTGCGCGAGTACAAGCAGGGAGAGTGGAAGGCAGAGGAAGAAGGAGAAGCAGTCTCCCCGCCGAGCAGGATCCCAGGACCCTGGGATCATGACCTGAGCCGAAGGCAGACGCTTAACCCACTGAGCCGCCCCGGGCGCCCCGCGGAATTTTTTTTTTGGTCTGTTTCGAGCATGGGGGCACCTCCTCACAAGCGGTATGTCATACTTCTGAGTCCTGGTTCCTCGAGGGGTATTACTGGCCACCCTTGAAGTCCGTCCCTCTCTTGATGAGCCCACCGCACCTGAAGAGTTCACAGGAACTGAGGAAATGCGGAGAATCTACACACTGAACTACATACTGAACTAGCTTCCCACCCGGGATGAGAAGACGGATGGGCCCCGCAGCTCCCTTCCGAGGTGGGGTATTTAAGTGTGCATTTACATGTAATTGTTTTTTTTTTTTTTTTTTTTTATTTATTTTAAAGATTTTATTTATTTGACAGAGAGAGACACAGCGAGAGAGGGAACACAAGCAGGGGGAGGGGGAGAGGGAGAAGCAGGCCTCCCGCTGAGCAGGGAGCCCGATGCGGGGCTCGATCCCAGGACCCTGGGATCATGACCTGAGCCGAAGGCAGACGCTTAACGACTGAGCCACCCAGGCGCCCCCATTTACATGTAATTGTATCTCTCCTCTGGACCTGGGCCATCTCTCCCAGTTTGGAGGAAAAACGTCCTGCTCCTAGAGCTGATGTTCAGCCAGTTATGCACCAGGAAGTATACATAGTGGAGTATTTCCACACTGGTTGGTAGGAAGCCACTGCCTTCCAATGCCTCCCTGGTTGCCCCAGCAGCCCCACCTCCTCCCCCTAGGGCACCCCAAGGACCTCCCTAAGATCCATCCCCTAAAGGGCTAATGCCTGACCTAGCAGAAGACTTCATGCCCTTCGTGGTAAAATGTGTTAAAGGTCACCTCTCCTGCCCCCTCTTCCCGAATTGAGCCCATTGGTTTGACAGAAGCCAGGACTGGAAATCCTTGCAGGGAGAGTTGGTTTCAAAGTAGAAAGGACACGTTTTGGTTTGGCTCACCAAGCCATCTCTACTGCCTGGGGGAGAGGGCATGGGATGGCAGCAGAGAGGGGGAGGGGGGGGCTGGTTTGCCTTCCGCCGAGCACTCATCCCACCCCCCAGGCCCACCACCATTTTCCACCCTCATTAACCACCATCAGGAGGGCCAGAGGATGCCGGGGACCTGCCTGGACTCCCGGTCTTTCCCTTACTGGCCGTCCATCCATCCATCTGTCCATCGCCTCCCTGTGGGCTGGCATCCCTCCTGAACAAGGACTCCCCTGACAGCCAAACCTCAGGTGTGAGCCCCGGGAACTAACAGCCCAGTCCTCAGCAGTGTCTTGTAGAAAAAGTCCCAGTGTCTCTGCTGTCACCCCAATCATGTTTGTCCTTGATATGATCCAGCTGCCACAAATTAAAGGAACACGAGGGCATCTGAGGCAAAGAAATATTTAGAAACGGAGAGAGGGTGAAAGCAACGGGGTTGTGCTCATATGTTTTCACTTGAATGTGTTCAGATCTGGCAGAGAAAGGAGGACCTTTATAACTTCTAATTAACAAGTTGCTCTTCTTGTCCAGACAACCCCCCCATTTCCCTCTCTGCAGATGAAGGCCCAAGTTCTCCTGGAGCCGGGTGACTCTCTGCACAGGATATACTTCCCCGGGCTCTGTGAGGCAACTCCCACCAGCTGGAGTGTGTGCTGGCCCCTCTCCACCCTGCTTGGGCCTCAGCCCTGAAATCTCTCATCAACAACTTGTTCTGATGCCTAATTGACAAGACCATAACCTTTGAAGGACCTTTTATGGGCTTGGCTCTCACCACCAAATCTATCTCAAGTGAAACTGCTTTCCATTTACTGACACCAAAGAGCCCGCGAGGTAAGAAGGGGACATTGCTGACATTGTTACTCATCTGGGTCTTGTGGACTTAGGGCAAGGTTTTGGCTAGGCCCCGATTTCAAGTTCTGCCCCAGTTGCAGCAAGAGCCGTATGAGTCCAGATGCCCTATTTATAGCTACATCATCTCGATAAACATGGAGGAGCAGAAGACAGAAGCAAATGATGTGTCAATCAAAGCATGAGCAGAAAAGGAGACCCAGAGTTTCTGCTATCCAACCCACTGCCCAACATCCCTCATTCAGATCCCATTCTTCACCAACTTCGCTTTTTGTTTCCACACCACAGACTTTCCAGGGGCTTCATCTCTGGGATCCTCTAGATCTTTCTGCTTGGAGTATGAAGGAGCCCAAGTTCTACCCACCAATCACATGCCCTAGTGCCTTGACCACCTGGACATATCTGAAAGGGCCTAGCTCCTCCCTACCTGTCTAAACCCAACATAGGCTCCCTTTCGTGAAATTCTATCCACAGAAGATTTTCCCAGGCACTCAAGAGAGCTCAGCTCTCTCTCCACTTCCCAGGCCCCAGGTAAGGCCCTCTGCTTAGAGACCTCCTCTTTCCACCATCACTCATGGCTGTTCCTTGTCATCCTTTAGGTCTCAGAATATTCCTGCCTTTCATTCGAGGTAGACCCCAACCCTGATTATCTTCTGTTTCAAAACCCTATTTGTTCCTTTCAGAGCCCTTATAACTGCTTGTCATTATTATTATTATTATTTGGTTTTGTTTGTTCTGTCTCCCCCTCTAGACCTTGGCTCCACTTGTTGAATGAATGAATGAATGAACGAACGAATGAACTGGATAGATGGAGGAAATCACATGCCTCCTGTGTACTAGCCAGCCTTCCTGTGCTGGTGATACAACATTCAACAAGACAGATGCCCTCATGGGGCGTCGCATCTTGCCAACAGAGGCCCGGCGGGAAACTGAAACCGTGCGAGGCGTCTGCAAAGGCTAGGGGCCAAGACCCAGGCAGAAGGAAGGGGACGGCATCTCACGTGCCGATAGCTAAGTCTGGTATAAATATCCCACAAAATCTATTAATGTTACCAGCAGAGAGGGCAACTGCTTTTTAATAGAAGAAGATCTTCCTTGGAGGCAATTATGAGGCACTGATACAGATCAGGTGACGTGTTGAGGTTTTGCAGATGGATTAATGTCTGTTTTCATCTCGTTGCTTGCGGCATGCGGGAGTTCTTGGTTTTCAGGGAGAAGGTGGAAGAGAGAGTCTCTGCAGAAAGCAGGCCAGGCAGGACGCTTGTGGGTGTTATGCTGGGGAGCCACTGCCTGACGCGGGTCACAGAGCAAGCTGGAAAGGAAACCCAGGCACTGGGGAGCGACCTCCACGTGGAAAACACCAGCCGAGATTCTGGTAAGAACCCCCTTTCCTTTCCTCCCAAACCTCAGGAGTTTGCCAGCAGCGTGACAAATTATTGCTGCTATGAAGGAGCTCCAGGGAACAAAGGTCTGGGGGTCTTCAGAGGCAAAGTCACCTGATAACACAAAAATACTGCAGGGCTTGAGGGGCTGGAAAAGAAGGAGAGAAGGAAGCAGAAAAAGAAGGTGCATTTCTCTTACACAGCTCATCCCAAATGCTGTCTCACACCTTAAATACTCTTGTTAGGAGATACTATTCTTCCCTGAATTTCACATAGAGGTGAACTGAGGCCCAGGTCAAGTCAAAGGCAGACCCAACCACAATGGAACAGAGTCTGGCTCCTGGCTCACTGCACCATGACTGAGGACGCACACACAGCGACCCTGCAGATAGCGACTCTGAAGATTCCCTGGGTGAGTTCAGTCCCTCCTAGGGCCGTGAGGTTGCAGCCCACAGGTTTGCTGGCCACACTTTCCATCTTGAATGACACAGGGTTCCCAGAGAGAGTGCCAAGGTCCCTCAGGTATCAAGACATCTCTAAAACTGGAACAATGAGCCTGGGGAAGGGTCTATGGGCTCCTTCTCCCACCAAGTGGCAGCAGTCAGGCCAGATGCCAGTGATTATTATGCCCCCTCCCCCCAGAGGCAGCCCTCTGCCCACACCTCTAAGTTCTATCTCTTGACAGACTCGGTCTCAATATAAACTCAACCGGAGGTCAACCTCAAAGGAAAACACACCTAAGCAATTGAGTGGTAGCTTGTATGTGGCATTACCACACATCTTTGGTTGCCTGCAACAGTCCTGGTTTGCCTGCAAACAGTCTAGGTTGCCTGCAACAGTCTAGGCAAAATAGTAATAATGCCCACTTTTACTTATAAAACTCTTCGAGTTTGGACAACAAATTCTTGGGTCTTCCTACTTATAATGCATCTGGAAACCCAAATGTTATACACCCACAGAGATGATGCTATTTTAAGGTATAGATACCCATTGCCATGAACACCCCTTACTTCCATGTCCGTATCAACTACCCACCCTACAAAACTCTCACCATGCCGCACACAGCATGCAACCATTAATGTGGCACCCCTAGGCAGCATGCACCCAGCCACGAGCCATACTCTCACACTTCCAATCACACCAGAGCCTCCCAGCTGTGGTAGACGTGGCTTTCTCCCTTCCACTGTTCAGGCCTAGACACAACCACACATATCTCATAATTTGGGGGAGCAGCAGGACAAATGCTCCCACTTGGGCATCCATCCCAGTCAACTAAGCCTTCAGGGATTTAAAACAGAAAGGCCCTGGCTGTTATAATGGCTACAACCTTGTAAGGACATGAGTCCAAGTTCATTAAGAGGCTCCGTGCAGATGAACCCTGTTGCTGTTGTGATTAATAATCATAATAGACAGTAAGCTGGAGGGCTTCCCAGCTGTGCCTCCCAGGGCCCGGTTCTGGGATCCCCTCTCTATCCACCAGTGAGTAATGGTTTGGTTTATTGGAAACTCTCTTTCCATTTTTTATGGCTTCAATTAAGTGATGGGGAGAATCCATCATGTAACCTTGCTGCACTGCTAAAGACTTCCAGAGGGGAAAATATTTATCAAACCCCAAACCATCAGAGGAGAGACTGCGGTAAACCTAACAGGAGGCTGGGGTAGCAGAGAGGTGACCGAGGTGGTAGAGAGAGAAGAGGAAAATATCCACACAGAGGTTCCCTGCCTGCACAAGAGCCACACTGTAAAAACTCTGCTCATTTCACAAACATTAGGATGCTTTTCCCTCCTCACCTCAAAAGTCCATATCCCCACAAAGCATTCACCAAATATCACAGTCATGTGGACTCCTATAGCCCAACAGGTTCAAGGTGGCGACAAGAACAGAGACACTGGTGTGAGGGGTCCTCATCATGGGGGGAACAGGAAGTTCATCCGATGGGTGGTTTCTGGTCCTGCACTGTCCATGGAAACATGGCACCCACTTGGAAAACTGCCCACACTCCTCATGAAACCCATAATACCTGTATTGATAAGGACCCATTTTCTGGTTGTAACTATGACTTCTTCCCAACACCAATGACAACAAATCCTTTCCCAGTCGATACGTTAGAATCCACAACCTCCTATCCTTGGCCAGAAGTTGGTCCTTACCCTCTCTCTGACCTCTGCCCAGGCAGCCCTGGTGGTAAGCGGAGCTGGCTCTTTTTCTTCCCTTTAAATTATTCACACCCTAATCTTGGCCACTGGCATTAATCTTTCATTTGCTATTTAGACATCTGATTCCTGGAGCAGGATTGAGAGGTGTCACTTGGGAGATGGAGTTGGCCGGAGGGGAGGTCTGAAGGGAGTGGGAGACCTGCAGAGCAACAAGGGTCTGCCTAGAATTAATGGGGTCGTCACCCTGTTCCCCAACGCCCAGAGGAGGGGGAGCCAGAGACAAGAGACACAGATGTGTCTGAAGGAATGAAATCCCAGGTCCAACTGCTTTGTAAGGAGTGTGCACACGTGTGCACACATATGTGTGTGAGGACGGGCTGACAGTCTCTCAGCTCACATCAAGGTAGGCGCTATTAGGACACTTGACTGTGGCCTGGTGCAGAGCACAGAGGTATGGGGAGAGCTGGTAGATGGGCAAGGAGAACAGAGATCAAATAAAAAACGACAACCATGTGAGCCCAGGGAGACACACGATTGTCTCCATCAGCTAAGTACTAATAACTCCAGGTTAGATAGTATTAGTTCTTAAGACTTCACTCTACGAGAAGAGAGGGGATGGAAATATATTCCCCTTTCCTCTGCCTCCTCCTTCTCTTCCTCCAAAGCTAACATCTACAGAGTGCCAGACACTGTTAAATGCCCTCTGTTCATTATCCGGCTAATACCCACAACCATCCTAGCAGGTAGGAGGACTATCCAGTAGCCTCCGTTTACAGGCAAAGAAACTGAGGCTTGGAAGAGTTAAGTAAATTGCTCAAGGTCCCGCAGCTCGTGAGTGGTCCTGAGGATCTGAGCGAAGGAAGTTAGACTACAGATAGCAAGCTCGGGGCTCTAAGAAGAAATAAATAGACAAGCACAATAATGACCCAAGAGTGTTGGGAAAAGGGGTTAGCGATATGCAGTCTCGTAGTTACGAGACACATGTGTTAAGTGAAAATTAAATAAAATTTAAGATCCAGTTCCTCAGTCACACCAGCCACATTTCAAGGGCTTCATAGTCACGTGTGGCTAGTGGCTGCCACAGTGATCAGAGCAGACGTGACTCTTGCCATCATCCCTGAAGCTTCTACTGGATGGCGTTGGGTGAGAGGACCTTGAAAGATGTTGGCAAGATGGACTGCCCTTCAGGAAAAAGAGCTACAGGAAGGACTGTGTGGACACGTGAGCTGCTCAGATCTAGAAGGGAAAGGAAATGGGGCAGCAAGGAAAGGAGAGAGTGAAGCAGCAAGACAGATCAATAGGCTGGCGTCATTACCAAGTGTGACCTCACTCAATGTCACAGAAGGAAGAGACTTGAGGATTTGAATGCCAAACCCCTTCTCCTTACAACTGAGGCCACTTGTCCTGGGTCACATGGTCAGTTAAGTCCCGGGGTCTTCCTTTCCCATCCAGCCTGTCACCCTGGGCCCTTCCCATCTGTCCTCATTCTTGATTCCTCTTGAGATGTGGACCCAGAGGCAATTTTCATCATAATCTCACACTATTCTGACTCCTAACAGGTAGGTTTTGCTTGGGAGCAATAACTGTCACTACCCCTCTTGCTGCATCTTCCCTTCTTGGGGTGGCACGAGGCTGTCCAAGAATGAGAAGTTGGGCCTTTGTAAAAGAACAGCCATTGGAAAGATAAGTGGTAAACTTGGAGCTTGGAAAGCAGCCAAGTAGGACTCTGTTCTCCACTCTGTCCCTAGGGTTTGGCTCAGGGCATATTGTGGGCAGTCAGTAAATACTTCTCAAGTAAACCAGTGACTGGTTGGTTGGATGGATGACATCTGTCAAAAAGTCCCTGAACCACTTCATAGCCTGGTGCCCCATCCCCACCCCCTACACACTGCCTTTCACGCATTCACAGGTGCTTCTGCACAAACCACTGAGAGGGGAAAATGTCTCAGAATACAGGACGAATTCAAGTGCAATTAGGAGCCCAATGTTGAAGAGTGGGTGTATCCTACTGATGCTATCCAGACAAAGAAGGGGCTTTGGAAAGGAAAGTTGCCAGAGGCTGTTTTGCCTGCACTAGAAATCCACAGACTCTCTCTTAGGGTAAGTTTGTAAGCACTCTACAAGGACCCCTGCTTCCCTCCTGGCCTCAAAGATCATTACCTACCTCATTGTGCGAGGCCAATCCATCCTCCTGACATCTCACTTACTGACCTGGGCTGTGGGGGAGCCTCTGACAGCCAGAGATGAAATGGCAGGAGGTGGCCCTCGTCGGAAGGCATTATTGAGCATTGTTTTCCCCACCACCTAAAGAACCTGGTTCTCTCCCCTCCACAGAGGGCCTGTACTTGGGATTGGGGCTGCCTCCTTGGCCTGTCTCTAGACCCCTGCTCCATGGTGTTCCCTTAAACTCCACATTCAGCCATTCAAATGATAAAACTGTTTTGAGAATAAATGAGAAATGTCAGGATATAGACTCTGTCCGGTAGATAAGAATGAGGTAATGCTTTAGCTCACAGATTCCTTAAGGGCAGAGATTTTAATTCTATATCTCTTAAATCTTAATCCCAACGTGTGGAAAAAAGCCAGCATATAATAAACAACCAATATAATGGAAGAACCAATAAATAAGAGAGGCAGAGACAGGGACAGAGGGAAGGAGAGACCCCATCGGTCCTAAGCCTATTACTCTGGCTCATACCTAGTCAATTGTATCATCCCCAGGAAGGCTGACTTGCTCCTTGGTCCTTGGGTCTCTGTTCTTTCTTGTAGTCCCCAGTATACCTCCTTCAGCTTTGTGGGACACTGCTTTCTCTCTAATTGCCCTGCTACTCATCCTCTGAGGTCTGTTTTCCTTGGTCATTTTAGTTTGTTTGGATAAAATTCCCCTAAGCCATGGTTCCTGGTGTTTGAGACCTTTTGAGCCGATTTAGCCATGGGAGATTCTGGGTGCTGAAGGACTCCTGGTGATCATCCACAGTCAAGCACTCAGCCAAGCCTGCCCCCAGACTCCTGGACCCCCCAACTCCCCCACAGCCCTGTAGGTGGCACCTAGCTGCCCTTTTGCTGCTGCTGCTGCTGCTGCTGCTGCTTGTTATATTTTATTAAAGACAGACCACACCCTTTCTCAAGATCCTAGCACGACTTGAACTTTAAGAAAGGTTCTCCTCACTGTCCATCCAGGTTCATTCATCCTTCCTGCAATATCCACCATCCCAGATGTTTACACCCATATCGCATTCACCACAAATGCTTGGACTCCTTACCTATCGATTGCTCCTAATTTAAAGAAGAGTGCCATCTGTTTTCCACCGTGAGGTGAGGGTTGAAAGCCTCCTGATGAACACGCCCCCTCGGCCTTCTAAAAGTTTCAGAATCAGGATGGACCCAAGCAAGCTTAGCTTTTAAGGCCTGGAATAATCTGCTTCAGACAAAGCATACTGTATTACAATGACCGTTGTTACCTGGCCCTTTAAGGCTGTGATGGAGGACGCCTACGGTTAATGGCACTGAGAATATGAAGTTTGGCTAAGCACTTGGTCACAGACTCACAATTTGAAATTCAACAGACACACTGGGCACAGCTGGGAGAAAGGAGGGAGGAAAGCAGGTAGCCCCGTTCTCACTCTGCCTCTAAGACCAAGGCAAATGCTGTTGCACAAATCAATGGTTTTCCTTTCATTGCATAAAGAAAAATTGGCAGTGATGAGGGGGTGGAGGAGCAGAAGGAAAGGACAGGGGACAGAGTGAGGTCAGGAGGGGGAGAGGTGGGGGGAGGAGGGTCCTAATGGATTCTTCCCCTTCACTTTCTCCACGCCTGAATTTCTGTTCCTTTTTAATGGCTGGGGCCAGTGATTTGTTCCCATCGATCGCTATTGATGTTTTTCAATTATATCCGTGACACTTTTGGCAATATGTTTGTAAACACAAAGGCTTCTCAGATCTTGCCTCTTGTCACCTAGCACAAGAGCTGTCCTTCGTCACTGTGTATCAGCTGTCAATCGAAGGGGTCAGGGAGGGAGCTACGTGTCCTTGGTCCTGGGCTCTGCTTGTTTTACTTTTTCCACGCAAGAGTGAGAGTTCCTCTTTCTTTTCCCTCTGGGGAAATGGAAACCTCCCTCTTTGAGGGGGAGAAAACTGGGCGGAAAAAAGGGAACAGCCCCACCGGGGTCAGGTGTCAGTCACTTCACAGCCACATGGCGGTCATTGTTGACAAGGGTGTTCTGGGGGGAAGAGTGTAGTGGAGAATCCTGCACCACCAGCTTAGCTTGAGCCTGGGCTGTAGGAACAGACTCCTGTCCCCCTGAGCAGAGGTCACTGAGAGGCCCGCATCCAAGTTTTATCCCAGATATCGGGGGGGGGGAAACAACAGTAAATTTCCTAGGTTCTCCTGGACTGATAGCTTTCCAACCTTTTTCACCAAGACCCCTAAATAGGTAAAATAGTTCTCATCATGACTGAGTATATATATGCCTATTTAACTGAAATGAAAGCTTAAGGAAGGAAAAAATGCATAAAGGAGAAATTGGCCTTGCAACAAGTGATGGACTCTGGTGTTTTCTGTCCATTGTTCTATTTTTCTAAACTTACTTTTAATACTGATCATGGTCCACTAAGATGATTCATGACTGCCTTATAGGTTGTGACCCGCAGTTTGAAAAAATACTAGACTAGACTGGGGTCAACGAAATTTCCTGTAAGGGGCGGTTAAGAAATACCTTCAGCTTTGCAGGCCCTATTATCTGTCACAACTGGTCAGCTCAGCCAGACAATACATAAACAAGTGTGACCATGTTCCAATAAAACTTTACTTATGTGCACGGGGAGGCACATTTAATTTCCAGGTGTCAAGAAATATTCTTCTTTTGATTTTTTTTTTAAACCGTTAAATAACGTGAAAACCATTCTTAGCTCACAGGCTATAGAAAATCAAGGGGCAATCCAGATTTAGCCTGTGGGCCACAGTTTGTCAACCTGCAGCCCCCACAATGTCACCAATGTTTATGGCATGCTGCCAATTCTCTTCTTCAAGGGTTCTGGCATCTGTGAATAGGTTGGCGTGGAGGGAGCCCCCAACAACCTTGCCATACCTGTCCACGAGTCAAGGTCAAGCTTATGTTGAACTGCAGCCTCTGCGTTAGTCTGAATTATAACGTATTTAATTATTGGCCCAGGTTCCCCTGAATGGTTTCTTCAGAGAGAATGTGTTTTCTGTGTCATTGGTTTCTTACACTTCCTTGAACTTTCTCTTTGCTTGCTTATCTTCCCCATGAGACTGTGAGCCAGTAGCTTCCAGAAGATGCTGGCCCAGTGGAGGGGGAGAGAGACTCTGCTCTTTCCAAGTCTTTTCTTGGCTCATGTTCGCAGTCTACACCAGGGGCTCCTCCCCAAGTGCTCCTTGATGCCTACTCTTGGGCTTTAGCCAACCACAGCCCCATCACCTAATCTAAAGCCACGTGGTCTCACGTGTCCCCCCGGACGCTCCAGTACAACAAAAGGCTCCTCCCTTCCAAGCATCTGAATAGGAATAAGATCACTCACTTTTTGAAAAACTGTGGTAAAATATACATAACAGAAAACTTATCATCTCAACCATTTTTAAGTGTATATTTCAGGAGCATTAAGACACTCGCATTTGTTGTGCAACCGACCTCCAGAACTCTTTTCTCCTCGAAGAACTGAAACTCTGTCCCCATTAAACGACAACCCCCACTCCTCCTTCCCCTCAGTCCTACAAAACCACCACTCCAGTTTCTGTCTCTGTGGATGGACTGTTCTAGACACCATACGAGTGGAATCATACAGTATGTGTCCTTTTGTGTCTGGCTTAGTTCACTTAGCACGATGTACCTCCAGGTTCATCCACATCATAGCATGTGTCAGGATTTCCTTCATTCTTAAAGCTGAAGAAGTGAATGCTCACTTTTAAAAGACGAGTCCCCAAATTTCCTAGGAAGTAAGGGCATAACTGGGCCCTTCTCAGTTTTAACATGTGACAAAATTGAAGACAAACTCTCTTCATCTTTCCCCAAGCAACATCCATCTCCTCATCCATACTCTGTCCTCAGAACATTCCCCAGACCTGCTCGCGCTCTGGTTCTTGGTTAGTGGGGTGTCAGGGAGAGGGAGCAGGCTTTATTTAGGGCACCCCTGAATTTAAATCTTAGCTTCTTCTTCCCTTTACTAGCTATAGGTTTTGACCAGAGCTTCATCTATACAATGGAAATATTGATCTTGTGAAAGAGGCGCCTGGGTGGCTCAGTTGGTTAAGCGACTGCCTTCGGCTCAGGTCACGATCTTGGAGTCCCGGGATCGAGGCCCGCATCGGGCTCCCTGCTCAGCGGGGAGTCTGCTTCTCCTTCTGACCCTCTTCCCTCTTGTGCTCTCTATCTCTCATTCTCTCTCTCTCTCAAATAAATAAAATCTTTAAAAAAAAAAAGAACTGAAAGATGCAACATATCTAACACAAAGCTTAGAGTTTAGTGCTCAAAATGATAATAATAATTATTATTATTAGCTAATGAGTAATATCAATGGTCACAGTCTGATTCCTACTATCCCAAATGATCCCTGGAAATCCCCCAGGAGGATCTCAGAACCTCTTTTTTGAGACACCAATTGATTTACTACAAGAAGTATGACAGTCAGGGCCTGGGACTCAGATGTCAAATACACCACTGTTTCCCTGTGACCTGGGCAAGCCATTGTCTTTTTCTGTTCCTCAGCCAGCTCCTCTGTGAGGTAGATCAAATACTGCCTCTAAAATCTTCCCCACAATGAGGCAATGTCTTCAAAGGGCTCTGAGCCTTTCACAGGGAAGCCATTGTTAAATATACACCTGTGGTTTCAGACAAATGCTAACAGTTTGGGAACCAATTCACTCAGTTGGTCACTGAATGCTTTGAGCCTTCGCCATAAGCCAAGCCCATCGGAGGAGCTAGGAAACAAGCATAAACTAGTAACCCCCATACTCACTGTCATGCATGGGGGTTATGTACATGATCCGAAGACTTTGACTTTCCTGCAGAACAATGGGAAATGTATGCAGACCAAATAGATTCCAACTCAGAGAGAAAGAAGGGGAGAAAATTAATATCTCTTGGGGATCTGTTGTGTGCTACCAGATTTTCTATAACCACAATGATACTTAATCCTTCTCATATATGAACAAATATATAAAATCACAGAGAGAATATGTGATCAGCCCAAAGTCACACAGCTGGTATATCATAAAGCTGAGATCAAAGATAGATTTGTCTCCCTCCAGAATCTATGAAGTGTCCATGCTTTCAAGCAGCCTTATTAGTAAGGACCCGTCCCAACTGTCCATCAGAAACCCATTCGGAGATGGATTCACATTGGTCCTATCTAAATGGCCTGGCTCTTGTTCCTTTCTGTCTCCTTTATGGTTCAAGCTAATTAGTGCTGTGCATAGTCCAATGTCCAGTTGCTGATTAATTGGAATTGGTTATTGGGTTTGCAGAGGGAAGGGAAGTAGCATTCATCAAGTACTTTCCAAGACCCCAGCCTTGTTCCAGGAGCTTTGGGCCATACATTAGCTCTCTTAATCCCCATAATAACCCCGTAAAGTGGGTATTATTACCCCATTGGACAAAGGGTCCAAAAGGTTAAGTAATTCTGGACATCGCAGAAGATGGATGAACCGGGTGGCCCAGCACCTCGGGAAACCACTGAAGGTGGAACCCGCAAACAGACCCTCCTGTAGCCAAGGGAGTCAGACCTCTCTGCCTCATCAGCCTCAGAGAGGTGGGGGAGAATAAAATGGATCGTGCGGTGGGTTCAAATTAGGAACACTTATCATCCCTGCCCCTCCGGCCCCTCAGGGTGGCTCAGGACTCTTTACACAACTCCTGAGCTACGTTCATCCTCCTTAGCCTCCCATGTGAACACTACGCAATTATCCGGGAGGAGTCAGTAATAAGGTAAAAGCTGCACTGTGCAGGGCTCCACCTTCCCCGCCCCCCGCTCCGTGCTAGATACTTTGCATCCATCATCTCCTTTCATTTTTGTAACAATTACATCAAGCCTATATTTCCATTTTGCACAATTTGTGCATTTCATTTGGTTTTTCCCAACAGAACAAAGCTTTCAAGGTAAAGCGATCCTCCCTGGCTCACCGGCTAGGAAATGTGGAGGCAGATTCACTTGCTCCGCGCACCCTAACAGATCCTCCTGCTGCCGCAGAGATAATGCAGAGGCTTCCCCCTCCCATCTGACTGATGGATAAACTGAGTCCATGAGCAGAGATTCCGGGCTAGACTCCAGTCCCACTTCCATTTGCCTTTCCTAATGGAGTCAAAGAGAAGAGGTGAACTGTGAGAGATGCCTGATAAAAGCTAATGTTGAAAAATAAATGGAGTAATTTGTTTAATTGCTCATCACTCCTCCCTTCCGCAATAGCACAGGGTTTTAAAGAATTCTGCTCCTCCCTGAAATGATCTGGTAACAAAATATCTGACTATCCCTGGCCCTCCTTCTCCTGCTCTCTCTACGGCAACATGTTTTCTGTTTACCCCTGTTCTATGTCTTCATAACTGCATTATTCTCATAGCAACGCACACAGGGATTGCAGGACTAGAGCCACCAGCGTCTGGGCCAAGGCGCAAACATGACGGGCTCTCCAGGAGAATGCACCGCGCATCCATCCGCAGGCCCCTCCGTGCTGGGCGGGGCGGCACCCAGGGCACCCCCCGCGGCTGTACTGTCCCGCA
This sequence comes from Eumetopias jubatus, assembly GCF_037043125.1. Lineage (NCBI taxonomy): Eukaryota > Metazoa > Chordata > Mammalia > Carnivora > Otariidae > Eumetopias > Eumetopias jubatus. Next base: position 88,196,646 of record NW_028274820.1, read on the forward strand.
CCATCTCCTGAGCCTGCCCTTTGCTGCCTGCTCCACTTCAGCTGTCCCAAGCAGAACAAGCCAGAAACAGAAGGGAAGAAACGCAAGCCTCCTCTTCAGCAGGGTCTCTGGATTTCCCAGCTGCAAGAGGAGGAACCTGAACCCTATTTTATACCTTCACCAGGGCCACGCCTTGGACATGCAGGAGTTGTGGATTCACATACTGCTTCAGCAGGGCGGCCTTGGCATCCCAGGGCTCTGTGTTGCCCCATCTCTGAGCTCCTTTTGGAGAAAAGACAGGTCCAAGAAACTCACCGCCAGCTCCCCAGTCCTGAGGCCGGCTGTGGTTGAAGGGGCAGAGGAGGGAGCTCAGCTGGGGAGTTGCTGACTGCCCAGCTGGGAGGGGAACAGGGTGGGTACCACCTCTAGAGGACACCCAGGCAAGCTGAGGCCTTTTCCATCCCTCCATGGGAACCCAAGTCCTGGGGAACCCCCACCCTGCCTGGCAAGTCGGAAGGTCGGTGGCACCTACCCACCAGGCCTGCAGAGAGGTTCCTTGTGACATGTCCCCCCTTCCAATGTAAGAACACCATATACAGATTCAATTTGCAATTGTCCTTAGAGTGGACAGCCTCCCCCAAATGGTGTGTTCTGCCAAAGTCTTCTTCGGCAACTGTCAAGTTCTATGCCAGGGTTGGGTCCTGGCTGGGGTGCGTGAGTCCCGGCTGGGGCAAGCCCTCCAGGCACCCTCCCCGGCCCACCCATCCTCCTTGGAAGCCACTGTGGAGGCTTCTCTCAGGCCCATCCTAGGGCTGGGGGTCTGAGTACCACAGCTGTTCTGGCCCTGCCCTACCCTGGCCACCCTCCTCAGAGGCATTGTGCTGCATCTTCTTCCCGAGGAAACTGTTCAGAACACAGAAAACCACGCTCCTGCCCCCGGCCTCCTCCTGGCTGCCAAGCACATAAAAGGGCCGGCCCCTGGCCCCAGTCCTTGGAGGCTGCTCCGACTGCTCAGGTTCTGTCAGTCTCCTCTGCCTCTCCCTAGCGCCAAGATAATAAAGGGGGGAAAGTTTTTTCTCCTCCTTCCAGAGTGTAGACCAATTAGCATTTTTTAAATTACCATTGGAGAAATACACCTAACTAGCCACTTTAAAGGAAAGCTTTAAAAAAAAAAAGTCATAAATTTTCTAACTGGCCACAGCTCGGAGACACTTTTAAAGCTAATTGTGTGTTTCTGGTACTAACAGGGGAATTGGCAAAAGTTAGAAACAGATTTTATGACCTTGGTGGGAAGGGGAGGGAAATGGCTGGCTGACCCCCTCAGGCCAGGGAAGGGTTAATTTCTATTTGCTAGATTTACTGGGCCTCTGCTCACTCCCCTTCCTCCATCCCTGCCTAACCACCACCGCCCCCCCCCCAGCCCAACTCCATCCCACCTCAGGTCCTGGCTTGGTCAGGGGTACCTGCTTGTAAGTTGAACGGGAGGCAGGCAGCAAGCAGCCAGGGAATAATGCAAGGAGGAAGAGACGGAAGAGAACCACAAGAGAGAAGAACAGGAGGGTAAGTCGAGAAGAAAGAAACACTGAAGGAAACTGAGAGCCGGGAGCCAAAGCCAAATTCCAGAAGCCTGCTTCTCATTTGTGCCTCCCATTAAACTCTGCATTGGGTGACTGGGCTGGGACTTGCACTCAGCCTGTTCCAAACTGGCGGCCGAGAGGCAGCCTTTCGGCTTCCTGCCCAGGCTCACCCTGCTCGGCGGCCCCAAACTCCCTGGTCCTGAAACTGAGAAATGTCATAAAGTGCAGACACGAGGCTCTGAGGGGCCTCATTTTGGTCAAAGACAGCATGGTGAAGTTTTTGGTTCCTGCAGAAGGGGCAAGAAGGCCTCCTCTGGAGGGAAATCTGTGTAACAATGGGGATGCCTAAAAGGAGGCCAAGGAGAAGACGGGCAGAGGGACTGCAGTGTCCCCCCATCATCCTGAAGACCCCATCTGCCAGCAGGTCACCAGCCCTTCGGTGCCCCACAGTGACACATAAGAAGAGCTGCCTGGGTGGCTCAGTTGGTTGAACGTCCGACTTTTGGTTTTGGCTCAGGTCATGATTTCAGGGCCCTGGGATCAAGGCCTGGTCAGGCTCTATGCTAAGTGCGGTGTCTGCTTGAGGTTCTCTCCCTCTCCCTCTCCCCATGCTTGTGCGCACGTGCACACACATTCTCTCTCAAATCAATAAATAAATCTTGAAGAAAAAAAAAAGAGCTACCAAGAGGGTGATCGCTGGGCTCCCTGCCACAGTCAGGAGTACGACCGGATGGCTGGGTGGTGGGGCAGAGGCTCAGGGAAGGAGAGGATGCTACTGTTGTCTTGCCCCGACCCATGTCCCCATGTGAGGCACACACATGTGGCCAGGGTCCTGCTTGCCTGACCCTAGCTGTGGCCTCCTAGTTGGTTGAGGAGGCAAGAAGCAGGTGCTTGAGTTTTATAAGAGGAAACAGGAAGACCCAGAAATGGGAAACCATTCACTCCAGTAGAGGACTGAGTACCAAATTTGTATGTCTGACGCAGTCCTCGAAACCCTATTCTTCATTCGCTAAGACCCTTGTTTCTATATGTTACAGGAGACAACAGAGAATTCACACACAGTTTGGAAACATGTTCTGGAAAGCCTACAGCATGCATTCTCAGTGGGGGCAATAGCATCCCCAAGAGCATGAAAATTGGAAGGCATACAAAAATCTTAGGTATTACAATGGTTTGTGGCGCTCCGAAGCTCAACCCTACCTGGCAAACTGTCATACCTCCTAGTCTGGAAGAATTTAAATTGAGTTCATTTTTCTCCTAGTGGGAGAAGGTAATAATGAGAAAGAGTTTGAGAAACACTGGCCTAGGGCAGTGGCCCCAGCGTGACACAACGTGGCCACATAGGCCAGAGATGAAACCACTCAGGTTCATCCCTTGGATGGAACAAGAACTTGGGCATAGGCTCTGCCCTGAGACAGTCAGTGAGCCCTAGATGTCCCAATGAAGGCAATGACAAGGTTTCAAAGTGGTAAGGGATCCAGTCTCGGAGGTTAAAGTAGCACCAGAGCATGGCAACCATGGGAGATGCTGCCACCGTATGTTCTGCCAGTTTCCAGAATAAAAACTACATCAGGAGCCTCTTCCCACCCCTCAGCCCACACCTTAAGCCCAGAAAGAAATGGGATACCCAATGGACATGTCCCAGGCAACCTGAGGCAGGAACGAAGTTTGGGGTTGAGAGGATTCAGGGCCTTAAAAATGGCCAGTGGAGCCTGGGGGCTCTGGGTGGAGGACTAAAGGACAGCCAGGGACCTTTGGGTCCCCAACACTCCATGGACACCTCTCACACCCCCCATTTGCTCCCCAATCTGAACAGAGTCTGGGAAGGAGGAGGGAGAGAGAGAGAGAGAGAGAGAGAGAGAGAGAAATACCCAACAGGACAGCCACTGCCCCCCATCCCACTGGAAGTGACCCCGGGCTGAATCCTCCAAGCAAGCAGTGCAGCTTCTGGCCGGACCAGTCTTAGCCTCAATGGGCAGCTCTGAGTCTGGTGGAAAGAGCTCTGAGCCCCACGTGCTGCTCCAGCATCGGGGGAACATCCGTGGGAGCTTACAGGTCAAGTCCTTGGAGCAGGGCTCTCTGCGTCCAATGCCTTCTCTAGCACCTGTCACACACTAGGAGGTTCACACCTTTGTGGAATCGAATTCGATTCTTCCTCAAATGTTTTCTCAAAAAGAGAATGGGAACAATAGTCTCCCCCGTGTGAGAGGAGTTCTGTGAGTGGTGAAAGAAATGATGTTGATGGTGTGTCCAGGAGGGAATCTCACCAAGCACTAGGCAAGGTGGGTGTCCCCGTCCCCTCCCACCTCATCTTCCCTTTCCAAGACCCTCAGCGCTTTTATGAGAAGCTGACTCACATCATTTCTGCAAAGTGGGGAAGAAGAGCGACGGGGGAGGGGAGAGCATCGTCATCCTCACAGAAAGAAACAGAAGTGCACCACAAAGAAGACCCGAGGTGGCAGCGATGGCCCCGAGGGCCCCCCACATGCCCTGCCTGCACTGTCTTCTGCCTGGTCCCTTTTCTGGTGTTCGGCTCAAGGAAGGTGGCACCTCTGCTGCTCTCCCAAGGACCTACTACCAGCAGCCCCATTTTGCCCACTCGGGCCCAAATTAGCAGGGAGGCCCCACGTTCTCCCTCCACTGGCCCATCCCCAGCTTTCCGGGGGTGATAGATGGCTCAAGAGTTGCATTTTTTTCTGTCAAGAAAGCACAAACAATTCAATGCCAGGACAGAAGGGCCCTGCTCCCCATTGGCCACTGGCAGAAGCCCCAGGGAGCTCCGCGAATGTCACCGAGGCAGCAGAGAAAGGGAAAACAGCCAGGCCTGTGGGGCCTCGGAGCAGGAGGGAGATTTGTTATTTGGAATGATTAAACCAACGCTCCCAACACCTCAATGAGTGCTTCTCCTTGCCACCCCCCCGCCCCCAGACACAAGGAACTGTGAGCAGTAGCCTCCTGGTCCCCACCTTGCACCCACCCTGCTCAGACACAGCCTCCCGCAGACAGCCTGGTTCTGGCCAGCCTCCAGGTCCTCACCTACCTCCCACTCCATTCCCTGTCTGCAATTGTTTCCAATCAGTTTAGGAAACAGCTCTGAGAACAATTAGAAAAGATAACAAGGAAGAATTACATAATTACAGTCCGTCTAGATTTCAGGCGCTTAAAAAAAAAAAAAAAGGCTGAGCGGAGTCCAAGCAGGGATCAATGTGAGGAAAAAGACCGTGTCCCTGGTGAGCAGTGGGGTGCAAGGGTTGGGACCCTACAGTGAGGGGTGCTCCTGAGTCCACTGGTCTGGGGCCCTGACTGCTGCCCAGGCCACAGCCTCTGAGGACAAGTCTTCAAGGCCCAGCACCATCCTCATGCAACACAGACTGTTCTGCAGAAGAGGCCAGGTAGACCAGAGAACCGTGCCCACCTGCAGAGAAGACGGGCCTTCCTTACAGACCATGTGTCCCAAACTTACGGGAAAGGTCTCACCCCAAACCACACAGAACTCAGGATTCCAACACCCACCCCCGCCCCGCCCATGCTTTGTGCATCTGTAGGCTCCTTAACACCAGCCTTTGATCCCAGCAGCTGATTGGCCCTATGTACTGGGAGAGGTGGGAAGTCCTTCATTCGTGACCAAAAAGGATGAGTTATGGAAGAACTTTGTCCTCTACCACAAGGCTCACACACTTCTCCCGGAAAGGGCCAGCGAGCAAATACTGCGGCCTGTGGGCTATGTGCTAACTGTTGCAAAGACTCAGGGTTGCTGTTGTAACACGCAAGCGACCACAGACAAAATGCGCACGGCTGGGTGCCAGGAGGCTTTATTTACGGACACTGAAGTTTGAATTTCCTATCATTTTCACATGCCATGAAATCTTCTTTTTTTTTTTTTAACTTTTTCCCCAACCATTTAAAAATGTAAGAACCCTTGTTGGCAGGCTGTACAGAAACAGGTGGCCCAAATCTGGCCTGTGGACCAGAGTCTGCCAACCCCCACCCCACATGCTGCTGGAGGACTCCGTGTTTCTCTGATTGTTTCACACACACAGCTTAGACACGACTCTATGGACTCAGCCTGGCATGTGGAGTCTTGATGGTCAGTCAGTCTCTGCTGGGTGACACTGGCATGATAGCCCGGGCCACCACCAACCATGCGAAGCCCCCAGGACATCTCCCTACAAGGGCGATTTGACATCACTGCCAATTGTGAGCAAGCTGGGCAAGTAGAAGAGAGGTTTTCCTAGCCAAGGAGGCAATCCTCCAGTAGAAATGAATGGAAGAGGGACTGTGTCCTGATTCACCCCTCTCTAGCCAAGACAGAGGGTCTCCTGCATATCAGGCAACAAAGGGCCAACCTCCTGGCTTTCCATGCAGAACACCCCAGCTAACCACTGTGTGCTCCCGCCCCCTCTCCTTTTCCCATCAGGGAGTACAAGCATCTACATTCATTTAAGACAAATGTATTGTGTCGCACATTTCATATGGCACCGTGCCAGATGCCAGTTGGGCACAGGATATCAGACACATGCTGATACCAAGTACCGATTCAGGGAGTACCTTGAGGACTGGGCCCTATTATTCCTCCCTTGTCCCCAGCACCCAGCACTGCATGGGACACACAGGAGAGGCTCCAGAAATGTTGACTAAATGAGTAAGTGGATTTCTGTGCCAAATGGAAATGATTAGGGGCATAAGAAAGATAGATCAGATCCTACGGAAGTAGAGGGAGAATATGTGCCCAGTTAGGGAAATCAAGAAAGACTCCGTGACAGTTGAAGCAGTTGAGCTAAGACTGTCAAAATGGGTGTGATTTGGGCATGTGCAATTGGGGCAGAGAGAGAGGGAGAGAGAAAAGAGACCATTCCAGCCAGAAGGATACCAGCAAGAGCCTCAGGTAGGATGCCGTCTCTAAGAACACTGGTAGGTTAGCTTGCTGGTCCACGAGCACAGCTCGGGTAATAACAATGAGTGTTAAGAGCCCAGAGTTGAACTCTGTCTAGATCACTGAGGGCCCAAAATGTCAGACAAAGGAGTTTAAACTTGTGTAGGTGGTGGGAGGTGCTGAGCTTTCTGAACAGCAGTAGTTGGGTGCCGATGAGATTAGGAAGATTAATATGGCAGCAGAGCGCAGAAGGACTGGTGTAAGCAAGGAGTCCATTTAAAGAAACCCTGAACCAGGATGGAAGCAGGCAGGTTGAGCCCCTCCACTAAGGGGAGAAGAGTGGCCTGGGTTGATCTGTAAAGGTTAGTCGTTAGGACGGTAGAGCCTGGAGGCCGAGTCCAGCTCCAGCACTTACTGGAAATGGTCCATCCTTCCTGGAAGCCAGTTTCCCCAACTACAAAATGGAGTAAATTTCACAAAAAGCCTGTTGTGAAATCAGGTGAGGTTATCCATGCGAAGTGCTTATGCACACTCGATAAACATTAGCTATTATTGTTATTCTTATATCACAATAACTTTACTATATTAGGGAAATTCATAATTAGTTAAACTGTTCTTGGAGTGCAGTGATAAATACCGTGTATTTCTATGTACCCGGTGGTCAAATTGTGTCCGTTGGTCAGAAGTCACATTTGAGCCAAAGCAGCTGCTTTTCAGGAGAGGGGTGGGTATTTCTATAATTCCCACTAGCCCCCTTTCTCACCCTCCAAACCGTGGATGGTGGGGCCCTCGCCACATCCTTGGGAGCTGACATATACTCTCCCAGTCTCTTCCCAGAGTCAGCTGGTGGCAGCCAGCAACAAGAAATGTATAGCTCCGCATGGGACCTTTGTCAAGGAAGTCAGTGTGCGCCACAGAATACTCACAGCCCCCAGCACTGTGGGAGGGAGGGAGGAAGTCCCGACCCAGAGGTCAGATGCCTTCTTTCTTAGAACACAGGGATATCACAAAGGGATTCAAGCCCAGGCCTCCAGCCACTGGGCAAATACAGGGGCTTTCTAATACTCAGAGGCTCTCTTGGGATCCTTCATGCTCAAGGTTAGTGATCAGATACTTGTTAATCCTCTGACCAGCTGGGGAAATGATCAGCATCAGGGCATGAGGAAAACAGACTTCGGAAGCAGGCAGCCCTATGAGTTTCCCAAACCTGATGCAGCCACTCCTTGCCCTGTGACTCTGTGAACAGGGAGAGCAGTTAAACGAGGGGACAGGAGATAATGTGCGTTCAGCACACACTGCAGCCCAGCGCCTGGGACTTCCGGCGTAAAGGCAGAAGAATCCGGAATTCAGTGACATGATAGGAGTGCTCACCATCTGAGATGAGGTTAGGGCCTCTCTTAATCAACGCCTTCCTCGGACCTGAGAGAGGGAAGTGGCTTGAACCAAGCCCAGAGCATCCCCACAGGGCCTCTGTGGGGGCCTCAACTCGCCGGCTCTTAGGTGGCCCCCAATGTCCTTTGTGGGTCCTGTGCTTCTTTTCTCTTCCCTGGGCCAGCGGCTGCCTCCCCGCCTCATGGCCAACCAGCTGGATCTCCCAGCTCTGCATCCAAAGGGGAAACCTCTCTCAAGGAAGACTCACCGGCCCCTCAAGGCATTCCCCGAGGGGCCCTTAGTCAGCCCACTTCGCAACTCCCTTCCAATCTCATCTTACCACTGACCGCATCCCCCAAGAGCAGGAATGCCAGACCAAGGGAGCAGGAGTGGGGATTTTAAAAAGAAGAAGAAAAGAAAGGTGCTCCTGTTTCCAGAGAACCTCTCTACACAGCACAGAGCAGCCCCTTCCTCCTGCATCTCCATCTGGTTGCTACTGGCAACCAGGCAATCATATTTTTCTAGTCCCAGATATAATCATCATAATCAATATAGGGTATTTATCCCACTTCTGGGTTTCAGGGAACTCAAAGCTTTTTCACACCTATTATTCTTTCTTCACGAACACGGGGGAGACACGGGGAGGGAGAAGTGTGCATGTGGGGGTTCGGTGGGGAAGCACTGAGCCACCGCCTCTATTTAACAGATGGAAAAACGGAGGAAAGGAGGGAGATGAGAAAAGCAGCCCCGAAGCACTGCTCACGAGAAGCGAGTATGGTTAATAGTAATGAGCAGGAGAAACATGTGTCTTTTACAAATAATCTCTCAATTACTTCTCCCTGAGAAGGAGGCTTGTTTCACTTATACAGATGAAACCGGAAAGATCGAGTGACGTGTCCAAAGGCACACACCTAGAAATGGAATTGCTGAAACTCAAACATTTTTGAGTCCTGCTTCCCGTGTTTCTCCCCATGGTACCCCTGCAAAGTATCCTAATGCACAGAGTTAGCCCGCCTCTTCTATGCACGGCTATCACCCCACAGTAAATGCTCATCATTCCACCACATGCTCTTACATCGGTAATTCTTCTCTCGAATGCTGGTCAATACTGGTACCAAGTGGGCAATGGCAACAAAAATAACAAGACTGAGCCATTTGACGGGCTTGGCAAACTCAGAAGTTTTATTTAATTTCCAAATTGCTATGGACATGCCCTCACCAGAGTAAAAATTTTGAGGGGAAAAAAAATCTTTTTGACTTGTGAGATCATTCATCACTTTGACAACCCTGTGATGTTACCTGTTACTACAGCAACTGGTTTGATGTCACCCTTTTATGTAGCAACTGAAGTGATGCTAGAGACATGCCTTTGGGGTCCCTGAAGTAGATGAGGCCCACCCTAAACACCTTCCATCCTCAACACCAGCAAAGGCTTTGGTGCCCATTTTGCTAGTCAGTGCGGAAACATGGGTGGCCCGAGGTAAAGGACAACAAATAAAATACACCTGAAAGAGGAAACATGTGACCATGGGCAGAACCATTCTAAATAGGATGTTTTTCTGAGTTTTATGCTTAGCATTCATTTCCCTTTGGAGACAGCACAAAGAGCACTGCAGTAAGAGGGCGGCTGGCTTGCCTCCGAAGCTTCCTCTATGTTCTCAGAACAGAAAATCAGCTGGCCATTTTCCTAACTTAGAGTGAGGCATTTTACTGCTTGGAAGGAAGGGCCCCTAGACAGAGGTGCCCACTTGTGGTACCCCAGACCTCCTGAGAAGGAGACGAATGGAGGCGGGCGTCCCTCGTTTCCCTAATATCCCATTTAGCAATCTCCATATTCTAGAAAGAACTGCCATATTGGGAAGTTCGCTCCATACCCTCACTCTATGCAATAGAATAGGCAGAGAAGGAAAATGAGAAATAAAAGTGCCCCACATGCTAGAACCCGGGCTAAGGACACAAAGAAGGAAAAGTTGAAGACCCAGAGCCCTAGAGATGATGACCAGCGTCACCCAATGGATGAAGGTTTGTTCAGCACCTTCTAGTCCAACTACTGTGTAATTGCTCCAACCTGGACCTTTAACCTGGGCTGGTCTGCCCACCACCATGCAGCCTTACCTGACTCCAGGGACTCCAGCCACCTTTGCTCCTCCCTCCCCTTCTGCTCTTATGTCTCCTTAGCGCCTGACATTTTGCTCTTGTCTCCTATTTCCCATCCCCAGCTCCCTCACTGGCATCTGATTTGGCACTCGCAGCATTGAATTTCAGTGCTTCTTTTTGGCCACAGCTTGCAGTCAACCCCGTTCCATGGTTTTCTGGCTACTTAGGGTGCCTGCATCACTTGTCCCTGGGGCCCAGCCCACATTAGCCAGCCTGGCTGGCATCTCTGCCATACCTCTTCCCACGGTGGGAGGCAAAGAGGGAGAACAGGTGGGTGAACATGCTGTAGGCACTTTGCACTCTCTCCCAGAAATTTTTAAAAACTCAAACTTAGAAATTCAGATTTTCTACAACATGGGCGAGTTTGGGGCTCTTCTCAAGTCCTGCTGTTCCAACTCTGTCTTGCAGTAGATTCCCAGCAATAAGACTTGCTCCCTTCCAAGCAGTTTGCCACCTGTTGTCTCCTCTTAGCCTCCCAATATCCTTGAGATGGATCAAGGGACATGATCACACGATCCCCATTTTGTGGCATTCAGGGACACTGAGGCACACAGCCCATGAAGAATGCTATGCTGAATTAGAGTGGCAGGCTGTGCTGGGCTCTGACCACCTTCAGCTGCATGAGCAGGACTCCGACTAGTGCAGGTGTAGGGCAGTTAGAGGATGAGTCTACCGTGCAGATGGAACACTTGAGCACCCCTGTGTTTCTGGCCCTGCGGGTAGCGATAACCAAGGTCCCACTCTGAGTTTTCACCCAGCACGGAGATCCCAAGTCCACCTCCTCCTCCCAGGTGCTCTGCTGTCAGGCCACTACTGGGGAGCATGCGGAGCTGAGGCTCAGCTTCTGGGCCCACCCATGCATGAAGGGCACTTCTCAGGACCTGTCTACACTTCTGGCATCTGGACACACCAGCCTGTATCTCTGGGATTCTAGAAGGAAGAGCACGTGTCCTGCCTCGGGCTTCCGGGCCACGCAGGGCCACATTCTCATTCAGAAGGGTGGCTGTATGGCAGAGTCTGGCCGAGATCCACGGTCCTCATTCTCGGTTGTGGACCCATAAACTCCTACCAAACATGTAGCTGTAGCCTCGGGGGAAAAACAAGGAAGGAAGGAAAATAACCAAGGTGGGGAGAGGGGAGAGATTCTGAAATCTGGACAACATCAAGAGCCGGTTTCCATGACAACCGCTCCTTATTACAGTTGCTCAAACTGCAGCCTGTTCTAATCAGCGCGGTCTATGGAGCCTTTGGTCCCAGTCCGTGAATGCCCCCACCTGCCCAGGCAGGAGGACCCCCAACACTCTCCGAGGGCCCCGCTCTCCCAGGAGGGGTGAGGCCCGTTGGGGAAAGGAGGATGGGGGTAAAGAATGTGGGAAGTAGAAGAAGACCTAGTTGGGAGCCCAGGCTGACACAAGTGTGGGAATTGTGTGTGTGCGTTCGTGCGTGCACGTGCATGTCAGGGGATGATTATCTTTGCACGGGGAAGCCTCTGAGCACGTGGGTGACATGTTACAGCTCCCGGCCATCATGCCGGTATGGCTACCTGTGGGCATGTCACCTGAGCCTGTCTGCATCTCTCTTCCTCCTTTCTGACACCTTGGAATACTCTCTTCTCTTGCAAAGCTCTAGGCAGAAGGCCACAGGCTCATGCCCAAAAGGCAAAGGCAGGGTCAGTGCCCAGTGGAAAGCAGGCACTGGCAGCTTCCTGCCATTTCTCAGTGAGTTGGGACGAGAGAAGAATCGCACTGATGCTCTCTAGAGTTACGCTGAAGTGGAGGGGTTATGGCTCAGGGACGCCCTACACAGACTCCAGCCAGACTCCTCAAGTTCCCAGAAAATGATTGGTGACTTGCGGGTTTTCCTCCAATCCACAGATGGGGCCTGGGAGGCAAACAACTTGTCAAAGTCACCCACTGGGTCTGGTGTCGGCCTGGAGATGCAGTCCCCAGAAAACTGAACCCCCCTCTGCTCACTCAGAGCTGCCCTCTCCCTCCTCCTATGCCCGTCTGGCAATCACCCAAACACGCCGCAAATCAGATGACATATGACACGCCACACTCCGTCCTGCTCTGAAGGGAGTCCGTCTAGGGGGACAAGGGATCTGGTTTATATTTTAAGCAGTTAGAGTAAAAAAACGGGGGGCTGATGAGGTAAGGCCATGGCAGTGAACACCGTGCAGCTGTCTGGGATAATTACATGGCCTAGCCATCCTGGAGCCGGGGGGGGTGGGGCACAGGGGACGGCTTGCCCCCTAGATGATGAGTGTGGGGATGGAGCCAAGTCAGCTTCAGGGACTCCAGCCCTCCACCTGCACCCTAGCTCCAAGTGTCCCGGCCGCTCCTGGAGACCCAAGACAAGGAGCAAGCAGGGTGAAAGAGCCCCCATCAGACAAGATGATCATTTCCCCAATTTCCAGCCCTTGGAGAGTCTCAGGGAAAACCTTCAATTCAATGCCCCACCTAACTTGCTACATGGAGAAACCAAGGTCCTGAATTTCAGCTGATGGCTGACCACCCAGGAGACATGGGGAGACCAAAAATCAGCACAGGACAGAAATTAACGAAAAGGTCACTGAACAGGAGAGGGGGGGAGGGTGAGGCTTGTGTGCCACAAGCTAGGAATGACCCACTAAAATCCCCAGCTGCTCCCTCCAGCTGGGATGTGGTTCTATGCAGTGGCTTCACGGCTGCCATAGTCCACAGACAGAGGTGGGAGTTTCAGGGCTTGAGGTCACTTGGACTATTGGCCGTTCACAGGCCACCACGGCAAGAGCTGTGTAGAGCTCCCTGGCTTGGATTTCACTGGGCTTGCTGCCCACAGTGCCCCCTGAATGCTCCATCTTATGCAAGTGTTACTTGTTCAGGAATGATGCCCATCGAGACTTTGGACCCAACGTCACGGATGCAGAAGAGGATTCCTTCAGGGTTCCTTCTTCCTGTTTCCCTGAGTCCTCAGATGAAAGAGACTACTAGCTGTCCCTGTGAAAAAGAGAACCCAGTTCAGGTGACCCACCAACTGGTATTGCATGTCTGTTTTGCAGGGTTTTTGCAGGGTGGGTGGTTATTTGTTTGTTTTGGTAATCTCTACACCCAACTTGGGGCTCGAACTAACACCCTGAGATCAAGAGTCACGTGCTCTACCTACTGAGCCAACTGGGCGCCCTATTGCATGTCCCTTTTGCTCTTCAACGAGACTCTCCAGAAGCACAAAGGTCAGGATATGGAGCATAAAAAGTCAAATCCTAAAAAGCACAGATCTTTGCCGACAGCCAGAAAGTAGCTCACTGCCTCTCCCCTTCATGGTCCTGAACTCAAACCGTTAGAAGACGCGATGAAGCTGATTTCTGAGGGGGGCAGAGATCTAGCAGGGAGGGATGTGATCACAGCGTGTGCAGGTGTGTGCATGCACATGCACACGTTCTCACAAAGGAAACCACAACCATTGGAGTGCGGGTGTACATGTGAAAGTTGGGGGCCCTGCATCAGCAATGGCGCAGAATGGGAAGAGAGCTGCTTCTGAGTGAAAAGAGAAAACCCCGCCAGATCTGTGCCTCTACACCAAGAGACCCTTAGGCCGCCATGCCCTGATTGATCTCTTCAGACTCCTCTTGTTCTCTTAACACAAGGCAGACAGAGATCTCCCTCATCTCTCCCTCCCCGGGCTGACCCATGCCACTCAGTACACACAACCTGAAAATACAGAAAAACCCAGAAGCTGCAGCCAGGATGAGGCATGCACGCCAACACAGTCGCTCCCAGCACCCTGAGCCGTGTCTAGGTGAGTGGAGAGAGAGCAGCCTGACAGCGGAGGTCACTCAGTCACACACAAAGGGAGCACAAAGGGGAGTAGGTAAGAGCGAACGCAAAGCCAAGGGTTCAGGGAGGGGAAGGCTGGGGGTGAGGCAAAGGTTGGTGGCCAGAGCCACATCGAGTGTGTGGTCGCCAATTGTAGGAGTAGGAAAAGAAGTCATTCTTGACCTGGGGCCCTCCGTGGGGAGGCTATGGCTTTGGGACCCTCTACAAGGAAACCTCAGCCCAACCGACAAACATACAGCCACATACCATGCCAAAAGCACGCCCTCACAACTTGAGATTAAGTGGTTAAGGCCACAGACCCTAGTTAAATCGTGAGCACTTGGAGTTTTGATTTTCTCATCCAGGAGATGGAGGCAGTATTAAGACACTCTTTCCCAGAGCTGCTTTTATGATATCATCCACAGATAAAGCATGGGGCGCAGTGCCTAGCGTACACTAGGTGCTCAATAAACATTCATTTGTTTTATTGTTTTCCAGCCCCCCATCAAAGGTCTAAAATGAGGCAGCAAAACTAGGGGAGTATCAGATGCATAATGTTACTATTTCCAACCCAGCTATGGTTCCCGTTACCCAGGTAAACATGCAAATGCATCCTTTCTGACCACACAAGGAATAATCGCATAGAATGATAACTGTAGCCAGATAATCGCAACATTAGTTCAACATAGATTTCAAAGTGTCATATAGTAGAATGGTAAAGCAAAGATTCTGATGTCAAACCTTGGCAGTAACCCATAGTGGCCACTTGCCAGCCATTAGCCTGGATTAGCCCAACGCCCAACATTGACAAACAATCTGAGAGATGCTTTTAAAAAATACAATTCTGGGGGTGCCTGGGTGGCTCTGTTGGTTAAACGTCTGCCTTCGGCTCAGGTCATGATCCCAGGATCCTGGGATCGAGTCCCGCATCGGGCTCCCTGCTCAGCGGGGAGTCTGCTTCTCCCTCTGCTTCTCTCTCTCTCTCTGTCTCTCATGAAAAATAAATAAAATCTTAAAAAAATACAATTCTGTATAGCTTTCGATGTGCTTAATATTGACAACTCTTTTCCTGGTTTAATGGTTTTTTTTTTTTTTTCAATCTTCCTTATGACTGATTGTAAGCATATCAAAACAAAAGCTTTGTCCCAAATCAGCCAGCCACCGCCGGACAGTAAGTCATCGAAAGGCTTTTAAGGGAGGGTGTCTAAGGTTTAATGAGCCATGACTCTAGGAAGCATGTGGACATATTAATTCTTCAACCGGCATTGAGATGAACTGGCATGTCCGTGTTAAACCCTTTATCCTGGGCAGCAAGCTATAACCTGCAATTACTACCACATATAACATGTTTTACTATCGGCAAGAATGTTAACCGACTCTGGTGGATTCAGCCGCCCTGGTATCATTCAAGAACTGCAGTTCTTGTTTTATCTTTGGCCTGGAGGGAACTAAGAAGCAAAAAAGAGTCTCCACCACATCCAGCTGCCCTGACACTTGAGGCTCACTGGCAGGTGCCGGAGTTTCAGACATATGGCCCACAGATGCAGAATCCCCTTGCTCATGCTCAGCTATCGTGAAGGCCAGCCCCTTAGAAAGAAGTCACCTCTGGAAGCCTCTGGAGATCCTCCAGACTGTCTGCAGACAGGTCTCCCAGAATGTGTGACCATCCATGCTTTAGAAAACATGAATAAGTAATGTATTTGGTTACCCATATAACACACACACGCATCTATACACACACATATACATACATATGCATCAGTCTATGCATATGCAAATATTCAATGCATGACTCCATCCTTATTCACCTTAGGTAACACATTTGGTAGAGATGTTTGTTGGGGGGAGAGGGGCATTTTCTGCTCAAACAACTTCTGGAACCCGAACATTTGGAAACCACTGGTTAAACAGGCAAGCCCTGAACTCCGAGGCACATGCAATAGGTGATCAACCAAACTTTGTGGCAGTAATTCTTTCTGTTCTCGCTTCCCTTTCCCTAAAGCCCCTAGCAACTGTTTAAATACACAGGTCCCCCCCCCCTTTTTTTTTACCTGTGGTCCTCCAGGCCCTACCAATTGGGAGATTACCAGGGTGAGAAGCATCTGGTTCTTGGCCTCAGAAAATGTCCTAAAGCTGAATGAGCAGTGTGGTGCTTTCTGAAGCTTTATGGGATTAGGATAATGTGCTTCTGTCTAGTTAATTGGAAAACCTTACTCTGTGGGTTGTGTGTGTGTGTGTGCGTGTGTGGTGTGTGCATGCATGTGCATGGGGCTGTGTGGGCTTGTGCCCTACTGCCATAGAACACACTTTCATCTTTATAGGAATCAGTTACATCCTCCCATTTCCCCACAACGACGCAACTACAAAAGTCGTGGGCTTCAGTCTGCAGGAAAATGCCAGGATCCCTGTATTCCAAAAGGGAGGCTTGGTTTCCCTTCCCTACTGTCTTGCACAGACAGACAAATACCTGGAGGGCAGGTCACAGCTCTTTGAGGTGGCTGCCTCTCACATGCAGGTGTCAAATCACGCCGGATGGACACAACACAGCAAACAACACTAAGACATGCACCCGGCAACTTTTGAAAGTACACTCTCCCCACCCCAAGTCCCGCCTGCCTTCCCCAGCGTGCACTGCTGTCTTTAAACTAACCATCCTGAAACCGCTTAAAAGAGCCTGACAGGTAATTTATTCTGTGGCAGAGGATAGCAATTTCACTGTCCAGAGGCAAGATCCCCAACTGCATCAGAAAATCCATCCACTCATGGAAACAGGCTTAATATGATAACAATTCCAAGGGTGTGTGGGCGTAATTCTTTCTGCTCTTTCTCCCTTTCCCTAAAGCTGCTAGCAAATGTTTTTACACAGTGTCTTTTTTTAAAGGCCCTCCAATGAACCTCCATAGAATAAATCAAATATTTCACCATGAAGGGTGATTATCAGGGACTTGTTTGTGGAAAGAGCCAACTATACTGGGGTCAGGGCCTCACGGCTGCTACGGGATTTTTGCCCATAAGTAGAATGTTTCTAAAATTGTGTCTGACTCTCTTTGCAGCAGCCCGACTGGGCTTTACAGGGCTTCACTGGGCACCTGGTAGAGAAGGGAACAAGGCACAACAAAGGCTGATAAGCAGGGCGACACGTGCTTCCAGACGCAGAACCAAGATGGCTAATATGCTGATTTTTCCAAAATATTCTGACAGCTATTCTCACACTTTATTTCCTAAAATTCATGTAAGGTAAAGAGGGTGAGCATTCCATTATTATTTCTATTTTATATATGGAAAAATCTAAGGCTTGGAGTACCAAAGACTCACCTTCTTTAACCCTATCACAGGAATGGTGGACCCCAACATCATGGCCTGTCTACATTCACATGGTGAGTTTCCATCAGAGACAGAGCTAGAACCTCTGTCTCCCAACTCAGCCATAGACAATGCCCCCCACCTCCCCCACAGCTAGCTTCTGCCCCATGAGACAGCACCTCACCTGCCTTGCACAAAATGCATATTCTGAAAGTGATTTCTAAACACGGCTTTGTCACTGGGCTTGCCGTGTGATCCTAGACAAGATGCTTCCCTTTACACTGTTTTAGAAGACCCATCTGTAAGTGGGGCTGGGAGCTCCTCAGGCCACAGTTAATTCTTTCTGAGTTCACAGTGTCCAGCACAGGGCCTGGTCTAGCATGTGTCCTCCCTACGTGCTCAACTGAACTGAACTGAGAATACCCACAGAAATCTCTTACCTCCCACTGACAGCCCCAAGTGAGGAACACATGCTCAGAAGCACAGGACACTGCCCATGGATCCCAAGCTTGTAGAACAGTAGCATGTCTGGGGCACCTGAGTGGCTCAGTTGGTTAAGCGTCTACTTTCGGCTCAGGTCATGATCCCGGAGTCCCAGGATCGAGTTCCATGTCGAGCCCCATGTCCGGCTCCCTGCTCAGTGCGGAGTCTGTTCTCCCTCTCCCTCTGCCCCTTCCCCGCTCCTTCTCTCTCTCTCTCTCTCAAATAAATAAAATCTTAAAAAAAAGAACGGTAGCTTGTCTGTGTGCTCAGGCCACCAAGATCTACCTTTTTAAATAGTAATGACCGGAATTATTTTTCAAGGTCTGCTTTTGGAGTTTATTCCATGCTTTTTGACATTTCATATTATATAT
This sequence comes from Eumetopias jubatus, assembly GCF_037043125.1. Classification (NCBI taxonomy): domain Eukaryota; kingdom Metazoa; phylum Chordata; class Mammalia; order Carnivora; family Otariidae; genus Eumetopias; species Eumetopias jubatus. The sequence continues at coordinate 88,214,554 of NW_028274820.1, forward strand.
ATATATAATTATATAAATTAGCATATATATATATATATCCTGACTATATTACTATATTATCCTGATTCTATGTGTATGTGTATATATATATATTTATAATATATATATATACACAATTTCTAAAATTGTGTCTGACTCTCTTTGCAGCAGCCGTTAAATATATATTGGGCATGATGCAGGGGTTTGACCTCTTTTGTAGGGACTGGCATGGCCTGGAGAGGTCAAACCCCTGCATCATGCCCCTATATATATATATACACACACACACATACACATATATATAAATATATATATATTTATATATATATATAAAACTCTCCTGACTATACCACATTTAAAAAGCCTATTCAGTCAAATAATAATCCTATTGCTTGGCCACCAGTCTGGGGAACAAAGATCTCTCAACAAGTGACTTGCCCAAGGCCAACAAAGCCTCAGTGTCAGAGAAGGGAGTTCCCGAAGGTAGACCCAGCTTAATGAGGCCAGAGGTCTGACTGGGCTGTGCTTGGAGGGCCCTTCAGGGCAAGGAGTGCCAACCGCTTTACAAAGCAGCATGTCACCAATTGCTTGTGGGAGTGACATTCCTGGCCTCAAGTCACCATCTATCAGAGACAGAGGTGAAAGGAGGCTCCAGACCCTAAATTGTCACACATGGCCTTCGGCAATGATCCAGGAGCAAAAGTGAGGACAAATCATGGCCCGAGGAGTGGAGAAAAAGTTACCAGGCAGGAGCAAAGAGCTGGCGATTAAAGGAACATGTTTGGTGTCACAAGCCTGGGTCTTGGGGCCCAGGCCCCCAGAGGTCCCAGATGACAGTGGGAGAGGTGAGTCTGCGGGTTTTAAGACTGCATGGAAGTAAACAGAGAAACAGAAAACAAAGGGCTTAAAAACCTGGAAAGATGGAAGGAAGCATCCCCCCAGCACCCAACCCATTTTCAGAAGTTTTAACAGATGTGCCTTCCACCCGCTTGCTTCTTGGGAGTGCCTCAAGATTTTTACTTTTCCTGAATGGGCAGCTTCCCTTGCCTCCTACGTTTTCTTTCTGGATTCTGATCTGCTGTTTCTCCATGGGATTCTTCCTGTTCTTTTTCATTTTTCTTTTAGATGCTGATCTTTGTCCTCCCAAATGTTGTTGCTCAGAGAAGGTCCCCTCTGCAAATTCATTTGATGCATTTAAGAAGCACTCCCCAAGCACCCACTGCGCCCCAGGCCCTGGGCTAAATCCCAGGCCTCCAGAGCTTATGATTTAGTATGAAAGGCAGGCATTAAGCAAGGAACCGAAAGCAATGCCTTTTGCCTCCTGAATCTTCTGGGTGGCTTCTTCCTGGAGTCCCTTGGACCTACCTTGCCCTGATCTGATGGACTTGAGGTTCTAGGTTGTAGGGACTGACTGGCATGGCCTGGAGAGGTCAAACCCCTGCATCATGCCCAAGGCTGGCTCACGTTGGGCAGGATGGTGTTAGTAAGGTCCTAGTGGCTGTTGATGGTGTTGGTTCTGACAGGTTGAGCCTCAGATGTCCCAGCTGTACACCTGACCACCACCCCAGGCTTCATCTCCTCGGTGGAGATGCCTAAAGTCCCAGGGACAGCAGACCTCTCCACTGCTTTCCACACTTTTGGTGTCTGTCGAGGCCCAGTGCCCCCAAATTCTGCTGTCTTGTCACACGGCAAGCCCAGTGACAAAGCCCCGGTGGAACTCCCTTCTCTGACACTGAGGCTTTGTTGGCCTTGGGCAAGTCACTTGTTGAGAGACCTCACCCGGAAGATATTCCTTTGCTGATGATCAGAGCCTGTCCTCTCCTCGTGGTTGTTTTCCTCCAGAAAAGGTAAATTCAATCAGTGGCATCATCTGTCTTCCCCCGTGTTCCCTTTGGAGGAGCATTCCTGTCTCCTGGGCTGCTTGTGAACACATTCTAAAGTCCCAAGCCTTGAGAAAGAGGGGTCTTGCTACCCGAAGTTAAAGTCAGCTGGGCAATTTTCTTCCCAGAACCCAATTCTACTGACTCTCTGCATATGATTTTTTTTCCCTCCGAATGGTAAGACAGACTGATGATTTCATGATGGTGACTTCCATGCCCTCTCTGCCTGGATGTGTCTCGTGTCGATTTCTAGCCGGCAGTGGGCCCACGCTCTATTCCCCTGCACGTGCTCAGTCAGTAGGAATCAAGGGTGGTGATGAAGATGCTGCTGGTGGTCATGGCCACATTCCCCCTGGATTGGTCTGCACTCAGCCTTCCTTTAGATATGTCCCTCTTAATTAACCTCATGTCTATATCTTTTCTTCATTACATGTAAGGGAAAATATTGTCACTGAAGGATTTAGCAGAGAAAATTTCCAAAGACCAACATGGAGCATCTCCAGGGTTCCCCTTCATTTTCTAAATTGGCACTTCTCTCAAATTAAAACGAATCTGGCATCGCTTCTTTTTAAAAAATGTGTGCTTCCATTCCAGGAAACACAATAATAGACAGATCCTATCAATGAGCAGAGAGAAGACCACAGACCCATTCAAGTCCCAGCGTTCCATGTGCTGAAACAGGCATCCACTGGGCCACACATCCCTTCTGTGAACTCCAGGGGACCCCCTTACCCTGTTCCTTCACCCCAAATGCCCTGCTTCCAAATGCAACCAGATCTAAAACATTTAGGTGAACTTAAGAGCATTCTCTTGCTAAATTTTGGCCCTCGTTAATACATTTTTTTCTAGAATCTGAAACTTTTATTTTGAAATTCTCTCCCACACATACTTTTCTTCTTCAGTTTGGAAATCGAACCAAACACTTACCTCACCCTCTTTGCAATGCCCTTTTTCTCAGATATATTTTCAGGAATTAACTCCCTTCTGGACAACGAGGCCCATATGCTGCATTTTGAGCATCCTGAGCGACAGGTGGCATCTGGTAAAGGGACATAAGTTCCAGGAACCCCACGAGGCCTGGTGCACATCTGTGTGAAGGTTTATGTTGGTGTGATGTGGAATGGATTGTCAGGTTTGAGTGAGGCTGTGCCTATCAGTGGGGAGGCACTGATCATTGGGCCACACATATGTTCTGCCTTGCCCACATTTCAGGACTCTGTTGTTCACCACCTACAGAGTGGCCATGCTAATTCATTTTTCTAGAAGCCCAGAAGAACCTGACAGTCACCATCTCTGCTCCCACACAGGGAAAACTAGCACCATCAGGCCCATTAAAGGACCTCTCCTTAAGCTTGGTTCTCATTAACTTGCTGATCCCGGCCAACCATATCACCTCATGACATCTACCCTTATACCTGGAGTCTAATAGCCCAAACCTGTCACCTGCCCCTTCTTCTGTTATTTCTGAAGCAGGTGAGAAGAGTTTTGTCTGGGGTAACTCATACCAAACCATCTGATTTTCTCTCTCAAGTTTTTGGAGCCCTCTCCTCGTGACCGCTGAATAGACATGCCTCCACTCATTCAGCTCTCACCAGAGCCCCTGTGGGGCATCCATGGAACACACCTCAGACACAGATACATCTAGCTGCCTATTGCCGTGGGTGACAGTACATAAATGACGTATCTCCACAGTGTGAAGCAGCAATTATTGTATTATCTTAGTCTATTTGGGCTACTATAACAAAATATCATAGACTGAATGGCTTATAAACTATACAAATTTCTCTCTCACAGCTGTGGCTGAGAAGTTCAAGGTCAAGGCAGTAGCAGATTCACTGGTGAGAGCCCGCTTCCTGGGTCATAGGCAGCCCTCTCCTTGCTGTGTCCTCATAAGGCAGAAGGGGCCAGGGAGCTCTGTAGGGCCTCTTTTATGAGGACACTACTCTCATTCATGAGGGCTCCACCCTCATGACCTAATTGCCTCCCCAAAGCTCCATGTCCACATACCACTACATTAGAGATTGGCTTTCAACTTATGAATTTTGGGCACGGTGGGGAGGGGGGCACACAAATATTTATTCTGTAGCACACATCACCCCTACAAACCTGGGACACTCACTTCTGAAGAGATAATGGCATTTTTTTTTATTATTATGTTATGTTAGTCACCATACATTACATCATTAGTTTTTGATGTAGTGTTTCATGATTCATTGTTAGCGTATAACACCCAGTGCTCCACGGAGAATGTGCCCTCTTTAATACCCATCACCAGGCTAACCCATCCCCCCACCCCCTCCCCTCTAGAACCCTCAGTTTGTTTCTCAGAGTCCATAGTCTCTCATGGTTCCTCTCCCCCTCCGATTTCCCCCCCTTCATTCTTCCCCTCCTGCTATCATCTTCTTCTTCTTCTTCTTTTTTTAACATATAATGTATTATTTGTTTCAGAGGTACAGATCTGTGATTCAACAGTCTTGCACAATTCACAGCGCTCACCATAGCACATACCCTCCCCAATGTCTATCACCCAGCCACCCCATCCCTCCCACCCCCCCCACCACTCCAGCAACCCTCAGTTTGTTTCCTGAGATTAAGAATTCCTCATATCAGTGAGGTCATATGATACATGTCTTTCTCTGATTGACTTATTTCACTCAGCATAATACCCTCCAGTTCCATGAGATAATGGCATTTTTCACACCCAAAATGCTTTGAAAATTTGCCAGGTTGTCAATAGAGGGCAAATATATGGTTTGGAAAATCTTGCCTGATCGCGTGGCCAAACCATTCAAGGACCTCACTTCTCTGTCTATAAGGAGAGAAAGAAAAACATGAAAACGAAATTCTGGGGATCTTCTCAGAGTTTGTGCTGACCCCCTGCAGCGGGATGGGGTGCTCTGAGTGGTCCTGAAGGATGGCAGGAAGTTCTTCTCACTGGGAACGCTGCCGGGCTCTCCCTGAGAGAGAGATTCTGCCTTCTGATATGGTTGACATAGTCTCTTAGGCTCACATGATAAGCTGGTAAAAATCAAGGCCATGTTTATAGGGGAAAAACTCCCAGGTACCTCTTGATGAAGGGGATTGTTTGCCCAGGTCTGAAAGCTGAGTTATCTCCCTGATGGGTCCACCTCAGCTCTGCACTATGTTAAGAAGAGCACACCAGCTCAGATGGAGGAAGAGAAGGCCCTGGGTAGGACAACCACTGGGGAGAGGCCAACATGGGCAGGTGTAGTCTCGGGCATAACTAGTCAAACTAATTCCCCATCTCCCTAAACCATAAATGAACAACAGTATGAATTCCTTACAGTTGTTAATGGTTAAATGAGATAATGCAGGTAGCCTGCTCAAATCAGAGACTACATGTCATACATGTCAGTAAAGGTTAGCTAAGAACAACAGACCTTTCCAGAACTCCTTGCATTTCACCCCCGCAATAGCCTGCTGAACTGGGCACAATTACCATCACTTCACACACAAGGAAGTCCAGACCCTGTGCTATTAAATGTCTGTCCCACATTGTACAGCTAGAAGGAGATTTGAAAGCAGGAGTAGAGGAGATTGGAATGTGTTGGTTCCATCAGAGAGGCCCAGAGAAGAAACCCAGTGAAGGCCCTGACAAGGCCTGGATGGTGACATCTGGGCTCCAACCTCTCCATCTTGTTCAGCCTCCTTCAGTCTGCCCCAAGGGGCAAAAGGAGTTAACTTTATGTACCAGGCACTATGATGGGTGTTTTAAGTAAGAAAATAAATAACAGCTGTTACCATATAGCAAGCAACAGGCTCTCCCAGTTACCTCATTTTATCCCCATGAAAGCCCTACCTGGTGGGTGTTCCTGATGGCCCCCTTTTCCAGAAAAGGAAATGAAGGAGCTGGAAGGTGAGGTAACTGCTCGGAGGCCACCCGAGGAGTACGTGGCAAGTTTGGGCTTGCAGCCTCAGGCTGGCCGGTCTGGGTGCCCTTTCTCTTGGCAGCAGGACCACAGTGGACACAGATACCTCTGAATTCCTCAGCAGGCCTGTGCCTGGACCTTCCATCCCTCCCTTCCTCTCTCCACCCACCCGCATCCATCATGTGCATTTTCATTAGACATCTTTGCCTGGTGATCTGTTGATTTGTTATATTAGAATTGCAAACAAATGCTCTCATTTCATCCTTCCATCCTCCCTCTCCTGCCCTCCTGGCATCTGGAATTCAGCATCGATTTTTCTGGTCCCGCTCCACTGCCTGATTGACATGTCTGGTTGATTTCCCCCTCAGAGACCTTCAGCTGGCTGGCCAGGTTCCCACCGGAGCTCAGAATGGAATAGCTCATCACCTGGAGAAGCTGAATTGGACTCTGCCCTCTTCCCCTGCTCACAGGTGCTCAGCACCCCCTAGACTTGGTTCCCATTATCCAGTTGATGGGTAGGCTCTCCTCCCTCAATCCTTCAGGGCTCTCAACTTGGAAGGGAATGAGAGGGAAACTGCAGGAAATAGGCATCCCTGTGAGGTGAGACCAGGTGTGTTCTGACCACCTAAGTACTGATGTTTTCAACAAGACCTGGTGAGTCTACGGCCATACCACCCTGAATGCACCCGATTTCGTCTCAACCAGACCTGGGGTAATTTGTCTTCTTGTGGATGAGGAAGGAGAGCAAGATGGATTGGAAGGTGTGAGGAAGATGGGCTCAGTGAAAGGGGTAGGAAGGTGACCAGGTTACCATCTTGCAAACAGAGGGGCCCTAGTCCCTTAGTCCATCAGAACACTTCACATAATTAAAAGTTTTCTAAAAACGCATTTAATAACCCTCAGAGGTCATCTAAGCCAGTCTTCTGTCCAGGTCATACAGCATAATTCAAAAAGATAGGCCTTTCTTCTAAGTTTAAAGACCCAAACAAGTGCACAGACCCTCTGTCTCTCTCAACGTTCAGTTTCTGCCTCTGATAATTATGTGGATTTCAAGGTACCAAATAGAGCTCCATTTTCTTCCCTGAATGTCGCATTCCCACTGGATGCCGCCCAGCAGGTGCTCAGCTGGTATTTCATGGAAGCCACCACTCTTCCAATAAGATCTGGACCAAGGGCTCCATGAAGCGGTTACTGACGACCAGATCCACAGGGTGATTGGAGCCGACAGTGGTGGGCTAGAGCCAGATGTTGCCAGCTCAGGACAGCTGATTATTACTTGTTTAGGAATTTTGTGGTCTGGTTGTTAAAGCAGCTTGAGCTCACCACAGTGGTACTGACACCACAGAAATTGGCATATGCTATAAATGAGGGCTTCCCCCCCACCCCAGAGAACGGGAGGTTTATTGAAAAGGGTGTCCATTCATGTGGTCAGCTTAGACAGAGGCAGAGGACACAGGAAGTGTGGAACAAGGTGGAAGAGATGGAGGGAAGTAAGGAATCCACGCTCTTTGATCTCTTGGCAAGAGCAACCTCCAATCAGACAACCACACCTCCTCATCTCCTAACGAGACACAACCTCATTCCCTCAGCACCCATATGTCACTTATTCCCTGATGAAAACAGTCATTGGTCATGTTTTCAGACCGAGAATGGAAAAAGGTGAAGAGATATAAGGGACTCTGGATTCTCTAATTTCTTAGAAACCATGAATTGGAGGTATATAAGAATAGCAAAGAGCTCTTAACCAGACACGGAATTCTTGATGCACATTTATACATAGCCCAGCCATGGTTCTCTCCGGCTATTCCTTCTATAAATGTTTATTCTTCTCAGCTAACTGATGAGCTCATCAGAGCAGAGATCGTGCCTTTTATTTCTTATAGTACCTGGTAAGATACTGAAGACATAACAGGTAATTCACAAATATTTGGTTTATTCATTGAATTGCTTTGAACTGAAGTGAATTGGTGGCAAATCTCTCGCTTATGATCAGAGGTCAACCCTTCTCAAATCTTTTTCCTCCAGCGAAGTGAAAAATCAGCTGCTGGATAGACAGATACTTGGTTAGGCATAAGCTTGACCTTGTCACTTCATTTGGGCTTGTGCCTAGGGCTCTCTACCTCATTCCTACATTGCACAGTTGACTGTTTTCCTTCTCCATAGTTTCCCAGGCTTCTGGCCCCTTACTCAGAGCCATATGGTTTGAGATTGCGGGTCTTAGGTAACCTGGCAACTTGGTCCCTGACAATGTTTGACTCTGCACCTAGAACACCCACAAATAAGAACAATGCAAAGTCCAGCCAGCCAAGAATTGTTGACAGGTTCAGAAGCTAGGAGGAGCCATCTCCCCAAAACTCCTGCCTGATCAATGTTTCTCACCACAGTTAATCCATTTCAGGGGAACCAGTGCCCAGGGAAATTAAGGGACACATGCTGGTCTCATGGCCCCAGCTCTGCTCCTACCAAGGGGTGAGAAGGCCAATGCCCCTCATGTGGAAATCTGTCCTTCTCTGAGTCCCCTGTCACAAGTGACTACCTCCACTTGTCACGCCTCTCCATCTTACCCTAAGAGCTTCACCCATAACCAGAAGCAAGGCTCACTCCATCTGCTGGACAAGAGGCCAAGTTTGCTGAGGGGGGTGCTGTCTCTAAGGGGAGGCCTGTCCTCCCCAATCTAGTGGCTGAAGTCCAGGCTGCTCCCACACAAAGCTGCCAGTGGGGGTTCACCTTGTAAGGGCCAAGACCTCACTGAGAATCTTCTCAAAAATTCTGGAAAATGCTCACTCATCCACTGTTTTTTATGGACAACTTCATAGAGTTGATCAACTTCCAAAAGCCCAGAGGGGGGCCCCAGGCCAATGACTCCAGATTAAGGACACCGGATGAAGTGCTTCTTAGTCACATTGTCCATTTCCTTCCTGGACACCCACTCCTGTTTTTCGTCTTGAATCCCTTCCCTCCTCCAGGAAGGAAGATGACTGTTCCATAGGGTCCCTCCACATTACAGATGAACTGGCATCCATAGAGGCTGTGTAAGTAGATCAGGCTCACACAGTAAGTTACTAAGAGAGATGGGGCTGGAATGCAGGTCCGGGCGGCTGTGGTTCTCTCTGGCGCTTGGAGCAGCTATGTAATGCTTCTATATAATGCTTCTACGTCATGTAGCTCTCACCAGCCTCAGAAACAACCCTAGCAAAACCCTGACCTTCCACGTCTCCCCAGCAAGGGGTGTGCACCAAGGTTTCCAAAGGGAAGGGAGTACGCCTTCTGGGGAGCAGGTAGGTCTTCCCACAAAGGTAGGTAGGACAACTGAGCAGCTCTGTGTCTGTCCTGGGATGACATATGGAGCACTGATGCCCTAAGTGCCTCTGACACACCAACTCCACTGTTAATGGGGCAGCTCTAACTGCCCGTTAATTTCATTATTGTTCTATCAGCAGCGAGTGGTCATGCTCACTTCACTCCCCCTCCCCAACTCTTCCATTGGCCACTGAGGAGAGTTGCTCCCCACAGGGTGGCTGTAGGGACCAGAGATATTTGGGGGACCAGAAAGGATGTCCCTCCCCTCAGTGCAGCCCCCTTGGAGCTGGAGGAAACTGCTCAGCCTGCCCTAGAGCCAATGGCCAATGAGTAGACGTGCTGTCCCCTTGGACTTGTAACCTCCACAGAAAGCCTCTCATCCCTCTCTCTGAAATTCCAGAATAATCTCTGCATGTTCCTGAGTTAGGGTGCTGTTCCACTCTGGCCTGGAGCTAACTCTGGGCAAGTTGGAAAACCAGGGCAGCCCAGGCGGGCAAGTCGGATCCTCGGCCTCTCACTTCAGTGCTCAGTCCTTGAGCACTCTACCACCCAAGGCTTAGAAGCCTCAAAAATGAGATGACTCAAGCCTAAAGATTCCCAGGCTATGTTCTCTTTTGTCTCCCCATGCTCGAGGTATGGGTTGTCTTCGTTGCTAACTCAGGGTAGGTCCTGGCTCACCAACACCCACCCTCTCTTTCTTTTTAAATGGCAGTTGACCAGACCTCCAAGAGACCTTGGGTAAGAAAGGCAAGGCTTTCTGTAAGGATAGACAGTTCCAGCCCTTAGACAGTTGGGGAAATTTATAATACATGGCAATACACAGGTATAGAACAAATATTAAGCAACCTTGAAGCTTATTCCGAAATCAAAATTTTAAAGAGGGCTTTCTTGCACTGACCTGCAGCAAGAAAAAAACTTTCTTTTTTTTTTTTTGCAAGGGGGAGGAGAGGCTTATATTTTGTTGTTCTCTGTGCCTGATGCGCCATGTGTGGAGAAAATAGTGGGGTAAGCAGTCAAGGGCATAGCTTAAGAGAAGAAGGAGGGGACAGCGTGGTTCCTGGACCCAGGGGGACTCCAGGAAGGGAAGGCCTGGCCAGGCCCTTTAAGACAGAGTGAGAACGAGCTCACACTCTTCAGCTGCGTCAGTGGCCCAGCACCGACTGCGCATACCAGGCTGAGATCTGCACCCACGCACAGGGGTGCGATGCGGGGCTGTTCAAGTTTCTTATAGCAATGACCTTCCTTGAGATGACAGTCCATGAGCCTCCTTTTCCTAAATCAAGAAACCTCCTGTTTCTCTCAGGCTTAGTATAGACCTTCTTCCGAAATGGGGCTCAAAGACCCAGACACCGAAATTTGACATCATTTACTGCCCACTTCCTTCCTCAACAGCCCCTTCCCCATCCCCAAAAGGCATGTTGGAAGGACACACACGAGATTCTTGGCCTTTTCTCTTGGAGTAGTCACAGGTTTATTTTTGTCTCAAGTCTTGGCTGAGCTTGGGGAGTTAGAGTAAAGGCAAGAAGATGTTTTCCTCCCCTGCTTTGACTGAGGGGGAACGTTTCCAGAAGAACCTGGAATGCAGTTATCTGTCATCCTCTGCCCCAGCAAGGCATCCTGGCGCCAGCAGCCAGAGAGGAAAGAGGCAGGAATGAAAGGCCAGGCTTCTGCCTCTCACTGCCACATCCCACCCACCACATTTCAAGCTCCTCAGGCCTTCCCAGCCCAGGAAGCCAGGAGCATGCCCACCTCTCCCAAGCACACGTCGGCAGGACTCCAAAGGCATGGGTAAAAAAGAAGATGCTGTAACACTGAAAACAACAAGGGTGTCCACATGGTGCCGGGCCGTCCGGAAAGACAGGGCACGGGCCAAGTCTCTAGTCCCAGATCCGTCCTGGAAAGAGTCATGAGAGAGCACTCACGCACTATGATGGGTGGCATGAAAGGTGTGAGGGCCGTGCTCCCGGCTCCCTGGCACAGGACGGCCTGCCCTCTCCCTTCTGTGGGGGGGAAAGACTCTGCTCGCAAGCAATTCTATTCCAGCCCAAGCTCTCTGGTCTCCAAAGAGGAGCCTGAGGGAGGACATGAACATCGGCACGAGGGATCAGAGACACAAGTATCAGCTGGAAGACCTCTCCCAAAATGGGTGGAAGTGAAGGCCCTAATTACCTTCCTCCATTGGCTATGACCCTGGGTCACCACATGCCAGCAATTACTTACTCTGGCGAAGCCATTAGGGAATTGGGGCCAGGGAACTGATGTGTTGGGGTAGAGGCACACGGGGTAAAGGAGATGAGGATGGTGATGGGAGAGATGCTCTTTTTTGCATCTGCCCCCTCCTCGCCGGGGTGGGCACGGGCTGCAGTGAGGGAGTTGTATGCCTCTACCCCTATGCTCTACTCCTCAGTCACGGTGACATACCCAGAGGCCCAAACACGAACGAGGGGTAAAAAGAGAAAAGGGAAGAGGGATAAGAGCCGAAGAAATAGTTGCCTGTTAACAAGTGAAAAGTCCTGTGCAAATCAGGGAGAGGATGGAGAAGTTCCGAGAGGCCTGCCCTCCTCCCCGCTTCATCCCCCAGGATGAGCACAGAGAAATCCGATCAGGTAGCCAGGACTACAGCAAAGACGGAACAGACTGGAGAAAACAAGGTGATATGGACCCTAAACTGGGACTAATACTGTGCAGCAGTGCTTCTCCAAGTGTGGTTCCTGGACTGGCAGCATCAGCACCTCCTGAGAACTTGCTAGAAAGGCAACTTCTCAGGCCCCACCCGGAGTCTCCTGAATCAGAAACCCTGGGGGTGGGGCCCGGCAATCTGTGTTTTAACAAGCCTCCCAGGTGGTTCTGGTTCACGTTCAAGTCTGAGCACCGCCCCTCTAGGGAAAAGGGACTCCATTCCTTTTTGTTTCCAGCCTTTGAGCGTTTATTTTTTCAAATTTGGTGTTCAAAGTTCCCCTTGAGACTGGGCATTGCTTTCAATGAAAAAAGAACCATTTCTGTACAGAGGTTTTTGTCTTTGACCCTCCATCAGCAGGGATGACATTTGAGTGTGGTTCATTCAGAAGCAGCAGAATTAGGTCTGCACCTTGCACTCAGCATCCCTCGTCCCAGCTCCCCTGTGCGGCCAGCAGGCCTTTGCCGGGAGCTCCTGGGGTTCAGCATCTGTCATACTATCCGGTCTACAGGATATGGTGGGAGCACCAGTACCGTAACTAAAAGTAAAGGAGGCGAAGGAGTTCTGAGCACCTGCTGGGTAGCAGGCACTGCCCTGAGCATTTCATACACATTATCTCAAGCCTTGCAACAGCCCCACTGTGTAGATTTAAAAACGTGTTCAGAGATGTAAAGTAAGTTGGTCAAGGCCACACAACTACTGTTTCATGGAAAAAAGTTGTCATTTGTGCCGCCACATTGCATTGCCTTCTCCTGATCCAAAATTATTAAAATAGCACCCCCCAAACCACTCTGTTTTCTTTGCAGTCAATTTGTAAGCCACCAGACCGAAAGCTGCCTTATCACCCATGCAGGAGAAAGAGCTAGGGCTCTGTTGGGGAGCACTCCCTGGCTCTAACCTGAAGCTAGCTATAGGAGTGAGCTACAGACAGGAGGGTCTACAGACAGGAGGCAGAGTCGTCCTCGTGATGGCTTGAACTGTGTCCCTAAAATTCATATGCTGAAGTCCTAACCCCAGCTCAGAATGTGACTGTATTTGGAAATAGGGTCTTTAAAGAGGTAATTAAGTTAAAATGAGGTCATTAAGGTGGCCTTAATCCAATCTGGCTGATGTCTTTATAAGAAGAGGTAATTTGGACACAGAAATGCATAGAGGGGAGGCCACAGAGAGAAGAGGGACACCTACGAGCCAAGAAGAGAGGCCTCAGAAGGAACCGACCCTGCCTAGACCTTGATCTCGAACTCCCAGCCTCCAGAACTGAGATGATACATTTCTGCTGTGGCAGCCACCTTGCTCTGTGGTGCTTTCTCATGGCTGACCTCTTCCTGTCCCCAGGGTGAGCTGTCCCCCCTCCCACAGCTCCTGCAGCTGATTTGGGCATCTTAGCCCCGGGTAGGGGCTGGAGACTACAAAGGTACCAGCTCCCAGCTGCAGAGAGCAGGACCTCAGGGAGCCAGGCAGTTCTGAGAGGAGTACTGGCTGGCTGCCTCCAGGCTGCCTGCCTCCGGTCTCACACGGGCTCTGTCTACACAAGCATGGCAGGTACCCACCGCCCCTGCCGTTCCGGTGTTTGCCTCCCTCCTGGCAGGTGTCCAAAGACAGAGCATGAAGCCCCGACAGCGGAGAAAGGAAAACTCCAGGACTGAGACAACACACAGACTTACAGAGAACAGGTTTACCTTCAGGAGCTGGGAGGGGCATCTGACTCTCAGGATGGCGCAGAGGGAAGGAGAGGGAAGGCAGGTTAGCAGCTGAGCGGCAGAGCAGAACCCCAAGAGCTGGGAAGAAGGCCCAGCTCGTGGAAAAGTGTGCCCCTGTCCATACCACCCCCCCACACACCCACACACAGTGGGGGGATGTTCGCATTTACACCCGGGCACATGACATATCTCAATGCACTCACACACACCCCCCAACACACACACCAGGTACCGTCTACGTGTCTGGTGGGGGCACCCCCCATCTATCTGCTGAGTGAACATGCCCCTGAGAGAATTTCCTCTTTGCATTCTCCACATCCACTCTCTTTCTGGGCTTCAAAATTGTGTCTCAAGTATGCAGCTGCGTGGAGGTAAGTTATACAACCCCAGAAGCCTGCCAGGACATTCCATGGGGCTTGGCAGAGGGGAGGGGAAATGTGGCCCAGAAATTCCACAGCCGGTTTCGGGGTGTGGGTGCATGAGCTCCAGGTGAGCTGACTAAGAGCCTCCTCTCCCCTGCCCAGACGTGTCCATCACCCCCTCCCCATCTCAGGAGACCAAGGAGGAAGGCGGGGGCATGGGGAGTTGTCAAGGGCGCGGAGGTGAGGCCAGCCTCTGCAGCTCATAGCACGGACAAGAGAAGACATCCCCCTCCCTGCTTCTGTCCCTCGTGGGCCTGAAATGGGGTGGACCAGAGGGCAGGAGGGACACTTAGCCATTTGTTTCTAATTATTGTAGAATTATTCATGGTCCTGGTTTGCTGCTTCTGTGTTCTCTTTCTATAGGGCCAAGAGCTCTCTGTGAACTCGTATCTACCAATTTCCTTGGAAGAGGCTGGAGGTACAGAGCAAAACCAAAACAACCAGAGGGGCTAATCACCGGGTCTGGCCAGTGATGGGATTAAAGTCAGTGACAAATTTTATTAGGAAGCTCTAACCGTGCCCAGATAAGTGTGTGCAGGAACATAACAACTCAGCTGTGAGCTGGCTGGCCACTGGGGAGCTCTTAACAGACTGAGCCCTGCGATGGGCCAGGAACGGATGGGGGGGCGGGCAGTTGATGAATGAATCACAGGCGGAAGACCGGCCCCTCTCCATTCACACCCAAGCAGCACCCGGGGCCCCAGCTCCAGCTTCCCCGGGGACAGTGGGGAGGTGCTACTGATGACCCAAATGTTCCCGCCAAGATAACGAGCATCATCTTAACTGGTCTCCCACTCACCAATCTCCATTCATACTTCAGTGGTTTTATATATATATATTTTTTAAGATTTTATTATTTGAGAGAGAGAGCATGTGCACAAGCGGCAGGGGAGGGGGAGAGGGAGAAGCAGACTCTTACATGAGCAGGGAGCCCGATCCCAGGGGCTTGATCCCAGGACCCCAGGATCATGACCTGAGCTGAACGCAGACACACTTAACAGATTGGGCCACCCAGGCACCCCCGGTGGTTATATTTTTGGTAAATCTCATCATTACCCTTTGGATCTTCTAAATTCATTCTGCCAACATGGGACTCTATCTCCTATGTCACATAGAATTTGGGCTTTTCTATCATACCTGAGTGGATGTCTTGCATTTTATTCTAACTTTCTATTTTGAAGTAATTTTAGATTTAGAGAAGAATTGCCAAGATAATAGAGTTCCTGCATATCCCTCACCACATTTCCCCTGATGCTAACATCCTGCATAACCATGGTATAATTCCTGAAACAAAATTAATTAGACTATAGGCTTATATTTGGTTTTCACCAGTTTTCCCACTAATGTCCATTTTCTCTATCCCAGGATCCAATCTGAGATCTCACATTGCACTTACCGTGTCTTGCATTTTGATATTTTTCTTCCTACCCGTTTGAAAGTCTTTATTACTACTGAAAGTAAATTACAATTTGATGAAACAAATGTTGTCATCTATCCTTTAAATATACTCCTCTGGTCCCACCCATCAACTTTTACCCACAGTGCAATAATAATCATCGAGAGTAGCAGAACCATCGGGCAGCTTTGTGATGTGGGAGGCTGCTGATCCACGAAGGCAGTTTCTGTGGATGACATGGGGGAAATCAGGAGTGGATGGTGCCTCCCTGTGTGGGAGGCTGAGTGATGGCTAGGTATCCGGGTCCTGATCCCTGGAGCCTGTGGATGTTACCTTACAAAGCAAAGGAGCCTTCACAGAGGTGCCTAAGTTAAGGATCCTGAGATGGGGAGATGATCCTGGATTATCTGGGTGGGTCCTAAATGCATACACAAGTGTCCTTGTTGGAGGGCGGTAGAGGGAGACTTCACTGCCCAGAGGAGAGGACAATGCAGAGACAGAGCAGAGTGGGACTGGGAGATGCTAGGCTGCTGGCCTTAGAGATGGAGGAAGGGGGCGTGAACCAATGCAGCTCTAGAAGCTGGAAAAGGAAAGGAAAGGGATGGGCTTGCTGACACCTTGATTTCGGTCCACGGAGACCCATTGTCAGTCTTCTAACCTGCAGAACTGTAAGAGAATAAGTTTGTGTTGTCTTAAGCACCAACTACATGGTAATTCGTTATAGCAGCCACTTAAAACACCGGACACTCAATAAACACTTGTTGAACTAATACACCAGGTCTCTCTCCCTCTGAAACCCACTATGCTATACTGTCTGAAAAAGCTACCCTTTTCTGTTATTTTCCAGTGAGGATATTAGCCAGCCTCCCACAACTAAAAAGCCTTTTAAAAATATCTAGTCTATATTTAGCAGTATCTACTAAAGCTGAAAGCATGCAATGACCCCACAATTTTACTCCTAGGTACATTTGCAGGAGCAACGTGAATCTATGGTCTCCAGAAGACATACAAAAGAGTTTCAAGAATAGCACTGTTCGTAAAAGGCAAAAATTGGAAACCATTCAAATGCTCATCAACAATAAAATAGAAAAATATGTTTTAGTATGGTCACACAATGGAACGCTATACAACCACAAGAATGAACAAACTCTACCTACTTGCAGTGATATGGATCAATCTCATAAACATAAAGCGGGGAAAGAGAAATGAGACACAAGAAGGTGTGTGCCACCTGATTTCATTTACGTAAAGGAAACGCTGGAGAACCTGCTCTCTGCCCTGAGGAGTCAGGAGGGTGGCTGCCCTTGGGAAGGTGGGAGAAGCGACTCGAAGGGGGCATAAGAGGGATTCTGGGAATGGGGAGTGTTCTAGTTCTTGATTTGGGTACAGGTTATAGGGAGGGTTTCAACACGTGACACATCACCAAGGCGCACACTCACGATGAACACACTTTCCCACATGAGTATGGAGGTTCAGTTCCAAGTTTACCCAAGAAACCCCGGGCTGGGAAGCCTGGCCAGTGCCAAGCCCACCTTCTCGTCAGGCTGCCTACGGCCGAGAGCTGCGCTGAGCGCCCAATGGGACCTGCACAGCAGACAGGGGCCGCCCGTTACCATAATCCCATCTCTAGGAACGTGCAAAGCCCTCATTTTCCCTTTATGTCGATAATGTTGTGGGGACCCGGGATGCAATTACAGCCCTGAAACATGCAGCTTAGGAAGCGTCTACGTGGGCCCAGGTGAGGCATGAACATTAACTCAGCGTGACCAAATGAGAGAGCCTGGCGCCTCCGCCGCCCGCTGTGCGCCACTGAAGCTTTTGGACCTTCTGGGCTGCCTGTCTGAACAAAGACAGCAACTCGGAGGACGAATTCTCCTGAGCAGACAGTTTTCTGGGACAGAGCCCATAATTTAAAAACGGCATGAGGAAGCCCAGGGTAAGAACTTAAATGAGGTGTTGCTGTTGTTTCCAACACTGGTATGATTTTTTGTTTGTTTGGGGAAAGATTTTCCCACCTTCTTTATTATTGGCAATTCAACCTCCTTGGTCATCACCTAGCCTTCAAGAGAAGCTGGGAGCAAACTGAATGGCAGTCAATGTGGAATGCAGTGATCATATATACCCTTGGCAGTACAGGGAAGAATCTGGGACAGGCTGAGGAGCAGTCAGGGGGATGGAGGAAATCTGATGCTGCGAGGTTCTTCCAGGTGAAGCACAAGAGGGTGTGAGTGACGCCCCGAGGAGAAAATGGGTGGGGGTCCGGTCCTGAGGTTGTGTGTGCGGCTTATGCCCCTTGGGTACTTGCAATTCCTGTTGCCACCCCCTGGGGTCGACATTCAGGCCCACATGCAGCAGGTCAGAGAATGTAGCCTGGCTTTAACAGCCACCGAGTAAGCATGGACCCGAGGGGCAAGTAAGCACAGACCTGAGGGGTAAGCGGTAGGAGCCCGGTGTGAATTGGCAGGCTCCTCCGCACTTACTAACAAGCATCCCAAAACAAAGTAGTCTTTTGTACGTTGTCTGCCGCTTTCCATCATCTGCATCACATCTCCTTTCCAGAAGTGCAGATAATTGGAGCTGACTCAGTTCTGAAAATGTCTGATTTTCCAATTCACGTTTGCGCAAAGAAGCATGCCCACAGACTGCTCCTTCTCTCCCCTCCCCCCGCTCCGACAAGCGCTCTCACACGCACCCCGCTAGCCTGTAAGAACATATGTAGTGAAGGGGAACTGCTTTCAAACAAGATTTTACGTTCACGCAGGAGGGCAGCAAACATGCCTGGCTTCGTGCAGGTAGACATTCTCACCTTCTGCTTCTGGAAGTCCAGGTGTGGGAATTACCAGGTGGAAACCCATGGCAAGAACACATATGGCCATGGACAATTCAGGTACAACATAACAACAATTCAGATCATAAATTCTCCAAATGTTTTCAAAAATAGCTGCATGAACATATTGGCTGTGTTGCCCCCCCCCCAGGGGGGGCTCCATGCAGTCCATCCCTGGAACGACAGAATTGCAGCCTTCCCAGAGCCACAGGTGCCAAAGAACCCCAGGGAAGGTTTGCCCAAGGTGGAAACCACATCAGGTCAGGACAGCTGGAGGTGGCGCAGCCAGCTGGGAAGTGGGACTGAGGGCCTCAAAGCAAGAAAGCAGGGTGTATTTATTTTTTTTAAGATTTTATTTATTTGAGAGAGAGAGAAAGCATGAACTGGGGGCAGAGGGAGAAGCAGACCCCACACTGAGCAGGGAGCCTGATGCAGGGCTCGATCCCAGGACCCTGGGACCATGACCCAAGCCAAAGGCAGATGCCCAACCGACTGAGCCACCCAGGTGTCCCAAGAAAGCAGGGTTTAAACTCAAAACTGATATTATTATAGCCTCTCTGTGTCTCTCTTTCCTTCCTTTACTGCACAACATGGTTAAGAATGAATCCCACCTTCTGCTAATCTCACATGTCACTCACTATGAGGGTGACTGTGACTTTTCAATGAAACACAAATGCACACACACAAAGAGACAAAGACAACGAGAGAAAGGTGTTGGAAATCTAAACATTTCAGAATGGAGCCCACACTCATCAAAATTTTCTTATTTGTTTTTTAGGATGATTCGAGAGGACTTTTGTCTGAAGAAAATCAAACTAAATAGTATCTATAGCAAGAGTCAATGAACTTTTCCTTTCAAAGACCAGAGTAAATATTTTCTGCTTAGGTGCCCACATGCTCTCTTCTGCAACCACTCACCTGGGCTCCCCAAAGCAGTAGACAAAGTGTAAATAACAGCCACATGAGACCCAGACTTCAACCCTAGTTTGTCCTCCACCACCTATCTAAAAGGAGGGATGTGGAGTCAGGGAAGTTTATGGGAATGACTGCAGTGAAAACCTCATGGAAAGCAGTTAGCAGCAGAAAGCGTGCTGCAAGAAATTAAGTTCAAGATATAAAGATACACTTGAAAATCTTTCCCAGGACTTGTATGATAGTGACAAAAAAAGAGAGGCCCAGACAACAAAACCAGCAGGCCCAATACATGGGTAGAAGAAATCCTTCAGGAAGAGAACAGCCCAGAGCCGAATCATCAAGATCACAATCACCATCCCCATCACCATTCCTGAGTTGAAAACTTGAGGCTGCAGATTAAAAGAGCATACTTAAATGCAATGCAAAAGAAATTAAATCAACATGTATACCGACACTTTTTTGATACTATAGAAAATTCTAGAAGCCTTCAAACAGGGAAAAGGAAAAGAAAACCTATGAAAGAATCAAAACCCAGCTGGTCTTGGGCTTCTCTCCTACATTCATTGCTCAGAGACAATGAAGAAATTTCAACAACCAAGTTGTCATTTACATGTAAAGTCAATAGAACAACTCTCAGACATTCAAGAGTTAAATAAATTACATTACTAGTATTCCCTTTCTGGCCAAAAAAAAAAGTCTTAAAGGCAAATGCTGGGGCGCCTGGGTGGCTCAGTCGGTTAAGCATCTGCCTTCGGCTCAGGTCATGATCTCAGGGTCCTCTGGGCTCTCTGCTCAGCGGGGAGCCTGCTTCCCCCCCCTCTCTCTGCCTGCCTCTCTACCTACTTGTGATCTCTCTGTCAAATAAATAAATAAATAAAATCTTAAAAAAAAAAAAAGGCAAATGGTGATCCACCAAGAGATAAGGCAAAATCAAGAACCCACAGGTGAGGGATATCCAGGGTAAGAGATATATGAGCAAGGACAAGCTATTCGAGCTGTCTGAATACTTAGTGTAATTTTAACTGTAGAATAGTAGAAATGCCAACCGATGTTTGAAAGGGATGAAGGAATATTGAAATGATCATAATATAAAAAATATTAGCATGGATCTTAAAAAACCTAGCTCATAGTAGCCCAAATGGGGAAATTAGGGAAGGGAAGGCCATAAAACTGTACTGTTTAATTCTTAACTTTGATGCTTATGGGTTTAAATATGCTTTCAAAAACTTAAGTGTAATCACTATTAAGTTTAAATAGGATGAATACTTTCTAAATCACCAGAGGGAGGGAAAGCAGAGAAAATCCAATCCATAAAGCAAAAATTAGCAAATAAAAAGGAAACAGGAAGTAAAAGCATTACAAAGAAAACCAGAAAGCTTAAAGATATAGAACAGAAGAGCAAGGATTGCATTATGAAACACTAGGCTGTCTTTAGAAATCACATTTGAAGGATATTTCATCACATGGGAATATGTTCACAAAGAAAAGTAAGAAAAAGGCATGATATAAAATATATATATATTGTATATATATTATCTCAACTTTATATATATTTAAAGTACATATTTATAGAAAAAAAGACACAGAGGAATATACTCAAGTATCAGTAATAATTTTCTGAAGGTGGGGCGCCTGGGTGAATCAGTCAGTTGAGCATCTGACTCTGGATTTTGGCTCAGGTCGTGATCTCAGGGTTGTGGGACTGAGCTCCATGTAGGTCTCTGTGCTGAGTGTGGAACCTGCTTGAGATTCTCTCTCCCTCTCCTTCTGCCCTTCCCCTGCACTAGTGTGTGCAAGCATGCGTGCATGTGTGTGTGTGCATTTCAAAATAATAATTTTCAGAAGGTACTAGGATTTCAGGTGATTTTCATTTTCTCATTTATGCTTTTTCTATATTTTCCACAAACAATATATATTGCTACAATAACTTTTAAAAAGCAATCAGCATTACAAAAAAATAAGAGTGTTAGGGTGCCATGAAAGCAAGCTGAGCAGGGGTAGGGAAGTGGGCACTGAGAGGTTCTGGAAGACATTACGGGTCGTGGGTTGGGTCCAAGTGGTCAGCAGACAGCACCAGGCTGGAATCTGGGTTTTCCATCTCCCACTGCTTCCGGCCCACTTGGCCCTCAGGAATCTCTGGGCACGTGAGAAAAATCTCACCCTAAAAGCTTCACTTTTCCGAATCCTTAGTGCGGGCTGTATGCAACGTGCTTTAATCCCCATGACAGCCCTGAGAGGCAGATACACTAGCTCCATTTTACAGATGAGGAAGCTGAGGCCAGAGAGGATGAGAGACTCGCTCGACGTCACAGGGCTGGGAAGGAAAACTGTCAGGATCTGAACCCAGGGAGCCAGCAGACAACCTGTTCGTCGAATCCCCTTCCTCCTCCTCCTTCTGGAAGTGAAGCCAAACTTGTCTCACTTCATCGCTATTATTTTCTAATCTGTTCCTTCCTCGCTCTGGTTTAGGAGGACAGGACCACGCCAGGGCTGCTATCTCTCGCTTTCAGCTGGGTCATGAATACAAATGCCCCAGATTCTCTCGCAAAGACCCTGCAAACTGCACCCCAGGAGAACTTCCTGAGCAGACACACTATCCCTCCCAGTCTAACTTCAGTGGATCAAACAGAACCAATTTCATCACAGCGCACCCGCCCCCACATCCCTCCCTCATAAACGCACCGCGGAGTGGAGGCCCAGCGGCCTGTCCAGGACATGTCATAGTCCTGAATACTTCTTTCTCCCCACAGGCCCCGCACCAGCCAAAGAAACCTGTGCTGGCTGGCAGCCAAAAGAATAAAATCCCTACCTTCGCCTGAGAGGCAGGGGAGGGGAGTGGAGAGCTTACCTCTGAATTGCGATGTTACTAGGACCCGGTTTGCTGTAATAATACCAATTAACATCTCTCCCCCTCTTAATAGTTTCTAGTACAGGATAAAAATAGCAATGCACGTGGTGCTGAGATGCAAAAAATAACAATGGGAATATGCGCTGGAAGAGCCCCACTCTCTCTCGCGGAGGGAGGAGGGTGAGGCAAGCAGGGGCATTGTGGGAGATTTAGAAGGGGAGGCAGAGAGCCTGCTGGAATTAAGGGCCTCCCCTCATCTTGCTCCTCTCCCAACCTGAGCTGCCAGATGGGACAGCTGTAATCACCTGTGGAAAAATGCAAATAGCATTAGACTCGGGATCCGAGATTTGCTTGTTGGGTGGGAACCTGCCCACCCTGCCCCTGACTACTTTCGTGGCCTTGCTTGAGTCAGGTAACCTCGCCAAACTAATTCCTTATCTATAAAACCGGAATCGGGACACCTACTTCGCGGGTGGGTGTGCCATTTAAGTGTGGCAACACATAAAAGGGCTTTGCAAATTGTAACGTGTGATTCAAATGTTAGGGGAGGTCTCTAAGTACTGGCGGCAGTAGTGAGGCAGGTGACCTTGGCCCACACAACCATTATTAATTACCAAAATGGAAATTGCCACGAGTCAGCCCCCACCCTTCTCAGCAGGTTAAACCCTGGCATGTGGGCTGGCAGCTACCTACAAGGCTGTCTCTCAGCTGGAAATATCTCATCCTAAAGACAAAGGGGGCCCGCCAGAAGCTGTTTTCTTCATAGCTCTGAGATACTTGGCTAAGAGAGAAGATGTACAATCACACTCAACACATTTCTTGGGGGCTGGCTTCCCTTTAAGGACCATCACGCCAGGCCTGACGCAGTCCCCGCGAGGGGGCAGGTGCCATCTACTGGGAGAGTGCAAAGGAAGTGGAAGGTGCCTTCTCTCTTCCCATCCCTTTACACCACCCCGCATGTCCCGGCCTCCCCCCGCAACAACACAAGACACACAGCTCACACACCAGGATGACTTCTTTATTCAGTCTAGACCACCCACAAAGCAAATGTGTAGGATGGGGCTCCCTGAGCTCCATGGGGTGCCCGGGAGTCTTGGGGGGAACGTCAGGAAGACAGAGAGGGAAGCTCTGAAACCACGTCCCCCCTCCACTCACTTTCCCCAACTATCAACTTCAACCTGACCTGATCTGTATCAGTTTTACATTTGGCTCCCACATAAGATTTTATTTGAAGAATGACTTCTCTGCCTAAAAAGCTCCAAACTCTTTGCCCTAGAGGCTTTGCAGAATGATGACTGAAGCCTCGGGAAAGGGGATCTTGGTCCCTGGACTGGAGCGAAGCCACCTAAGGGCCTCTTCCTCACCCAAATAATGGCAACGTTTTCTTTACGGGGAAAATATAGTTCCACGGTAACACCACACAGAATTTCTCTGGGCATGTGTGGCTGTGGTACCTGAGGACACAAAGTTGTCCCATTCACAGAAAAGCCCTTCTTCCTCTCTCCAGGGTCACGGGGACCAAGTGTGTCAGCCCGAGCTGCATGAGCCTAAATGAGCAAAGTGTGATCACACACTTGGCAGGGCCGTGGGCAGAAGGTTTGAGGGGAAGGAAGGAAAGCAAAAAGACCAAGAGAAGAAAGCCTCTCCCTGTGGAGCTGGGGGGGGGGGGAGGAGGGTTGGAAGATCATCCATAAACCCATCTGCTGCTTTTGAAATGTACATTTTTGGAAAAAGAGGAGAAGGCTAGGGAGGCAGGGATGCCAGTTTATAGAGACAGAGAGCATCCCCTTCAAAGAGAGTAGAAAGCACAGGCGCCACACCAGGCCACAGTTCTGGGGGCACACAACCCAGGAAACCCAGGACGTCAGCAAGTAGAAAACGCTTAGCCTTTCTTCTCCCCCCAGGGAGAAAGAAGCCATCAGCCAGACAGGCAGGGAGGAGCCATCCATCATTTTGCCTGGCTACCAAAGAGCTTAGGGCAAAGAGAATGCAAGGGCGGGGGGGAGGGGGGTGGTTCTGCTTCAGTCCAAGGGAGACATATGAAGGAGAGGGTGAGCTCTGACATCCCTGGGAGGCTGCGGGCTTCCCTGGGGCATTGCAGGTGACCACACTCTGTTCAGCCTGAGACCAAGCAACATGGGCTTAGAGCCAGGCCCTGCGTTGGGGATCCTGCTTCCACGGCTTTAATCACACAGTCTTGGATTTAACTTCTCTGGGCCCCGGCTTTCCTCGAGTGTTCTTGGCAATCACAAGCATCTCTACTTTGTAGGCCAGTTGGGAGAAATGATTGGATTAATAGAGGCCCATCACCTGGGAGCAGTGTCCACACTTGGCAAGTGTGAGATAAATGTCAGCCAGAGCAGGCATGGCTAAGTCCCCACTGGGTTCGGCCCCACTAACTGAGGAGCATGGGTGTGGGTAAAGGGGGCAGCAGGATGTGAACAGCACCCCAATAGCAGTCTTCTCCAGGCATACCCCCTCCCGTGGGGGCACTGGTTCCGCTTCCGTCTCTCCCATCATTTCCTTTCCCTGATCTCTTCATTTCCCTCCTTTTCAAATTTTTAAAACACTTCATAAGTTGTCCTCTGTGCTCTAGCAGTTTAAAGTCAAATGGCCAAACCATTTATCAAGAAGCCCAAATAAGCATGACCAGGGATGCGATTGCCTGTTCACAGATTCTTGGCTTTCTGGGCAGTCAGCAGGAGACTTCTGTTGGGGGAAGTCACCAGGCTGAAATGTTTCTTAGGCTCTTCGAGAAATATGCCCTGTCACCACCTCTTCACTGGCCATCAGAATCATTAGTGACTCTCTAAACAACTGCCCACGGCTTGTTTCACAGCTGGAAAAGCTTCAAGACAGGCTGAGAAGTTATTGGTGGGGAAGGGGGTTGAGATCCCCCAAGCCCTGAATTCCCTGCCTGCCCGCTTATCTCCTGATTCAGCAAATAACCAAACAAGGGAAGGAGCTCTCAG
This sequence comes from Eumetopias jubatus, assembly GCF_037043125.1. NCBI lineage: Eukaryota > Metazoa > Chordata > Mammalia > Carnivora > Otariidae > Eumetopias > Eumetopias jubatus. The sequence goes on from NW_028274820.1 coordinate 88,239,360, forward strand.
CCCCCCTCCCTGGAGTCACCCCCACAGCTTTGCAGAGTGGCTCATCTTGGGGCCAAAACAGGTGTGAGGCTACCTGACCTACAATGGGGAGCTTCTGGGTTTGCATTATTTTTCCAGAGCTGGATCAGTCACACACTCTTGTGGCCAAGGTGACCCATTAGGCAAGAGCTCAGGGTTCTTCTGCCTGAGGCCAGGGTCACTTGCTGTCCCCCTGCAGGGGGCACGCGAAAGACCTTGGTCTTATTACAGTCCTGCTTCAGCCCACGTGACCCACCGATCCTAGGCTCTGAAAACCACTCACAGGCTGCTCTCAGCAAGGACTTCCCCGGCGTGTTTTCTGATCTGCAACAGACAGGGGGGAAGGTAACACCCAGGGAGGGTAAGGTAACTGCCCAAGATCACAAAGGAAAAAGTGGTGAATAAGGGATCCAGACTTCCAGTCTCTTCCCGTGATGGCCCAAGAGAGCATGCTCCTAGGTGGTGTGGCAGGACACTGTTTCTGTCTTTCTAATACTTTAAATAACCTCGTCATTCAGGACTGTGGTGTCCAAGTGGTAAAATATGCTATCCTTGGATAACCGTGCGGCTGAGAAAACCAGCTTCTTGGCAGTGGGATCCTTGCTTGCTCACTTTGGAATGCCAAGATCCCACCACGGCATAGTTAAAGTGTTCCAAATCTCTCAAACTTAATGAAACACCTGTCCCCCTAATGCAGCAGGTACCATCTGAGGTAATTACACAGGGCTCTCACATATTCATACACACGCTTACACACCCAGGCTCCACCTGGCCCTTTGGCTGCTTCCCTGGGTACATACCTGGATATGCTCCCTGAACAGTCCTGGTGTGAATGAGCTAGAAGAGCCCCTCTTAGTTTTTGCCTCTCTGGAAAACAGTCACACCCAACTCTAGTCTGCTATCAACTGGGCCTAAGATAAGTTTAAAGTAATTACACCAGCGATAGGAAAATCTTTACATTCACACCATCAAAGCTTTAACTGACTAATACATACACACTCATACATACACAGGGGATTGTTGGAAATTTAAAATATAATTCATCTTTCGAAGACTCTGTTTACAAACCGTCCCCATTTATTCTTTGCAAATCGATGTTTATACACACGTCATCCATATTCTGCACAAGTGACTTTTCCTAGTCGTGTTGGGTTTTTTGCACACTCGATCCCATGGAAGCCTGAAGGCAAAATTTCTCATCTCAGCAGTCCAAAGAGCTGAGGTCAGATGGGGAGGTTTGTGCCTTATGGTGACAAAGTGGAAGAGGCACGCGGAAGCCCAAACAATGTTCCTAACCTCCCTTGCCATGGCTGACATGCACTGCACCTTCCCTCTCCCTCTTCCTGCAGAAGCATGAGAAGGAGAACTGAATGAGAAGACAAGCAGAGGAACGCTTTAGAACAAGTCATCAAAAATGGCAAACAGGTCCTCCTCAGCTTTTCCAGGAACAACCCCCCCACACACACATCTACACACACTATATTCATGCATATACTGTTACACACACGTTTGAAAGAGAATTATATAACACATCAGCTGTTCCCTTTTCACAAGCCCAAATGAGATCAGTCCTATAAGTATAGAAGCTCGTGGTGAGAGTCCAGGGACTTCAACAGGCAGCGGGAGAAAAGGCCAGTTCTCACTGAGGCTCAGAATACAGGCCCTGGAATGGCCAGAAGCTTCCCTCCAAGCAAGGAGAGCTGCCCAAGATGCTAATACCAAGTGCTTCCTCTCCGGAGCCTCAAGCTCCCCACATGCCCCAGCCTCACCCCAACATACACAAAGCTAGATTTTTGGTGAGGAAACCAAATCAAGCTCTAAAATGCACATGGGCACACATACCCAAAATCTTTTGTGTCCATAAAAGGAGAGGGAACACAAGGGTGTGGGTTCTGGGGTCTGGATTTAAGTGCCCTCATGGGAAAACCTGGAGCAAACACATTTACCACGCAGGGCTGCTGTGAGGGCCCTAGACTTTCACACGTAAGATTTGGGTACCAAAGGGCCCAGCACGGAGTAGTGGCTCACTTTTCTCTCTTCCAACCTGTCCTCCTCTCCCCAGCCCTGACTGATGAAACGGTGATTTTGACCTTTGCAGTGGAATCAGCTTTCGCGGCTGATGATGCAGGTGAGCCTGATCTACTCACATGCGTCCTTAAAGCAGAAAGCCTTTCCCGGCTGTGGTTGGAAGGAGCTAAGACTACGGCGGGGCAATGTTGATAGCTTTGAAAACGGAGCAAGAGGGTCCTGAACCAAGGAACGTGGGCAGCCTCTGGGAAGCTAGAAAGGCAAGGACATGGATTCTCCCTGAGAACCGCCGGAAAGGAACGCAGCTGTCAGACATGGTGATTTTAGCCCAGTGAGACCTGTGTCAGACTTCTAACCTACTGATCTGTAAGAGAATAATCCGTGTTGTTTTAAGTCAGTAAGCTTGTGGTAATCTATTACCTCAGCAATAGGAGACTCATACGCTCACGGCCGGCCCCTGGGGAGGTGCCTGGCGCTCCCTCCCCTCATCCCTCCACCGTGGACTTCTCTCAGGGTGCTTCCTGGCTGAGTCCCCCCAGCCCACCTCACCTGCTACTTCTGTGCCGCACCCTGGCCCGGCTCCCTGGCCGGGAAAGCCCTCTCCTTCAGTGTCAGATGGCCCTGGC